>NC_140584.1:551972956-552406017 GCF_964204655.1 Triturus cristatus
AAGACTTACTTGTACTAAATCCTTTGAAGATGGTATCCTTCTTTAGGGGTATAAAATGCGCCATCTTAGTAAGCATGTCTGTTAAATGGTAGCGGCAATTTCAGTCGATAACCTTTCAAGTATTTGCCCGGCGGAAATCGCCTCTCATACCACTCGATAATTTACCAATGAAAGAGGCAGGCGCCGGAGACTGGAAGGCAGGAAACAAAGTTTTATTCCGTCGGAGCAGAACACATCAGATCAGACAGCAAGGTATCCGTCACGAGGTGCTCTAACCGCATCTCTGAGACCTGGTCTCTTATACACCGGTTTATTGCTTTATTACACATAGTACATTCTTGAGATTCTCTTGATGCATGAGAGAACATCCCCTGAAGCCCCGGCTCAGATCCGATCCCACACATAGTTACAGTAGAGGTTCCCACCTTACCCGCAGTGGGAGATGGCTATCGCGCAGCAGGGAATTCCGCCAATTCCCGGGGGTGTGTGCGACCGGCCGGGTCTCAGGGGGTAGGGGCTTTGATCCACTGTAATCCCTTTGATGTGGGGTGTTTCCCTTACAGTAGGGGCAATAAACTGCATCCGCAGGGCTAGGTGATGGCCTGGGACCAGCTCGGACAATGGGGCGCAGAGGAAGGGGGTTATCAAAGGACCGCATGACCATGTATGGATGTCGGTCGGATGTGGTTCCGTAGCAGGGTCGCGCTGAAGGGGAGGGTTTATGGCCCGTGTATGAGAGAGCGGGGGTGGCCGGCGCGCGGGGGATGTTCGCAGCGCCAGGGGAAAGCGCTGGTGATCGAGAATGAGCGGGGAGAGAGTGGGGTGCCTAAAATGGCGGCCGTGCATTCGCTGTGCGTGGCGCTGGGGAGAGGCAAGATGGCGCAGATAATGTTCAGTTTGCAAGCTAAATTTCCACAGTCCTCCCTTTTAACATATCTCGCCAGCTTGCCTGGCCGTCATTTATCTTCGTTAACCTTCAGCTATAATATCGTTAATGTCTTTCGTACATTCCTTAAAGATACAGAGTTTTTAGAGCAGGCAGGAGTAATCTGACACATTTGCTTATAGTTACTTACAGGTGATAAAGTAGGCGAGGAGGTAGTACATACAGAGTTACAGTATAGTCGTGGACATGGCTTGTGTTGTATGAATGTTACTATACAAAGTTACATTTTCTTAACTTCTCAGTGTACAGTCGGAAGTGATTGATGCAACATCATGAAAACTTGATAAGAAGATAGTTAATATAAAAAGGTGGTTGGGAGAGGATTTTCAACTCTGACATGGGTTCTTCTTTCCAGTGTCCTTTTTTATAAAGAGCTATCACTGGTAAGCTCTCATTGTTGTTCTTCTTTCGTTGGCACTGTTGAGCACCGGCGGTGGAGCTAAGGTCCAGCTCAAATCCAATTTCTCACGTTGCAGGGTGTGATCATTCACTGTTCTCCGATCACAGCCCTGTTCCTTAACACAGTTCACCATAGGTACTTTGAGACAGGGTACCTGCTTTTTGTTCTTCTGTGGGTAGGTCAGATTCATAATCCATATAAAAGATGGTGAGAGAGAGAAGGGTGTGACGTGCTTCGGGACGCCGAGGGAAGAGGGGGTGGAGTGGGATCAGATCAAAAATGTGGACCAAGGGGAGCAGAATCTTCCAGCACTGGGCCCATCAATCGGGCCCGACGGGTTGAGACTTCAGGCACGCTGGTCGGTGAGCAGGGGCCTCGATGTAGCCCTTCGCGCTTATCATCCTGAAAATGGTGTCTCGTCTCACGCCCTTTTTGCTTCGTAGCCTCCCCCTTGGTCGATGTCATAGATGTTCCATGGTCTGCAGCCAGGCTGTGCGTCACGTCCGACCCCTCCCTTCCGATGGCAGCACGTTATCTTTAAATGGGTACAAGAAACAAAAATCTTAGAGAGTTGGCAGGGAAGACATTTACATACTTCATCCTCTCTCCCAACCACCGAGTAGTTGCGGACATGTTTTTATCGGTTGCTGCATGATTGGTGTCTTTTAACTCTGATGTTAGTGTGTGCGTTACTAATCTATTAATTATTGTTGTTGTGCAAGTTTCTGTGGGTGTCCCTGTCCATCGTCTGGCCCCCTAGGTGCCGATTCCTGTGCCCGATACTTGTTGCAGGAAGCCTGACATCTGTCAACCTTCTAGTCTATTAAAAATTCGAACCGGCTTCTCCGGCAGAGGCTCGTTCATCTCAACACAAGTTTTGTTATTACATATTTCCTTCCGAGGACTGCTAAGTTTATAAAAAGAAAGTGCGAGGTGCTACTGTCACGTGTTCACGAGTATCCATTTCGGGGAGGAACATAAGCTAAGCATTATTTTTGCTGGCGACAATAGATAACCCTTTATCAGTTTAGGCAATGCATTATTAGTGAATGAGGTCATCTGCTGTTTCGTTCGAAATACTCTGAGGCGGCTAGTATAGGGCTGGGGTTATCTTGGGAGAACGGGGTGTTTTAGACATTCTATTTCGGGGTAATTGGGCGGGGGTAATTCTGGGCGGTGGAGATGGTGTTGTTAAAGCTCTGAAAAACGGAAACCACTGACATATAGTCCCCGTGATGAGGGCCAAATTGGGAGACATCAGTCGTCTTACCTGTCCTTTCTTTTCTCAGCCAATTAAGCTCAATATTTGTAGAAAGGAGAGGTAGTAACGTGGCAAAGTACGGTCGTTTTGTTTCAGTCAGTTTGTTCGAACACCACCGTGCTCCAAGCCAATTATACACTTACCGAGGAGGTATGTGTCGTTAATTTATTCAAACAGAAAAGAGGGTAAGAAGGCTTTTTAGTGAGGGAGGGAGTGAGAGAGAGAGAGAGAGAGAGAGAGAGAGAGAGAGAGAGAGAGAGAGAGAGAGAGAGAGAGAGAGAGAGAGAGTGAGATAGAGACAGAGAGAGAGAGAGAGTGAGATAGAGACAGAGAGAGAGAGAGAGAGAGAGAGAGAGAGAGAGAGAGAGAGAGAGAGAGAGAGAGAGAGAGAGAGAGAGAGAGAGAGAGGTGTGCATCAAGTAGGCTATTTGGCATACATATGAAGATAATAGGCCACTTGGTGCACACATAACATGGAGTAGCATGGGTCTGTTCCATGCAAGAAAACACAAGCGGGGAAAAGACATAAATTCGGTGATCACGTACACACAAATGCCAGATAGGGTGTGACAGTACATGCATCAAGCGCAGAAACTTAAGATGGAGACTCAGGGCTACGTTGAGCATCGGGACCTCTCCTTTCCTGTCCTCCTTTCCTATGCATGCTGCGTACTTTCAGTATTTTGTAGTTTGTCCTAGGGGGTGTCGGACCCTTTTATTCTCCTCCCTTTAATCGACGGGCGAGCACTTCAATCATACAGTGACGCCTTCTTCAAGTGACCTAAGCATGAGATGCACACACATTCATACCGTGTAATCATAGCACACACGCACAATCATGCCATACAGTTTCTCATGTTCTCAATGGTGGTCTGCCCTTCACGCACTATCTCACAACGTTTGTCTAAATTTTCCCTGATATTGAACTCGGTACGGTCCATGTCCACTTCATTCTTCAGTCGGAGCTTCGCCGTGACCTATAGAGGGGAAAAAGAGGGGAGGGGATGTGCAGCATTCAAAGTACCTCAGCGCGCGCAGACACGAAAAAGTTCTACTTACCACGTACCAGGCTAGTCGCAGGAATGGGTGATACCACAGACCTAGACAAAGATGCTCTAATTTATTTCATTTCCTAAATTTGCGTTCCCTTGTCATACATGCATTTCTCAATCGGTCGTGTATTAAGGTGCAAGATACCATACCTTGCGTTCGGCATATACCCTGAGCTATGGTTGACCATTGTTTAACAACTCTTGGAAAAGATAGATGTGATGGGTACAAATTCCGTTAATCAAAAAGATTCAGGCAAATGGGGACTGCATTATCTGTTTTCTATTGCTTGGGAGTAACAATCATTTATTCAAATGAAGAAATCTTTATCAACCTATGTGATTAGTCATGGCACTGATTCTGTAATTCTTTCAAGAGACCCTTTATTTAAAACAATGTCAGCATACAAGATACGGGCCTACAACCGTTCAGGCCGGCCACGTGGTGGGAGGCGTCGAGTGTCATGAGCAACGCTACTACGGCATAAAATCGGTTCCCTTCCTGCCCCTCCCCGACCATCATGTGTGGAAGCATCGCACATATATATATATATATATCTTTTTAACACAAATGTCACGTGACTGGGACGCCACAAGGGTTTGTAGGCCTCTCCTACATCGGCGCCATCTTGGGGCGAGGTCGGGCCAGAGTACAGTCTAAGTCTTTCCATGAATTAGCTGTTGGACCAGAATCCCTTTGAGTAGTTCGAGAACTTTCGTTAGCGTCAATTTTGCGTCAGCATGGCGTCACTGCGACCCCGTAGAAATGCCATGGTTCGTTCTTGGGGCGGGGCAGGAGGCGGGTTCTTCCGCCGACGCTTCGAACCAGTCTTTCTCACTGCACCAAGCGGAGGCAAGGTGGCTGCCGTCCGGGGCAAAGAGCAATGGCGGTGGTTTTGTCCTTACCGGAAGTCCGCGGGAGTCGAGTGTCAAATGACTCCAGCCGATTCTGCAAGGCTGAGGGGAGCATTTTGTCAAGGGTGGGGCCCACGCCCAAGCAGATAAGCTTTCGAGTCCAGAATTGTCTCACGGTGGGCTTTAGGCCTGGATCCGGAGGAGTCGACCGCCGGAGTTCAAGGGCAGCAGTAGCAGCAGCTCTTCGGTACAGCCACCGGAGAGGAGCCAGCAGCAGTAACAGCGGCAGTTCGGATGGTACTGCCACCGGGGTGATTCCAGTAGTAGTGACGACAGCAGTTTGGATGGTATCACCACCGGGGTGGGTCCCCGATTTCTTGGCTGCGGGGGCCCACTCCTCACGTCGGGAGCTAGTGGCGATCCTGGTGAACCCGTGCTTGGGCGGTTGTCCGGTGGTCGTGTGCAGCGGCAGGGTGCAGCTCAGCTGGCCGGTGAGTCAAAGACGGTTGGGGTGCCCTCATCTGCTGGCGAGCCTCCACCTGGGGAGGTGGGGGAGGCCCGTCCGCGTCGCTTCCCCCCGCCAGGGCACCCTCCGTTATTGAAGGAAGAAGAGAATGGGAAGATCCGCACAGCGTGCCATGGTGAAATGCAGCAGGCCGATGAAAAAGATGGCTGGGGTGCCCTCATCTGCTGGTGAGCCTCCACTTGGGGAGGAGGGGGAGGCCCGTCCGCGTCGCCTCCCCCCACCAGGGCATCAGCCCTTATTGAAGAAAGAAGAAAGAAAGCGGGAAGATCCGCACAGCGTGGCGGACTCCGCCTTGGTGTTGCCAGAACTTCGGCGCTTCGTATAGCCTCCGGCCTATTCGCACAGTCGTCCGCCACTGATGTCAATGGATTTTTGCATGGCTTTTATAGCCCAAAGCCGACTAAAAGAACCGCCCAAAACAGGCCAATGTTGCAATTTCGAGGAAGGAGAGGCGAGGACGGTGTCACGTGGACGTTGAGGCTTTGGGATGGAGGTTGCAGCAGACTGTCATGTAAATAGTTGTTTTAAAACGTGTTTTAACCTGTTCACCCTGTTGGTGTGTTCGTTATATCTTATAAGTTATTAAAATGTTATAACTATACTACTTCGTTGGAGTGTTTGTACCTATTTGCAATCTGATGACGAGCACAAGGAGGTTACTGTGCAATCGGAAAAATAACATAGACCAATTGCGCGCGATCTAGCCCTAGTTTGGTGACGTCGATGGTGGGTGCCAGCAGGCTTCCGTTTGTGCAGGATTTTGTCATACTTATTGGGCGGGGTGGGCAGTAGGGCAGACATGTTTAGGTAGGCGAGAGTAATGGAGTCGGGCTACCTCGTGGCCGTCTCGACCGTGAGCTTGGCTCCTTCCCTTGGTTTCATATGTCCCACAAAGGGCTAACTCCTAGCGTTACTTTAGTTTTTGTAAGGTCAAAAAGGATCCTACCAGTGCCTTTACTATCTTGTCGATTCCTGTTCGTTCATCCTTCGTTAGTCGATTCATTCTGGTGGACTCTTTCTTTCTCATCTCTGGGTCGCCTAACGTTATAGCCGACGTTGTGTTCAGCACAGGAGGCTCGGCCGGCGCGGAGGCCGTGAGGACCGAGGCCCCTGTACTGCTTTCGCTCGTGTTCGGGGGTTGTGGGTGTTGCACTACTGACTGGGAGGGTGATTATGGAGGGGGCATGTAAATGATCGGGGGACCTAACAGTAATTCGTCATTCGTTCGCTGCTTGGAGGACAACTCAGGGTAGAGCAAAGAAGGGGTCCTAACAGCGTACTGGCCTGATGTTTCAGGCTCCTGTCTTAGTTTAGCTTCCCTTCTCTCCTTTATTTCTTCTTCTAACTTTCTAGCGGCAAGGTGAGCTGCCTTTCGTAATTCCTTTTCTGCTTTTACTTCTTCCCTCTTTTTCCGTTGCGTTGCTTCTTTGCGCCACATGCCAATACTGTCAAGCATAGTAGGCGTTGTCTTATTGCTACGCAGGGCTATTTCTAGCACTTCTATCTTATGGTCGTCGAAGGATCCCATCAGTGGCCACTGACTCTCGGGGTCCTTCTTTGTATATTTATGCCATAGCTTGGTATAAGCTACGGCGACTAGTCCATATTTAGTGAACATGTCTTATTAGGGTGCCCTCCAGTGGAGCCGGATGGTTCACCTCTAATAAGCGGTCCGGGCAGAACCAACTACCAATCAGTGGGGAGAAGATAGGCATGACGGGTTTCAACGGGGACAAAAGTCAGCACTACCTATCTTTTCACTGCTTGCAAAGACTAGACAGAATATCTCTATTCTTCGTTATTTGTAAGCAGAGAATACCTCCAAAGAACCAATATCGAACAACTAGTGTTCGGACAATCAATCAATCAATCAATGGGAGATAAAGATAGGCATGACGGGTTTCAACGGGGACAAAAGTCAGCATTACCTACCCTTCACTATTTGCAAAGACTAGACAGAATATTTCTATTCTACGTTATTTGCAAACAGAGAATATCTCAAAGAGCACTATTCTTCAAAACAATCAATGTTCGGACAATCAATCAGTGGGGAGATAAAGATAGGCACGACGGGTTTCAACGGGGACAAAAGTCTGCGTTACCTACCCTTCACTATCTGCAAAGGGAGAGAGAGAGAGTATTTCTACTCCTCCCCGTTTGTAGACAGCGAATATCTCAAAGAGAACAATCAATGAGCAACAATCAATGAGCAATACTAGTATTCAAAAGCTTCGGACAATCAATCAATTATTTCGCAATTTGTCGTGTATCACGACCTTACCCGGACCGCGTGGACAGTTTCTCGTCTTCCGCCTCCAGCGCCCGATCGTCCTCTACTCTCCGTATTTGCCGCGGCACTCCTGATGGTTCCCAGTCAGGACCGTAGATCACTCGAGAGAGGTCTGCTCGGAACCAGTGAAGTTCGGATGATCGGCTGCCAGACGAGGGTCTATTGGGCAGGAGCTCTCCCGATCGTTGCAGTCGTTCACTCTGTCGTCGGGACCTCTCCCACTGGATCCACGTGTCGCTGATGGGCCCCACGTTTGGGACGCCAATTGTTAAATGGTAGCGGCAATTTCAGTCGATAACCTTTCAAGTATTTGCCCGGCGGAAATCGCCTCTCATACCACTCGATAATTTACCAATGAAAGAGGCAGGCGCCGGAGACTGGGAAGGCAGGAAACAAAGTTTTATTCCGTCGGAGCAGAACACATCAGATCAGACAGCAAGGTATCGTCACGAGGTGCTCTAACCGCATCTCTGAGACCTGGTCTCTTATTACACCGGTTTATTGCTTTATTACACATAGTACATTCTTGAGATTCTCTTGATGCATGAGATAACATCCCCTGAAGCCCCGGCTCAGATCCGATCCCACACATAGTTACAGTAGAGGTTCCCACCTTACCCGCAGTGGGAGATGGCTATCGCGCAGCAGGGAATTCCGCCAATTCCCGGGGGTGTGTGCGACCGGCCGGGTCTCAGGGGGTAGGGGCTTTGATCCACTGTTAATCCCTTTGAATGTGGGGTGTTTCCCTTACAGTAGGGGCAATTAAACTGCATCCGCAGGGCTAGGTGATGGCCCTGGGACCAGCTCGAACAATGGGGCGCAGAGGAAGGGGGTTATCAAAGGAGCGGCATGACCATGTATGGGATGTCGGTCGGATGTGGTTCCGTAGCAGGGTCGCGCTGAAGGGGAGGGTTTATGGCCCGTGTATGAGAGAGCGGGGGTGGCCGGCGCGCGGGGGATGTTCGCAGCGCCAGGGGAAAGCGCTGGTGATCGAGAATGAGCGGGGAGAGAGTGGGGTGCCTAAAATGGCGGCCGTGCATTCGCTGTGCGTGGCGCTGGGGAGAGGCAAGATGGCGCAGATAATGTTCAGTTTGCAAGCTAAATTTCCACATGTCCACTACCACATATACCATACATATATACCACATAGTGTTGAACCCTTGTGATCTAGGAAGGTTGGTTATAAAATCCATACTAATGGAGTGCCATGGTATGGAGGAATTGGGGTAGGCCTCAATAACCCAGTAGGTGCAATGTGAGAAGATTTTGCTTAGCACAAACAGGGCATGACTTTACAAACATAGAGATGTCTTTTGCCATTCCATCCCACCAAAACCACCTGTGACAGGTTTGTAAGGTTTTTCTCTCCTCCTGGGTGTTCCCTGCTAGAGAACTACTGTGACACCATCTGATGATCTGTTCTTGTAAGTCAATAGTGGACACCCACAGTCTTTGGTCATGATAGTATAATCCATTATAAATGGTATTTAATGGTTTCTTTAACCATTCAGCAGAAGGCATGGCTTTACAAGATTCAACTAAGCGGTCCTAAAAGGAAGGGGTTTCCTTATCGCCAACCCCAATGATTTTATGACATGGTGTAATGGGTGGACAGTTTTCAGTATGTACCTTTCTTTCTGCGTCTATTCTAGATAATGCGTCAGCTTTACCATGTTAGGGGCAGGACGGTGTGTGATCACAAACTCATAGTCACTGAAGAACATAAACCATCTCATTTGCCGTGGAGTAAGGGCTCTCGTGGATCTGAAGAACTGCAGATTTCTATGATCTGAGTAGATAGTAATCGTGTGTGCTGAACCTAACAAATAATGTCTCCATTCTTGGAAGGCGAGTTTGATGGCCAATAACTCGCGTTCTCCTATGTTGTAATTCTGATCGGCAGGAAGAAGCTTTTTGGAAAAGTAAGCAACCGGATGTAAACGGCCAGTTTGTTGGTCTCTCTGAGACAATACCCCTCCAACCGCATATTGGGAAGCGTCAGCCTCAACATAATAAGTTTGTGTGTTATCTGCTTGTCTCACTATGGGGGCAGTAGCAAAATCTCGCCTTAAGTTTCACAAAGGCTTCTTCTGCTGCGGGCGTCCATACAAACTTAACTCCTTTACGAAGTAGACGTGTAATGGGGGAAATAGTCTCAGAGAAGTGATCAATAAATCTCCTATAGAAATTAGCAAAGCCAATAAAGGATTGAACTTCCTTAACAGAATTGGGACTAGGCCATTGTAACAAAAGATTCTATCTTTTTAGGATCCATATGTATACCTTCTGGAGAGATCACAACCCCAGAAAGTCCACTTGAGTGGCATGAAAGGTACTCTTATCGAGTTTAGCAAACAGTTGGTTTTCTTTCAATTTCTGTAAAACATTTTTAACATGAGTCTCATGCTCCTGCTCCGATTGGGAAAAATCAATATATCATCAAAATAGATGATAACAAAGATGTCCAGATACTCCCATAGGATCTCGTTGACAAATAATTGAAAGGCCGCAGGGGCGTTACAGATTCCAAATGGCAATAATGCAGTATTCATAGAGACCAAATTTAGTTCTGAACACTATTTTCCATTCGTCTCCTTCCTTTATCCGAATTAAGTGGTAAGCCCCTCGAAGGTTTAACTTGGTGAATATCTTGGCTCCACGAATCTGGTCAAACAACACGGACATGAGAGGGAGGGGGTATTTATTCTTAATAGTCAAACGATTCAACACACGATAATCCAGGCAAGGCGTAATCAGGCCGTAATCCCCCCTTCTCTTTTTGGTATAAAAAAACAGAGGCGAGGAAACCGGAGATGTGGAATGTCTAATGAACCCTTTTTCCAACATGTCCGAGAGGTATGTTTTTAGGTATTCAAATTCAGAAGCGTATACTCTACTCACAGGGAGTTCTGCTCCTGGTATTAAATCTATTCGGCAATCGTAACTCCGGTGAGGGGGTAGAGCAGTTGCTTTTACTTCATCAAATACTTCCTTATACTCCTCATATATCGACGCACACTGAGGCTTGTTTCAGATGTGCCAAGGGCACAGCAAAGAGCGTTTCTCCAATCACAGGCCTCCTTTTAACAATGCAACATACAATGCAAAGAGTTCAAGGTAACTTTTCTGGATGTCCAATCTATGTGGGGGTTATGGGTTTGTAAACAAGGGACCCCATGGATGCCCCAAAACTAGGCGTGTCAATCAGATCGAATTGAAGGATTCTGATTGACCGTTGTCACATACCATGATAACATCAGGGGTATGATATGTGATCTGATCCTGAAGATAATTCGGTTCCATCCACCACTCTCAGCAGTTCAGGATGTGTTTGGCAAAAAGGATATTTCGAACTGTTTAGCCAGTTGTACGTCTAAAAAGTTCCCAGTGATCCCAGAATCTAACAAGATAGACAAGGTCTTTCCTATTTGAGGAGAAATTATAAGGGGTACTGACAAGGTAAAATGTTTAGGCACAGCGGCCACTGTGCTTGAAAGAGGCGGGGAGACCTGAGGACGTAAGTAACCGGTCTCTAGAGTCTTCAAGTTCTTTAGTTTATCCGACGGTGTCAGGCTGCATCCTGTTCCAGCCACGGCCTTAGGGGTTACAGGAGGTATCACAGGACATCCTTTTGCGTAATGCCCGCTTTTTATGCAGTATAAACAGATTAAGCTTACGCCTCTTTTCTTTCTCCTCTACATACAGGAGACCTCTCACACCCCCTATCTGCATGGGTTCACAGCTGTCCTTATTCTCCTCTTTATGGCTCTTCACTATTACGAAACGAGAGAGCGTGTTGTGTGATTACTCTCCAAGCCTTTCATTCAACCTATGAAACTTTACAACAGGACAGTCTCTGGTGGGTCCACTATCTGAGAAAGGAGGTCTTTCAGTTCATCACAAAGCCCTCTGTAAAGAAGGAGTTTCTCTTCTCCTCAGGCCAGTGTGTTTCCGTAACCAGTCTGTTGAAACACGTAATGTATGTAAGCAAATCCTTAGACCCCAGTTTTAGGTTTAATAACTCATTATCGCTTGCCTGCATAAAGGTGTGTTTTGAAAAATGCCTCCGCATTTCTCCTGGAACAGGGCGAAATCATAGAGTAACGGATCATTGTTTTTCTACTAAGGGAACCACCCAATTAGCTGCATTGCCAGTCAAGTATGAAATAACCAAAGGCTACTTTAGCGGCATCGTCAGGAAGCGAAGAGGCCTTGCCAAAGGAAATGTAGTCTACACTGGTTCATAAAGGTGCTATACTTTGCACTATCATCGTTGAACCTTTCTGGGCATAGCTAAAGGGACGGGACTAGATGTGTGTACTGGTGAAATGAACAGGGGGAAGGATCCCTTCGTCTTTGGGCATAGGGTTAGTACTCGTGGAAGGAGCTGTGAAATGTGCAGGCTGAATATAATTCCTTTTACTCTTAGGAAGAGGACCAACTGTTCTGGTGTCTTCTGAAGCATGCATTCTAACCTGAACTAATTCCGCTTGAAGGTGTTGGTTCTCGGTTCTCAAATCGTCCTACTTGAGACTGTAACTGTACAAAGGCTGCAGGAAGTTCCTCAAATGAGGGGCTTTGCAATGCGGTCTGGTGGGGAACGTTCAAAGGCGAACACGCTCCTTCGGGATTCATCTTCGCTCGGGTGGGATTGGTTGTTCGTGGGCTTGGCTTTATGCTAGGTCACAAGCACCCACTAACCTGGTAGCCAACGAGTTCCACAGGAGCAAAGTGAATCCCCTACACTCCCAAAACACAGTTCCCAAATGAGATGTGATTGATTCTCAAATAAGAGCACTGCCCAGAGGGAGAGAAGAGGAAGAGTTACCCACCGTATCCTTCACTCTTCACTTGTAGGTAGGACAGGCCACTCCCAGAAGGAATACAAGGGCAGCGACCACTAAAACAAAGAAGTGGAGAGATAATCAGTTGTCAGTTTGCAGAATTATGCCTACCTAAATAACTATTCACAGTGCAGGCAAGATATAAGAGACTCCTCTTACCAAATATATCTCCCATAAGGCTCAGTAGAAACATGTTGAGTTAAACAGCACTCTACCTCCAAGGCCAGTAAATGCTTCTTTCCCTGGTAATTAAGCTCAGGATGCCAAGTGAGAGAAAAGTAATCGTAACTTAAGTGAATAATAATGCAGGAAGCATTTACTGCTTCTATGGTCTGGGGAATACAGAGTTAAGGAGAAGGCCACTAACTAAACTATATGGGAAGGACAGAGGGAAGGTGACTAAAGCCTTGAATAAACAAAAATATGCCTAAAAAAAAAAAATTACGTACACGCGTGTAGAAAACACGTGTAAAATGCCTCCAACAAACGAGATACAAACGCGAGGGAAGCGGGTGTTAAATATCAACACAAAAGGAAAAAAAATATTGAAATGGAGACTCGCTGAGATTAAACAAACTCAGCGTGACGAGAAAGGAAAGGCCAGCGTCAGGCCGAGACAATGTTTCCCCCTAAACCTTCCACGTAAATCGGCAAGAGAAAATGATACCTGCCTTGCTGGCAAGAAAGAAACAGCTTCCAGCAAGAGGCTCAGCGCGATGGCAGGGATACAATGTTGCAGATACACCGCCGAGCGAGAATGAAAGCTCGCGGTTAGAAACTGACATGCCGGCGAAGACAATACCATGTGGAAAGGATTTTCTAGGCACACGGGGAAAAAAGGGATCCGAAGGGAAACCAGAGGGCAAGGGAAACGGAAGAGGTGGGAGGGACCAGAAACAGCTGACGACAGGAAATGAATCCAGAGCGCGTGGACACCTAAACAGACAGGAAGCCAAGCACTGTCTCTGTCTCCTGCCGCAAAGATATACAAGTAGGGGAGCATGTCTAAATACAGCGCCTGCCCTCTATGTACAAGGGAGTCTTCAAAAGAGGGATGTTTCTATATATCTGAATGCACTGTGAAATCATGATGTATGTAAGCAGTGATACAGAACACGTGGCTTGGGTCCTGACACTTTCCTTCTTTCTTGTCTTCCTTCTTTCTTTCTCTTTCTTTCTTTCTTTCTTTCTTGTCTTGTTTCTTTCTTTCTTCCTTTCAATCTTTCTTGACATCCTTCTATCGTTCTTGCCTTACTTCTTTTTTGCCTTCCTACTTTCCTTCCTTCTCCCCTTCCTTCTTTCTTCCCTTCTTTCTTTCCTGCCCTCCTTCTTGATTTCTTGCCATCCTTCGATCTTGCCTCCCTTCTTTTTTCTTTCTTACTTTTTCTTCCTTTGTTTGTTTGTTTCTTTCCTTCTTTCTCTCCTTTCATTTTTCATTCATTCCTTTTTCCTTCTTTTTTCCTTTTTTCCTGTATTTCCTTAGCTTTCTTGTTTTCATTCTTTCTTTCTTTCTTTCTTCTTTCTTTCTTTCTTTCTTTCTTTCTTTCTTTCTTTCTTTCTCTCTTTGTTTGTTTCTTTCTTTCTCAAAAGCAAGAGGCTTGCAGCTGCCAAACAAACTGACTTGTTTACGTATGTGTTAGCAAAGACCTTTTAATTTGCCTAAAATGATGTATGTGTTAGCAAAGACCTTTTAATTTGCCTAAAATGATGCGTATAACATGTTACTTATTGGGGTTTTGGCCAGAATTCATCCATTAGTCTATGATTGATGCTACTCACATTTTTCTTCCACCCACTCCAGTATTTATTGAACAGCAAGGCATCAGCCCACTTCTGTCATTGGTTGACTTCCTTATGAGTTATGGCATGCTACTCTTTCACCAGGAACACATTCACCCACAAAGTAGTTTTCTTCAGTGTCAGGGAGTACTATGTAATGTGTTTATTTTACCCCCCAAAAGTTTTTTTCCTGTAGCAAATGATTTTTTTTTTTACATTGATAAGAGCTTGACATATTCCCAAACAAAAAAGTTTTGCAAAAAGCATAAAAAAACAAAACAATTATTGCCAGAAGGCTGGCGGCCAACACAAGTGCTATTGGCTGAGCCACTGTTTGTTTATTGGTAAGTCCCCAAAGCTCTGAGCCTTAATTATAAGTCAGCTTGGACTTCTTTGTTTGCCGACTCATACTTTTGAAAACAAAGTAGTTGCCTGGGGCAAATAAGTTTTAATTGTGGTTACATTGGTCTTAGTCATTCACTTATTTGGTGATGTTTATATTTTATTTGGCTCTTTCTAAATCATTGTGCACAGCTGAAGCTGGCTTGGAGTGCTTATCTGGGGGTTTGCGGGTGTCAATACATTGGGCCACTGCTGAAGATGGAAGATCCAAATGGGGCATTAGTTCTCCCTGTTACTCAAGTGATAGTTACTGCCTCTCTAGACCAGCCCATAAACTGCTTGATAATGGCTTTCAAAACGTTCAGGGCGATTGTATTGTGGTTAATGTTGGCAGCAGTTAGGTTGCAGGCAGAATCCTTGCCACATGTCAAAACAAGAGTTTTCTGAATGAGTGTATTGCGATTTGCCAACTTGGTATTTCACGTCTTTAAACCCCACCAAAACAATGATGGGGAGAGTCAGCATGGGGCTTTTAAGGGGTCTGTTCCATAACACCCATGGCTCTACCCTTATCGAATTGATTTGACCCCCTTTTGACTTTGGAAGAAGTGGACTGACTACCACCCGCCCCCAGTCACCTTGAAAGCTCTGATTTAATGTTGATGATGGGGGGGGCCTTCTCTTCTTGAAGGGGCAGTTATTCAAGAGCAGCTTAGTTTTCTGTCCTGGAACATAGTGGGACTCGAGGAGAAGTTAAAAGATCAAATTGGCCATATTTTTTCAAACATTATGATATTCTGACCTTTCGAAAAACTGAGGAGCATATTTACAAAAGAATGGCGGAACGCAGTGTTACTTCACATTGAGTAACACCGTGCTTCTCCACATTAAGTAACGTTGTGCTGCAACATTCTGAAAACGCACCCCTGCATTTTCCCTAGCGCTGGAGCTTAATTTAGCTGTCTAACACCAATGCAGGGAATGGTTGTTCATGTGCAGGAAGGTGTCCCTTCCTGCACATAAACAATCACTTATGGTGATTTGTAACGTCTATGTGTGCTGCAGAATGCAACACATATAGAAGTTGCAATTCTCATTATTTCATTATTTAATGATTGTTTATGTGCAGGAAGGGACACCTTCCTGCACATGAACAATCACTAATAGTGATTTGCTCTTTCTATGTTTGCTATACAATGCAGAACACATAGAAATAGCAAAAACAAGGAGAAAGTAATAATTTGTTCCCGTTCTTACAATTGAAGATCAGGTTTGCCCTCGTCTGATTTTTGGTGTTGCCCCATATTTATGCCAGCCTTGTAAATAGGGGGCAGCGCCAAAAAGCAATTGGTGTTGTGGCGGAATGCCTACTGCAGCACCAATTGTCCCCCCTTTCACGTACGTGCTGCGTGAATAGGGGCATTATTTACAAGGTGGCATTAAGCCACGTAAAGTAGCTTAACGCCACCTTGTAAATAAGGCAAAGGGGTTATCGCCACCAGAACGTCAAAAAAGTGACGTGCTGGTGATGAGAACCCCTTGTAAATATGGCCCTTGGTCTGGTAGTACCACTCCATTCTTGGATGTATTTGCTGACTTTTTTTGCCCAGCCACTCCTTCATCTTCGGTCTGTGCTAAGGGAGGGGTGTGTCTTTTAATATCTTTGTCCCTGAACGGCTTTATCATTGAGATGACCACTAACTCCTCTAATTTAGGAGCAGTTCTGCTCTCCTTTCCTGACAAATCTAACCTTTTTGTATTTAACATTTATAATTCAAATGACCAGCTGCTTAGTTTGGATATTATCACCTCTATTGGCTTGATTATTGACATACAGAAAACACGGTCTTTGGAATTTGGCTCAAGTTCCACTTTATTTACACCAATAGTTATTATGGGAAATTTTAATATTCAACCATGTAAAAAGGCTTGCTCATCAAAGGAGACTTTTTGGGGGAGAACTTTCCCGATGCCAATTTTGAACACTCACCTCAAGGTGAACAGGCCAATTCTTAGGTACAATCACTGAACATGCTTATGCCCTTGGAAGCCCCTACCTATGTTGGTTGGGGTAATGAGACAACTGCAGATTATATTTGAATTTCTGCTTCTCTGTTTTATTTCTTTGTTGAATATAAGGGTTTTGAGTCTGGCTGGACTGACCATAAATAACCCTGTAGTTTTATCCTTAAGATGGCCAACCATAAAACAATCATGATTGCCCGCTGTTCCTCTTATCTTGCTTTGAGAAATCAGAGCAGAAGGCTAGAATGGTCCAAAATAATCCCGGATGAATTTCTTGGTAATTTATATAATCAGAGCAGCTATAAACTGGAATGCTGCCTAAGTCCAGACTCGGAGCCTAAAGGAATCTTCAGGGCATTCACTGCTCTTTGAACAGATATTATGGCCGCTCTCATTGTTCCAAGCAAAGCACAGGGAGATAATAGGGGTGAACTCTGGTTTGACAGGGCTTCTTCTAAAGCCCACAAGGAGATAAAGAATCCCTTAGTCACATCCCAAGGGACGTAGCAGAGGTGAGCTTACTCAGCAAACAGTATAAGTTGGTTATTAAACAAAGGAAAGAAGTGCTAAAGGATGAGGCCTGGGATAATATGGTGTTCACCTGTGATCCTCAGGACAGTGCTACTTTTTGGTGGGTTGCTAACCATCCATTCTTAGGGGCAGAGGGAGGTCCTCCTTTGATCTCCATGATTGGTGAAGACAAATATTTGACCATTTTTCATACATTTACTCGGGCATGGTTTAGCGTCTACGTCTCTGCCTTTTTTAAGTACGTTGAATCTTTCATTTTCTGTTGCAGAGGTAACGGGGGCCATCTTAATATTGGCTGGCAATAAGGCTCCAAGTCCTGACGGCATACTTGACGATCTTTTTAGCTCTGATGCTCTTATTTGGGCTCCTTTGCTAACCAGGGTTTTAAATGCTGCCATGATGCGTGGTCCGCCTATCTAATGGATTATTGTCCCTGTGTTCAAAAAGGGAGATCAAGGTGATCCAAAATGTTATAGCCCATCTCCCTGGTTGATACCGCTGTCAATGTTTTGGGTCAGGTGATTTTGGAAAGGCTCTCCTCGTCGGACAAAGAGAATAGCTTTATCTCTGAGCTGCAGTACGGTTTTGGTCTGCCACAGTACCATTGATCAATCCTTTAACCTATATCTTTCAGCTCTGAAATATACTGTGAATAGTAAGGGTACCCTGTTTCTAAGTTTCATGGATTTGACCTTCGCATTCAGTTGTGCAAATCGATTTAAGTTAGGGGCCTTGATGCTGATATTAGGGGGTGATCCGGCCCTGGTATCTTTTTCAGGGGATTTGCATAAGGACATCTCTGCATCTGTTAGGTTCGGCAGAGCAGGCAGTTGCTCAGGATCCTTCCCAATATCCTGTTGTGTCAGACATGGTAAACACCCTTTACTACGCATCTGTCACCCCGCATGTTGTTACAACGCGGTCGTTATAATGACCGTGTTGTAACAACACATACCATTACCTCGCAAGTCGTTACAACAGCTTGCGGCTGGAGGAGAAGGTGTTGGATTTAAAATCCAACACCTTCCCTGCTGTCCGCACAGACTGGAGTTGGAATAGAAAATTATACTATTCCGACATCCAGCATCCCCCTCCGCAAGTCATTATTACGACTTGCAGGGTAATGGTATGCGTTGTTACAACGCGGTAGTTGAAACAACCGCATTGTAACAACATGCGGGTGAGGGAATGCGGAAAAAAGAGGCATATTCGTCAGGCATGGGTGCATCCTGGTGCCTTTATTGTTTACCCTCTTATTGCTTTGAGAACATGTTGACAGGGCTACAATGTATCTCACATGGGTAACCAATGTTTATGATCGACAACTGTTAATTAGATTTAGGTTCAAATCTTTTAATTATTTAATTAGTTTCCCTAAGGGCTGGTCTGCTCCGGGCACACTGGGCCTATGTATCTGTGACAACTTGTCTGCACAAGCTCTTAAACACTTTGTTTTGTTCTGTACCCATTTCCCCCCCACCAAGAAAACGTTTTTTACTACCCCTTTTTGAAAACTAACATTTTACAGAAGTACAACCCACCATGTTACACTTGATGATGTTGAAGTTGAACTCACCTGTGTGTGAGTTGCTAATTTGTTAAGTTGTGTAATCAAGCTACAGGAGGTTTGGGGTTAATAGGGTAGCCTTGCCCCTTTGGGAGGTTCCCAGTACCTTTGTCATGTGATCATGAAAATGTATTTTTTGTTTTTTGGTTAAGACCCTTGCCAGGCTCATTATTTTTCTCATATATAATGATTCAGACAGGCAGTTATGATTATTGGCCGTTTTTATTTTATGGTTTATTTGCATTTTTTTTTTAAAACAATCTTTATTAATTTTTCTGCCATAACAATCCCACCCAACCCCCCATCCACCAACCCCCCAGACTGGTGAAATTCATAAATTCGTGAAGCATAAATAATAAAATACGGAGAGCGGTTGGGACAGCTGGTATCCCTCCAGAATGTTATCTTATTTTCTTCTCTCAATTAAAAGAGATCATAAACAAACTGTTTACACATATTTACAGGATTTCATAATAATATAAATACATATACACATCTCAGATAATTAATTTAACCATTCAATATCAGCAACTCTATATCAAATACTGTATGACTTCATCTAATTCCTAAAGTGACAAGTGCAAACTACCATCTTAGAACACAGCTTCCAAAAAAAGGAAAAAAAGGAATCTCTTAGGTCTATCCAAATCTACCTTGGTCTTGAGGCCATTCGATTAGGGGTTCCCAAATTCTCCTTCCATCCTGACGTGCACAACTCCCTTTCCATTTATACATGGCCATTTCCAGACTATATATCGCTAAAAGCCTGGCCAACCATTGTTGGAAATCTGGTGATCTGGGATCCAACCAGGCTGAAGCGATACAGAGCCTTAAGGCCACCATTGAGATAAAAACCAATTCATGACCGTTCCCCATCAAATTAAACTCAGGGATCCCTAATAAAATTACATCATCAGATAAAATTCATTCTATTTTTAAAACTTCAGGTAAGAATTTTGAGATATCCTTAATTAGATTTTGCAAGGCCTCACAGGATGCAAAAATATTAACAATATATGCGTTGTAGGAGGCATAGCGTGGGCAGAATGTCCCTTTTCCTGCCCCCCATTTGGCTATATTATCGAGGGTATAATATAAAAAAACAGGTCTTATAGAACCGTGCCTATAATCTAGATGGCATCAAAAAAGATTTTGACAGTTCATAGGCATAAGTGAATGTATTTTCAGTGATCCCCACTTTTGTTTGCCATTTTAGGGAACATTTATCCATATCATCAGGCATGGCAGAGTTAAAATAACCATGTATTCTACTGATTGAGACTATCTTTAGAATTCTTTCTAAGGGTTTAGAATTCTTTCAATGACTTTGATTCTCTCGGATTTAGCCTGTCCATCACCCTTTTGTAAGAGAAAATCCCTGACTTGGAGAAACTTAAAAGAATCCTTCCAATCAAGGTTAAATTCTTCTTTCATTTCCTAAAAAGAGCGAAACACAGAAGGGGAGAATAAACAACCTATCCGGTCAATTCCATCCTTAATCCATTTTTTCATATGGTAATCTCTAAAGGGCTCTAGTAAGTAACAATTATTAGATAAAGGTGTATACACGGATAGTCTGCCAATTCCTAAAGCTCTACGTATAGCACTCCAAACTTTAAAAACACTGTACAGGGTCTTAAAGCTGACTCTTTTGTAGTAGCTGTCATTCAGTTGTCGCTAGAGACACCCCCAAGCCTCTTTCCCCATCATAAATTCAAATGATGGCGGAACTACAGTCGTTCTAATACTATCATCTTTCTCGCATAACAATTCTCAACTATAAATCAGCGGCATAGCCCAGTAATATAGTTTCAGATTTGGTCTAGCCAAACTCCCTCACTCCTTAGGTAGGGAAAGGAACCTAAGGCCTCGACGAGGTCTAGAGTAAGCCCATATGAATCGTAAGAAGATGCTTTCCATGATTTTAAACCAATGAGAGGAAAATTCCAAAGAAATGGCCCAAAATATGTATACATTTTTTTGGGGAAAATGCATCTTTATTACTTTACATTTACCACCTATGGATATATGTAGATTATTTAACCAAACAAGTTCTTTATTAGTTTTCTCCGAGAGGGGTTCCACATTATCCCGAACCACATTATCTGAACTAGCAGACAGATTAACTCCCAGATATATTGCCTTTTCCACCACCTGGGTATCTGTCATCTTGATTTTATCATTAACGAGGATCTGAGTCTTATCTTTGTTCAGGGCATATCCAGAAATACCCCTGAAGCGCCCAGTTTTCTACTCAATTACCGCAATGGCCGCAATTGGATCCGGTGTTACAAGAGCAATGTCGTCTGCATAGGCAAAGGTCCTAGTAGCCCGATTTTGCATCCAGATTGCTGGGATTTAATTATTACCTTCCAGCCTATGGATAAATGGATCTATAAAAATCGAAAATAGCAAAGGGGAACACTGACAGCCCTGCCTAGTTCGCCATGAAATTGAAAACCTTTCCGATAGAATACCATTCACCATAACCGTGACCGATGGTTCAACACATAACATTTTGACTGCCAGATAAAGCCATCCCCGATTCAACATCTAGACATTGCAACCCAAAGATACTGCCAGGAGACCCTATCAAAGGCTTTCTCCGCATCCAGTAGGATAAGAGCCATACGGTCTCCTGTAGAATTAGCATTATCAAACAAAGATATAACTCTTCGAATATGATCTGTCGTAGATCTACCAGGGATAAACCCATGTTGGCGTACCAAAACGATCTTATAGATTACAGAAGAAAGTCGCATGGCCAGGGCCTTTGAATATATTTTGGAGCCACCATTTTTCAGAGTTATTGGACGGCATGAGCCCAGCTGAAGGGGGGATTTGTTCTTTTTCAAGAAAACCACAATTTTGGCTGAAGACCATGAGCCAAGAGGTCGCCCACCACTAAAAATATGTGTAAACAGTTTCTTGATGATCTCTTTTAATTGAGAGAAGAAAATAAGATAACATCCTGTAGGGATACCATCTGTGCCAACTGCTTTCCCCCTTGCCAGGCTATTTAGGGACAATAAAATCTCAACCCATTTAAGAGGATTATCTAAAATCTCCTGATCCTCACTAGAGAATTTCACAACTGGGGCTGAGTCAAGATATTCTGTGAGGCTGCTCGGTTCGATCACAGCGATGGCTGTCTATAGCATTTGGTAGTACCACCTAAACACTTTCCTAACCAAATCTGGATCTGTAATCTGACCTAAAACGGTGTCTTTGATTTCTCAGATTAGATTAGACGTTATTTGCTGCCAAACCTGGATAGCTAGATGGTGACCGATCTGTTCATTATATTCATAAGTGGTTTCTTTTTGAGCTGCTAATTTATACATTGCTTTATTCATCAAGACGTCAGTAATAGAGGCTTTTGCAATTGCCATCTGCCGTTGCTTTGCCTCCACATCACCCCCTAAAACAGCTGCTACTTAACCCTCTGCTACCACTAGCCTATCCTGTAAAGACCTAATAATTTCCCTTGCACGTTTATTATTATTTAAAGAATATCTCAATGTTTCCCCATGGATATGTGCTTGCAAAGCATCCCAAAATGTCTCGATTGCTGTACTCCCCAAATTATCACCCAGGAACATAGGGATTCACTGTGTCATGTGTGCACAATACTCTTCATTTCAGAGTAACGATCTTTCAAAAGTCCACAAACTTGTTTTTTTGTTAAGGACAGCTAAATCTAGTTCTAAAATAAGCCAGTTATGATCTGAAAAAACTCGTGGCAGATTCTCAATACAATATTTCGAGATTAATGCACTAGACACAAACATAAAATCGAGTCTTGCATGGGACATATGCAGATTTGAAAAATACCTAAACCCTGAATCTTGTGGTTTCAGCATGTGCCAGGAATCGACCAAACCATGAACTTGGCATAGGCTCTTCAATACCTTTAACGCATTACGTTTCCTGCCTGTATAACGCCGCCCCTCTTCCAAGGACCACTCACTTGGTAGGTTGATATGAAAATCCCCGCATAATATAAATGGGAGAGGCCAGAGAACGAGTTCATTAGAGATAGCATCAAGCTCACAGGGGTTGTCACTATTGCTCCCATATAGTGTACATACAGTCAACATCTCTCCTAGATTAGGTTGGCATTCCGTAATAGCCCATTGCCCAAACTTATCAGATTGTGACTGTACTAACTGCATCCCACTGGCCAGAATAGCTACACCCCGTACCCTTGCACCCTGCGTTGTTGCACTAATTAATTTATACCCCAGTGATTTTAATAAGTGCAGTTGTGACCCTTCAATTTGAGTTTCCTGCAAACAAATATTATTCGCATCAGACATTTGCAGGCCAACTGCCACCTTCTGCCTTTTCTCCACATCATTACAACCACAGATATTGGTAGTGGCCACTTTAAATTTACCCATAAATGGTTAAAGTATTGACCAGTTTAAAAAAACACAAAAATTCTAAACCAAACCACAGAAGAAACCCCCAATACCTCTTAAAGAGCGTGATAGCAAACATATTTAAAACATTTTTCATTGTCACCAGTCTGGAGATCCCTTCCACCCACTGCCAAAACCTCAGCAACTAGGCTCAACCATGATATCTCTAGGCCACTCCTCCCAGTCCTCCATCTCCCTCCCCATGTAATTGTACTATTTTGTATAATCAAATAACGGAAGAAAACCCCCCAAAAAACTCTCCCAAATAACAGAGTTCTACCATATAACCAGCACTGTTCGAACCTATTTTTTAGATCCACCAACTAAAGTAACATTCAGAAATTTCTGAGCTTGAACTTCTGAGGTGAAACTATGATTCTGACCCCAGAAGACCAATTTCAACCTAGCTGGTTTCTGAAGAAACACAATTGCTCCTGCTCTCTGGAAGGGAGTTATAAGTTGTCTGAGCCGCCATCTCCTCTTAACAGTGGCATGCACAAAGGTAGGCCTAGAAAAAAATGAGAACCCTTCAAAGCTTCTTTTAGCATTGGGTCGTGCTAGATCATAAACTGCTTGACGTAGGAGAAAATTCCCAAAATAAACCAATAAGGCACGAGCTCGGGTGGTTCACTAGATGATTGTCTCGCCAATGTCAGGGGGAATTGATGAACACGTTGAACCTCCTTGTCCCAATTTCAGGAAGATAGTTCAGGGAGGGAGCCTTTCAATAGATGAATTACAAATGTTCTTATATCGCTACCCTCACTGTTTTCTGGGATCCCTAATAGCCTTAAATTATTGCAACACTGGCGATCCTCATGATCCTCAAGCTTCCACATGACCTCAGTCAGGGCACCCTCTTGCAATGTTGCCTGGGTCTTTAATGTCGCCACTTCATTTTCCACGACCTCTGTCCGGGTCTCCAACATAGAGAGCCTCTCTGAGATGTCAGCACAGATTTTCCCTATTTTCCGCACAGACCCTTGTCGTTTTTTGCAGCTAAGCGTGCCTGTCGGTTATCGCTCTTAACGTCTTACTGGAATGATCTCAGGTATTGCAAAATTAATGATGACGAAGGTTCCACTGAATTCCCTTCATTTAATAATTCTGGTTCTCCCTCCATACTCCTATTGAAACCCTTGGTAGCTCTTTCTCCTCTCTCGCAGCTCCTGGGAGTTGCAGATGCGTAGCAGAGTAGTCCCATCTAAGTTCTCAGGTCTCTCTGTCATATACTGCGGCACCCGCTGAGCTCTTCTTGTGTCCTTTTTTACCCATATGATCATTTAAGCTTATTAGGGCGTGACTGCTTTCTCCTGGAGACTGCTACTGCTCGATTGAGAGGCCCCCCTTCACTTGTTGCTGACACACTTGCATCCAATATCTCTGATTCTTCAGTTAGGGAAAAAAAATCAGTAGGATCTAGGGACTGTCCCCCCCTGTGGGTTTTCTTTTGCGTTCCTCTACTCTGGCGAAACAAGGTCAATTCTCGGCTACCACAGCCTCCATCTCACGCCAATCTCATTTATCCGCTGGGTTGTCTGCAGGGCAATCACCACCCATCGCTACTACCTCAACCCCCAATACCTCTTAAAGAGCGTGATAGCAAACATATTTAAACCATTTTTCATTGTCACCAGTCTGGAGATCCCTTCCACCCACCCACTGCCAAAACCTCAGCAACTAGGCTCAACCATGATATTTCTAGGCCACTCCTCCCAGTCCTCCATCTCCCTCCCCATGTAATTGTACTATTTTGTATAATCGAATAACAGAAGAAAAACCAAAAAAAACCTCTCCCAAATAACAGAGTTCTACCATATAACCAGCACTGTTCGATCCTATTTTTTAGATCCACCAACTAAAGTAACATTCAGAAATTTCTGAGCTTGAACTTCTGAGGTGAAACTATGATTCTGACCCCAGAAGACCAATTTCAACCTAGCTGGGTTCTGAAGAAACACAATTGCTCCTGCTCTCTGGAAGGGAGTTATAAGTTGTCTGAGCCGCCATCTCCTCTTAACAGTGTCATGCACAAAGGTAGGCCTAGAAAAAAATGAGAACCCTTCAAAGCTTCTTTTATCATTGGGACGTGCTAGATCGTAAACTGCTTGACGTAGGAGAAAATTCCCAAAATGAACCAATAAGGCAGGAGGTCGGGTGGTTCACTAGATGATTGTCTCGCCAATGTCAGGGGGAATTGATGAACATGTTGAACCCCCTTGTCCCAATTTCAGGAAGATAGTTCAGGGAGGGAGCCTTTCAATAGATTAATTACAAATGTTCTCATATCGCTACCCTTACTGTTTTCTGGGATCCCTAATAGCCTTAAATTATTGCAACACTGGCGATCCTCATGATCCTCAAGCTTCCACATGACCTCAGTCAGGGCACCCTCTTGCAATGTTGCCTGGGTCTTTAATGTCGCCACTTCACTTTCCACGACCTCTGTCCGGGTCTCCAACATAGAGAGCCTCTCTGAGATGTCAGCACCGATTTTCTCTATTTTCCACACAGACCCTTGACATTTTTTTGCAGCTAAGCGTGCCTGTCGGTTATCGCTCTTAACATCTTACTGGAATGATCTCAGGTATTACAAAATTAATGATAACGAAGGTTCCACTGAATTCCCTTCATTTAATAATTCTGGTTCTCCCTCCATACTCCTATTGAAACCCTTGGGAGCTCTTTCTCCTCTCTCGCAGCTCCTGGGAGTAGCAAATGTGTAGCAGAGTAGTCCCATCTAAGTTCTCAGGTCTCTCTGTCATATACTGCGGCACCCCCTGAGCTCTTCTTGTGTCCTTTTTTACCCATATGATCATTTAAGCTTATTAGGGTGTGACTGCTTTCTCCTGGAGACTGCTACTGCTCGATTGAGAGGCCCCCCTTCACTTGTTGCTGACACACTTGCATCCAATATCTCTGATTCTTCAGTGAGGGAAAAAAAATCAGTAGGATCTGGGGACTGTCCCCCCCTGTGGGTTTACTTTTGCGTTCCTCTATTCTGGCGAAACAAGGTCAATTCTCGGCTACCACAGCCTCCATCTCACGCCTATCTCCTTTATCCGCTGGGTTGTCTGCAGGGCAATCACCACCCATCGCTACTACCTCAACCCCCAATACCTCTTAAAGAGCGTGATAGCAAACATATTTAAACCATTTTTCATTGTCACCAGTCTGGAGATCCCTTCCACCCACTCACTGCCAAAACCTCAGCAACTAGGCTCAACCATGATATCTCTAGGCCACTCTTCCCAGTCCTCCATCTCCCTCCCCATGTAATTGTACTATTTTGTATAATCGAATAACGGAAGAAAAACCAAAAAAAACTCTCTCAAATAACAGAGTTCTACCATATAACCAGCACTGTTCGATCCTATGTTTTAGCTCCACCAACTAAAGTAACATTCAGAAATTTCTGAGCTTGAACTTCTGAGGTGAAACTATGATTATGCCCCAGAAGACCAATTTCAACCTAGCTGGGTTCTGAAGAAACACAATTGCTCCTGCTCTCTGGAAGGGAGTTATAAGTTGTCTGAGCCGCCATCTCCTCTTAACAGTGTCATGCACAAAGGTAGGCCTAGAAAAAAATGAGAACCCTTCAAAGCTTCTTTTATCATTGGGTCGTGCTAGATCGTAAACTGCTTGACGTAGGAGAAAATTCCCAAAATGAACCAATAAGGCACGAGGTCGGGTGGTTCACTAGATGATTGTCTCGCCAATGTCAGGGGGAATTGATGAACACGTTGAACCTCCTTGTCCCAATTTCAGGAAGATAGTTCAGGGAGGGAGCCTTTCAATAGATTAATTACAAATGTTCTTATATCGCTACCCTCACTGTTTCCTGGGAACCCTAATAGCCTTAAATTATTGCAACACTGGCGATCCTCATGATCCTCAAGCTTCCACATGACCTCAGTCAGGGCACCCTCTTGCAATGTTGCCTGGTTCTTTAATGTCGCCACTTCATTTTCCACGACCTCTGTCCGGGTCTCCAACATAGAGAGCCTCTCTGAGATGTCAACACAGATTTTCCCTATTTTCCACACAGACCCTTATCGTTTTTTTGCAGCTAAGCGTGCCTGTCGGTTATCGCTCTTAACGTCTTACTGGAATGATCTCAGGTATTGCAAAATTAATGATAACGAAGGTTCCACTGAATTCCCTTCATTTAATAATTCTGGTTCTCCCTCCATACTCCTATTGAAACCCTTGGTAGCTCTTTCTCCTCTCTTGCAGCTCCTGGGAGTAGCAAATGCGTAGCAGAGTAGTCCCATCTAAGTTCTCAGGTCTCTCTGTCATATACTGCGGCACCCCCTGAGCTCTTCTTGTGTCCTTTTTTACCCAGATGATCATTTAAGCTTATTAGGGCGTGACTGCTTTCTCCTGGAGACTGCTACTGCTCGATTGAGAGGCCCCCCTTCACTTGTTGCTGACACACTTGCATCCAATATCTCTGATTCTTCAGTTAGGGAAAAAAATCAGTAGGATCTGGGGACTGTCCCCCCCTGTGGGTTTTCTTTTGCGTTCCTCTACTCTGGCGAAACAAGGTCAATTCTCGGCTACCACAGCCTCCATCTCACGCTTATCTCCTTTATCCGCTGGGTTGTCTGCAGGGCAATCACCACCCATCGCTACTACCTCAACCCCCAATACCTCTTAAAGAGCGTGATAGCAAACATATTTAAACCATTTTTCATTGTCACCAGTCTGGAGATCCCTTCCACCCACCCACTGCCAAAACCTCAGCAACTAGGCTCAACCATGATATCTCTAGGCCACTCCTCCCAGTCCTCCATCTCCCTCCCCATGTAATTGTACTATTTTGTATAATCGAATAACGGAAGAAAAACCAAAAAAGACTCTCCCAAATAACAGAGTTCTACCATATAACCAGCACTGTTCGATCCTATTTTTTAGATCCACCAACTAAAGTAACATTCAGAAATTTCTGAGCTTGAACTTCTGAGGTGAAACTATGATTCTGACCCCAGAAGACCAATTTCAACCTAGCTGGGTTCTGAAGAAACACAATTGCTCCTGCTCTCTGGAAGGGAGTTATAAGTTGTCTGAGCCGCCATCTCCTCTTAACAGTGGCATGCACAAAGGTAGGCCTAGAAAAAAATGAGAACCCTTCAAAGCTTCTTTTAGCATTGGGTCGTGCTAGATCGTAAACTGCTTGACGTAGGAGAAAATTCCCAAAATAAACCAATAAGGCACGAGGTCGGGTGGTTCACTAGATGATTGTCTCGCCAATGTCAGGGGGAATTGATGAACAAGTTGAACCTCCTTGTCCCAATTTCAGGAAGATAGTTCAGGGAGGGAGCCTTTCAATAGATTAATTACAAATGTTCTTATATCGCTACCCTCACTGTTTTCTGGGATCCCTAATAGCCTTAAATTATTGCAACACTGGCGATCCTCATGATCCTCAAGCTTCCACATGACCTCAGTCAGGGCACCCTCTTGCAATGTTGCCTGGGTCTTTAATGTCGCCACTTCATTTTCCACGACCTCTGTCCGGGTCTCCAACATAGAGAGCCTCTCTGAGATGTCAGCACAGATTTTCCCTATTTTCCGCAAAGACCCTTGTCGTTTTTTTGCAGCTAAGCGTGCCTGTCGGTTATCGCTCTTAACGTCTTACTGGAATGATCTCAGGTATTGCAAAATTAATGATAACGAAGGTTCCACTGAATTCCCTTCATTTAATAATTCTGGTTCTCCCTCCAAACTCCTATTGAAACCCTTGGTAGCTCTTTCTTCTCTCTCGCAGCTCCTGGGAGTAGCAAATGCGTAGCAGAGTAGTCCCATCTAAGTTCTCAGGTCTCTCTGTCATATACTGCGGCACCCGCTGAGCTCTTCTTGTGTCCTTTTTTACCCATATGATCATTTAAGCTTATTAGGGCGTGACTGCTTTCTCCTGGAGACTGCTACTGCTTGATTGAGAGGCCCCCCTTCACTTTTTGCTGACACACTTGCATCCAATATCTCTGATTCTTTAGTTAGGGAAAAAAAATCAGTAGGATCTGGGGACTGTCCCCCCCTGTGGGTTTTCTTTTGCGTTCCTCTACTCTGGCGAAACAAGGTCAATTCTCGGCTACCACAGCCTCCATCTCACGCTTATCTCCTTTATCCGCTGGGTTGTCTGCAGGGCAATCACCACCCATCGCTACTACTTCAACTGAGTTGATGGGCAGGGCGCCTCCAGAATAGCAATATCGCTACATAATGACCAGGGGTTCTGTGATAGCAGACTCTCCAATGCTTCCTCTTGATTTCTGGGTATTGGATATTCAAAATAGAAAGCCGAGTTCCTGTGTGCTCTGTGGTACCGTTCTCCTGCTTGGTTCATTTTTTTCCATTTTATTTCCCGTACTGGCCCGTAATTCTCCCTTCTTACCGCCTGACTTAACATCGAGTCCTTCTCGTCGTGGCTGCATGGCAGAAATAGTGTGTGGTGCTGCCTGTTGTTTCTCCAGACCACGAGTAGCCATAATCCTCAATCCAGCAATCCTCCGCTCTTGCTCCTGCTTGAATTAGCTGCCTGTGGCCAAACAACATCAAGGCAAATGCCAATCGGACGTGACTGCCACCGCAGACAGCACCAACCGTCCAAGAGTTTCCCAGCGGCCGCAGCTGATTTCATTTTTTTTCACCCTGAAGTACAGGTGAGTTTGGCGTACGTTTTCTTTTACTCCTCACGCTAAAATATTCTGGGCGCATATTCTCCCGGACTCAGGTCACAATCTCTAGTATATATTTTTGGGAGAATACGTCCTGTGCTCCAAGGAAGTCATTCGGGAGGGGAGAGAGGTAAGCGGTGGCCTCACTCAGACGCCATCTTGCCAATTTAATGAATTTCTTATTTTATTAGCTATTTTAATGCAAACATGTTTTAATGATATGGTTTTAATGTTCTACGGATTATGTGTATTTTTTATGGTTATATTTTAACAGAATAAAGATTTATACTACTCCTAATTGGGCTGATTTAACCCCTTCGATGCGTGTGACGGAGCGGTTCCGTCATGCGCGTCGGTCGCGCTGTGCGCATGACGGAACCGCTCCGTCACGGCCCCGCCCGCGCAACGAACCTTCAGCATGGCGCTGAAGGGGTTAAGATAAAAAAACATTTTTTATTTAAATGAAATCACAGACATGGTGGTGTGTTGACTCTTTCTTGCCACCCTTCCTGTAATTGTATCCAATCGGATTGAGTTTGAGACCTATTTAATGAATATTAATTAATTAGATCAGACTGTGACCCACTTCTATTAAAATTTTTATAAACCAACCTATTAATACATAGGTCGGATCTCAAAATTACATACTGGTCAAAAAAAATACCGGTGACGCATTGCAACCAGTTTCTGTGATCGGTATTATGATATATCTAAAGTACTAATTGGTAACCAGGCATAGAACTAGGAGAACGGGCGCTCTACAGACGTATCAGGCTATGGTAATACAAGCATGCACTCAATGTTGGTGCTCCAAGGGGAGAGAGGTCGGTTAACAATTCAACCTCATATATCCCCACAGAAAAGGGGGTGTGACAACAAAATAATCTACCCTGAGCACTCGTTATACTTTTCTTTAAATCCAATAAATTTGTTAAAGTCTTTATATGTTGTTCCAAAGTCCTTATTCTTCATTCCAAATTATTCTGGTAACATTTTCACAGCTTGATGAGGTATAATGTTCACAAAAAACATCCAACACATGTTTCGTCGTGCGTTTTAACACACAATTGCCTTCTTCAGGGCTGACAGTTATTTTTCACTAATCAAAATGAATGAGTCCTGATAGGAACCAACAGTATTTTAGGTACCTTCTAACTTGCTAAATCCAATCCTTGCACGTGAGGTCCTGGTAAGTGATCAAACTATCCTAGTCACCTTATTACGTTTTCCATGCACTATAATCTGATATGTATGGTGTAGCCCCACATCTGTCTTAGAGTGGGTACATCATAATCCATCCAGTAAAGTAAGAATACTGTAAGTTGCTCAACGATAACGTGTTCATGACCGTGACTCACGAGGTTCCTCGTCCGATACTCAAATCCGTTGGCGTGCACACATTCTTTTTAATTGAAATGTGGTAGTTGGCACATTAGCTACTAGACTATTTGTCTATGTGAATGATGCCAAACGCAATATTTGAAGTGTGCAGAACCAATATAATGTATGAACTCTGCTTCTGTAACCTCCCAAATTACATTTAAAGTTGTTATCTTTGCCTTATAAATTCTTTTGCATGAAAGAAAAAGAATTGTATGGTCTCTGCTTTCATGCCTGAAGCATCCTGTGCTGTCTCCCTCCTGTTACTTATGTATTCAGTGCTTATTTTGAGCTGGTGCATGCCGGTGGGCCCACTGGCACTAATTTCTGGGGACTGTCACTTATTTTTCTTCATCAGTCTTTGACCTAGAGCAAGAGAGATAAAACGCACACAGAGGAAGAGAAAGACTGAAAGACTGCCTAACTGAGAAAGCAGAACCCCTCAAGAGTGAGATAAAGGGGCAGGGAGTGTCTGGGGATGGATTGAAGAGGCATGAGGTGAAATCAGACTATGCAGCCTTATTATGTAGCACATGTGACATCCAATAGCGCCGCCCGCAGGCTTCTGAGCAAATCTTTGGACCCCGGGACTTGTTATTTTACCAATTAAGCACTGTATATAGCACAGCTCCCCCCTGTGCAGATGGTTATACGTTATTATGTATGGGGATACTGACTGCTGACTCTAAGCCGTGCAGTCAAGTGCAGAAAACTGCTACTTAACAGGTTTCCTATGCTGTGTACGTAATTCGAAAAGATCTTTAAAATATCTGTTTGTGAAAAAATGAAGTTGCACGCCCTAAATGTTAGGGTAAAGCTTGTAAAGGCATTCTTCATGCATCTGTAAATTCTAACTACCTTTGTTAAGCAGAGCCTATCTTTCCAGTCTGGCTCCTTCGACCAGCTTTCGAAAACCCTGCTTCCCACAAGTTAGTTGCAGACTATTTAATTATTTTAAAGAACATTTTGCAGATTGATCTTCACATAGATTGCTTTGCAGTTTCCTTGGTCGTATACTTATGTTTTTATATTGTTTAACTTCCTGCGATATTCTATTCGGTGTAGGAAAATGTCTGCAGTGCTCTTTTACAGGAGTGTGCAGTGCTTTGACACACATTGTTTGCCTGTTGTGCTCCACCACTACATAAATACACTAGTTTTCTGTGTTACACAGATCAAAATGGTTGGGAGAAGAACGGCTCTTACATCCTCTTGAAATGTGTGCGTAACTGGAAGAATGTGTAGAATGGTATGGACAACATGTGGTTGGAAGAAGATGTTTGCACAGGCACAAGACAACCTGTGGACATCTATCTTCTGATGAATTTTAAGAATGAAGAAAAGAAGGACTGGCTTAACTTGGCTATCTTGTGAACTCTGTGTTTGAAATAAACAAGCACTGGAAAAGCACAAGAGGAGTAAAAAAGCTAACGTTTTGAACTCCATGGACCGAATTCAAAAAGCGATTTGCGCATGTAAGTTCAAAATAAGCAGCCAAATGGAATAAATGCAAGCAATTCACAAAAGTTGAGTTACATGCAGCATATTAACCAGTGTGTTGCAATATTACTCAGGTGTAAATCACCAATCAGTGGGTGTTCCAAGGCAGAGATGCCTTGGAAAGTTTGGAAACACCCACGGTTTAACCCCTTCCATGCCACAGTGCTCATGTGCGCAAGACAGCTCCTGGCCGTCCTCGCACATGGCACCGGAAATTTGCTGGATCCACGAAATTCCATTCATCCCGCATTCCCCAAAGTCTTATGAGAAAAATGGTACCTCACTTGTGTGGGTAGGTCTAGCGCCCGCGACAAGCAAGGGCCCTAAACATATTGTGGAGACTTCAACATTACCTATCACAAAACTACTTGGTTTTGCATGGGGGGGCACCTGGGTTTTTGGCCCTCCATTCTGGGCAGCCCCCGTACACCCACGCTTAAAAAAAAGCCAGCGTAATCACTGGCGCCTAGTGGGCTTTCTGCCCCCCCGGGGGGCAGATCAGGGGCCACTGCCCCATCTGCCCCCCAGGGGGGCAGAAAGACTGGCATTTTGTGGGGGGGTGTGGGCATTGGCATGCCCATTCTGGGCTGACCTCACTCCTGAATTTAAAAAGAAAATATTTCCTGATGCCTAGTGGGCCTTCTGCCCCACCCGGGGGGGGGCAAATAAGGGGCTATTGCCCCTATATGCCTCTGGGGGGCAGAAAGACTGTGGTAATTGTTTTTGGGGAAGGGGCATTGGCATGCCCATTCTGGGCAGCCCCCACCCCTATGTATGGAAAAAGAAAAATAATCCTTGGTGCTTAGTAAGCTTTCAGATCAGGGGCTACTGCCCCCATCTGCCCCTGGGGGGGCAAAAAGACTGTTGTATTTTTCAGGGGGTGTGGGCTTAGTGCCCGTGACAGGAAACGGCCCGAAACGCAACGTGGACACACCACATTTTTACAGTGAAAACTGACCCTTTTTTTTGCAAAGTGCCTAGCTGCAGATTTTGAAACCTAGCTCTGCCAGCACCTAGGGAAACCTAGCAAACCTAACCATTTTTGAAAACTAGACACCGAGGGGAATCCAGGATGGGGTGACTTGTGTGGCTCTCACTAGGTTCTGTTGCCAAGAATCCCTTGCAAACCCCAAACTTTCTTTTTTTTAAAACACATTTTCCTCACTTTTCTGTGATGGAAAGTTCTGGAATCTGCGTGGATCCCCAAAATTCCACCCACACCGCCGTCTTCAAAGTCTTCTGATAAAAATGGTACCTAACTTGTGTGGGTAGACCTAGTGCCCGTGACAGGAAACAGCCCAAAACACAACGTGGACACACCACATTTTCACAGTGAAAACTGACCCTTTTTTGCAAAGTGCCTAGCTATAGATTTTGAACCGTAGCTCTGCCGGCCCCTAGAGAAAACTATCAAACCTATACATTTTTTAAAACTAGACACCCATGGGAATCCAGGATGGGGTGACTTGTCTGGCTCTCACCACGTTCTGTTACCCAGAATCCCTTGCCAACCTCAAACTTTGTAAAAAGAAAACACCTTTTCTTCACATTTCTGTGATGGAAAGTTCTGGAATCTGCGTGGATCCACAAAATTCCACCCACCCTGCCTTCCCCAAAGTCTTCTGATAAAAATGGTACCTCACTTGTGTGGGTAGACCTAGTGCCCATGACAGGAAACAGCCCAAAACGCAACGTGGACACACCACATTTTCACAGTGAAAACTGACCCTTTTTTGCAAAGTGCCTAGCTATAAATTTTGAACCGTAGCTCTGCCGGCCCCTAGAGAAAACTATCAAACCTATACATTTTTTAAAACTAGACACCCATGGGAATCCAGGATGGGGTGACTTGTGTGGCTTTCACTATGTTCTGTTACCCAGAATCCCTTGCCAACCTCAAACTTTGTAAAAGAAAACACCTTTTCCTCACATTTCTGTGATGGAAAGTTCTGGAATCTGCGTGGATCCCCAAAATTCCACCCACCGCGCCGTCTTCAAAGTCTTCTGATAAAAATGGTACCTCACTTGTGTGGGTAGACCTAGTGCCCATGACAGGAAACAGCCCAAAACGCAACGTGGACACACCACATTTTCACAGTGAAAACTGACCCTTTTTTGCAAAGTGCCTAGCTATACATTTTGAACCGTAGCTCTGCCGGCCCCTAGGGAAAACTATCAAACCTATACATTTTTGAAAACTAGACACCCATGGGAATCCAGGATGGGGTGACTTGTCTGGCTCTCACCACATTCTGTTACCCAGAATCTCTTGCCAACCTCAAACTTTGTAAAAAGAAAACAACTTTTCCTCACATTTCTGTGATGGAAAGTTCTGGAATCTGCGTGGATCCACAAAATTCCAGCCACCCTGCCTTCCCCAAAGTCTTCTGATAAAAATGGTACATTACCGGTTGGGTAGGCCTAGTGCCCGCGACAGGAAACTGCCCAAAACGCAACATGGACACACCACATTTTCACAGTGAAAACTGACCCTTTTTTGCAAAGTGCCTAGCTATAGATTTTGAACCGTAGCTCTGTCGGCCCCTAGAGAAAACTATCAAACCTATACATTTTTTTAAACTAGACACCCATGGGAATCCAGGATGGGGTGACTTGTCTGGCTCTCACCACGTTCTGTTACCCAGAATCCCTTGCCAACCTCAAACTTTGTAAAAAGAAAACACCTTTTCTTCACATTTCTGTGATGGAAAGTTCTGGAATCTGCGTGGATCCACAAAATTCCACCCACCCTGCCTTCCCCAAAGTCTTCTGATAAAAATGGTACCTCACTTGTGTGGGTAGGCCTAGTGCCCGCGACAGGCAAGGGACCTAAACGTGTTGTGGAGACTTCAAAATTACCTATCACAAAACAACTTGGTTTTTGCAAGGGGGGGCACCTGGGTTTTTGGCTCCGGGTTCAGCAGCCATCTAGGGAAAGCTACCAAACCCACACATTTCTGAAAACTAGACACCCTGGGGGGTCCAGGTGATTTTGATGTCTCCATAATATGTTTTGGGCCCTTGTCTGTCGCGGGCACCAGCCCTACCCACACAAGTGAGGTACCATTTTTCTGGGAAGACTTTGGGGAACACAGATTTGTAGAGCAACTGTTATTACCTATTGACTTTCAATGTATTTCTGCCTTCCAAATGTAAGACAATGTGTAAAAAATAAGTCACTTTGAAAAATTTCCTATAATTCACATGCTAGTATGGGTACCTACAATTTCAGAGATGTGCATATAGATACGGTTTCTAAACTCTATATTTTGTTCCCATTTCAGAAATACATATCTGTCTTTCATACCGATTTTTCACTATTTATATTTTCCCCAATGAATTGCTATATACTTGGTACACAATAAAAAACCATTGCAAGACGCTTCTCGGTTATTGGCTCTGGGTTCCTTGGGTTCTTGGTGAACCTACATATGTCCCCACAACCAGAAGGGTCCAGCGGATGTAACAGTATATTGCTTTAAAAAATCTGTCATACTTAGAAGAAGTTACAGGTGAAAAAGTTGACACAAATGGCTGTTTTTGTCAACTCATTTTCAATTTTTCATATTTTCAACTGTTAGTTTCCAGAAGACAACCTTACAGGATCTACACAAATGACCCTTTGCTGAATTCAGAATTGTGTCTACTTTTCAGAAATGTATAGCTTTCTAGGATCCATCATTGCTTTCATACCCATTTTTACCATTAACTGGAAAGAGGTTGAAAGCACAAAAAATGGCAAAAATAGGCTATATCCCAGTAAAATGCCAAAACTGTTTTTAAAAATGTAGGTTTTCTGACAAGTCTGTCAGTCCCTGAAAGCTAGGAAGATGGTTATTTGAGCACCACAAACCCTTTGTTGATACCATTTGCAGGGGGAAAAACAGACGTTTTCATGTGCAGCCCTTTTTTCCCATTTTAAAAAAAGAAATGTAGCTGTATTTTGGCTAATTTCTGTGCCCCCTCCAAGGGAATCAACAAACCCTGGGTACCTTTGAAATCCCCATGATGTTGGGAGAAAAGGACGCACATTTGGTGTGGATACCTTATGTGGTCAAAAAGTTACAGGGGGCTAAGTGCGAACTACCACAAATAGCCAAAAAAAGGCTTAGCACAGGGGGGGGAAAAGGCCTAGCAGTGAAGGGGTTAAGGGTATTCCCAGATATGTACATGGCCCATTCTCACAATGGAAACATTTGAAGATTTACTTCTGCTAAAGCAGGAGCAAATCCATTTCCAAGGTGGGAATGGCAAAGTAACACTTCTAAAATAGGTAATGTTATAGGAGAAAGAGTTTCTCCACAGCAGTGTTCAAAGTGCATTAAAAAGAGTAGGGGGAACTGTGATGCTGTGCACAAAAGGGGCGGTGTGAGTGAGTGTGCGGGAGGTCAAAGGCGTGCCTAAAAAATTAAATATTCTCTAACTTTTTTCTGTCTTTCACCTTCAAGTATCTGCATAAATCATACATTATGAAATCTCTATTAGTTAATGCACCGCAGAGGTATGTGTGTGTAACCAGCTCGCTATAGAACTGAACCTTGGTTGGTGCAGTGGAGAATAGTTACTTGTGTATGTTTAGTGTTAGGAGGTCTCACTCTGTGACAGAAAGCACTGTGAATATGTAAGTCATTATTTTAAACTTGAATTACACACAGTATAAGAGAGTCTGCTGCAAAATGCACAGAAAAGTTTAGGATGAAAGAGTGCTTCCAAAATACAGATTTTAGTAATACCCAGACACAATTCACAGCTCGGCTAGAAACTCCCTTGTAATACCACTCAAAGAGAAAAAAAGTGTGTCATCCGGAAGCTTCAAGTTAATTAAAGCCAATACCGGCTTCCAAAGACCCATAACATATTCAGATTGACCTGCTGTGCACATTTATATTTCTTTCAGGCAGCAGCACCCTGGCAAGTAGGCTTGTTTAGCTGTCTGCACCTCCCATGTTTTCACAGCAGAGGTGGCTACCTGAATGACACTTCACCTGAAGCATTTCAGCTTTTGAAATTAACCTTTTGGAACAGTTGTCTTTTCACAAAAAGTGGGCAACTGTTTTGCCCAAACTAAAAAAGTATGGGCACGCCATACCCCTCAGATCCTGAACACTTCGACCACTGCTCCACAGAATAAAAATAAAGTTTGGTTGCACTCATATGAAATCTTGAGCAAGTGTACTATATTTACCCGTGCAATTATGTAAACCTGCGGGTACAAATCTACAGATATTTTTGCAAATCATCATCAACCAACTTTATTTCGCACTTCAAAAAAATGCATAAATGTACACATAAAAAGGGATTTCATGACATTTAAAAGCTGAACATAGAATAAATACAATGCAAGAACCTGATAAGTTTTACCCTTCAGGTTAAAATAGAGTCAGATAGCAGCGATCATAAGTATTAAAAACAAGTACATCGATTTAAGCAATGGTCTTAAAGTGCGATAGGTGTTATACTAAAAACCTTACAGGTTCTCAAGGCAGCCCAAAAAAACAGAAGCCAGTGCATAGCAAACCAGTGGAGTTTCTAATTGATAAAATAGAGAGAGAGCTGGAGCTAGAGCGCGCAAGGAGAATTTATTTAAAAGTGGGACAATAAAAATATTCCTCTCTACTATACACAAAGGACAGAAAAATAGGTAATGTAAGGTCATTTGGGTCGCCTTATTATCACGTGGACAGGACGGTAGATTGCTTATATAAATTATTTGGATCGGCCAACATTAACGGAATGAGATTTATGCGAAATCAGGTGAGAATGAAACAATGCTGGTTGTTCTCAACAAACCCTAGATAAGAATGAAAATGTTTGGGTATCTGCGGTATACTATCGTAAAACTTTACAAATTGTTTCTCTCTATGACTATCCCACCTGTCACAAATAGCTTTCGTTAAGAAAATGTCCTTCAATCTAGTTTTGGGAAAATGCACTCAAACTGTTGGGGTGTCATATAAGAAAGCAAGTCCCAGCGAAGTTGAAGTTTGTCTACAATACGATTGCCAGGGGATTTTATGAGCATGGTCCAGGTTCAGGATATCTTTCAAGATGTTCTGGTTCAAACCGACAGTGCCCCTTTTCCATACTGATAACCAAAGAGAGAGTGGCGCTAATTTAATGGCATAAATAATGTTTTAGCCGAATACATTTTAGACATTTCTATTATCAGCTTACAGCCCAATTTTTTAGAAAATCGAAATATAGCAGCAATACTTTGAGCCATTAAGTTAGCTCGACTTTACAACATCTCCTTCCAATTTTGTTTATAGTCTAAAACAACCCCTAAATAGTTAAAATATTGTACTTGCTATATTTTTTCCCTATTAGTGGATATCTCATCCTCTTCTTTTTATCACCACCCATTGCCATAATATAAGTTTTGGCTTTGTTTACTTGTAGGTCCAAATCGTGCATAAATGCTGTGTAGTGTATGATGAGATTTTGAAGAGCCAGAGGAGTCCTCGCCAATAGAACTGCATCGTCTGTGTAGAGGAGGATAGGGAGGGGAGACGTCAATACTTGTGGAGTGTCTTTCGAGATGTTAATCAGGGCATCATTTAATTTGTTGGTGTAAAGCAGGGTTACTCATAGTACAGTCCGCGGGCCGCCAGCGGCCCGGCAAGCCTGCCTCGGCGGCCCGCGGACCTTGCAGACATCCTACATGTGTTTTTAAAAAAAATTAAATAGTGTAAACACTGCCAATTGCAGCAGCCCGGACTCAGACTCTGCTCTGTGGGGGCCGGGGGATTCCAGTGATTGTCAAAGTGGAGATGCAGGGGCCTAAGAGGTGAAATACAACAAAGCTTTATTAACATGTAAATGGTCTTTTAAAGACCTGTGAAGTACTCGGGTGCGGCTGTGTGTGAGTGCTGGGAAACTGTCTCAGGGCGGCTGTGTGTGCACGCTGGGAAGCTGTCTCAGCCCAGGCTGAGGGCTGACACACACACGGGTGAGATGACAGAGGGTGACGGGAAGAGGGAGACAGAGGGAGAGGGAGGGAGACAGAGGGAGGGTGGGGAGGGAGGGAAACTGAGGGAGGGAGAGGGAGGGAGGGAGAGGGAGAGAGACAGAGGGAGAGAGACAGAGGGAGAGGTAGGGAGACGGAGGGAGGGAGACGGAGGGAGATGGAGGGAGACAGAGGGAGGGAGGGTGAGGGAGGGAGGGAGACGGAGGGAGGGAGACTGAGGGAGACGGAGGGAGGGAGGGAGGGAGACGGAGAGAGACGGAGGGAGAGAGACAGAGGGAGAGGGAGGGAGACAGGGAGGGAGACGGAGGGAGGGAGACGTATGGAAGGAGAGAGAGGGAGACAGAGGGAGAGAGACAAAGGGAGAGGGAGGGAGACAGAGGGAGAGGGAGGGAGACAGAGGGAGGGAGACAGAGGGAGGGAGACAGAGAGGGAGACAGAGAGGGAGACAGAAAGGAGGGAGACAGGGAGGAGGGCGACAGAGGGAGGAGGGCGACAGAGGGAGGAGGGCGACGGAGGGAGGAGGGTGACGGAGGGAGGAGGGCGACGGAGGGAGGGCGACGGAGGGAGAGAGACAGGGGGAGAGAGACAGGGGGAGAGAGACAGGGGAGAGAGACAGGGGGAGGGAGGGGGAGGGAGGGAGAGGGAGGGAGAGAGAGGGAGGGGGAGAGAGAGAGAGATCTGTGTGTGCTGGATCTGGTGGCTCAGTGGACGAAGGCGTCTACTGCAGGGACCTGTGTTCAACCTCATGGTCACAATTTTTTTTTGCTTTAGCCCCGCCCCTCCCCCTCTGACCCCGCCCCCACCGGTGCGGCCCTCAGCCACAAACCACACTGTAAATTTGGCCCCCGAGAGAAAGTTTGTGAGTACCCATGGTGTAAAGGGTGAACAAAAAAGGGGCCAAAACACATCCTTGTCTAACGCCCCTTTCAATTTTAAATATGTTTGTGCATTCGCCATGCCTCGCATAGCATACCATGGTGGTGGCATCCAAATAAAGTTATCTTATAAAATTTATAATGGCTTCGTCTACTCCCATGTCCTTCAAAATAAACCAGAGTTTGCTATGTGCCACGCAATCGAAAGCCTTAGACAGGTCCATGAATACCATATATATTTGGGCCTTTTTTACCATGGTGTACTTTCCTAACATCAGTGTCAAATTAAGACACTGATATATGGTTCCCCTTCCCTCTCTAAACCCGTACTGGACTTCCATGAGGATTTTCTTTTCTTCTGCCCATGCTTCCAATTTGTTTAGAAATACCCTACCCATAAGTTTGGCTGTGCTATTAAGCAATGAGATGGGGCGATAGTTGTTAGAAATAGAAGCATCCCCTTTTTGTATATATCAGGATTATATCAGATTTTTCATGAAGGAGGGGGACCAGTCTTGGCTATAGCATTAAAAACCACAGTTAAAAGGGGAGACCAGAAAGGAATGCCTGTGAGAAAGATATCCATAGGGACCCCATCAGGACCTGGTGCTTTCATAGATGGAGATTTGGTCAGAGCAAGTTCGATTTCCTCAAGATAAAAAAAGAGGTAGCTAAAGACCTCTGTGTCGGGGCATGCAACTACAATAATAGTTTCCCCTGTTTTTTGGAAGATTTCCTGAAAATACTTTACCCAGGAGTCTTCGTCGAAGTGTACCTCTAAGGAAGGTCCACCATTATCTTTATGAAAAGGCAAATTAATTACCTTCCAGAAAGCGGTACTGTCACGGAGGGATGAGGCTTGCTTTTTATTATCCCAGGCCTCCGATTTAAGCTGTCTCAGCCTGCTTTACCTTGATAGTTTATAAGATGTTCTCAACAGACAAACATGCTCTTTATTTCTAGGTGATATTTTGAGAGCATTACAAAGGTTTGCAGAGGCCACGGAACAATTCTGAACAAACCACTGATGCGGTGTAATATCTCTTGCGGATATCGGGCAAATCAGCTGTGATTTTAGGTAGTTTAAAAGCTTACTGAACGCTTCAGTTACCTGCGTTTGATTTTAAGGATGGATCCAGGCAGATTTTTATATCCTCTTGATTTGCCACAATATAGCTCGTAAAAAGGGTGGCCATGTCAACCGTATCTCATTTTAAAATAGAGCTATTATTTCTAGCTAGGATTGGTTTAGGGACTTTAGTACCACTGCAAATTTTCGAATCTTGTCGTAAGGCACAGGAAAGCATGGCATGATCACTAAATTCTGTTAAATTTGTCTGTAGCTTATTTAAGCTTGATCTAAGGGTATCATAGGAGATAATATAATCTAGCGTGGACAGATATTCAGCTCTGTGAAAAGTAGGGGGAAATTGCCCCGTTTGTGGATCTATTTCATTGTGTAACTCGAATTGCCACTTCATTAAAATACTATTTATAACATTCCCCTGGGCATCATGATGAAAATGGGGAATAGAGACATCACTATGGTCTACGATCCTGCATAAATCCACAGGATCTCGTGTGCATGTTTGTGTGTTAAAATCTCCCAGCCAGATATCTTGTATAGGTTTAGGGTGGGACTCTGCTAGGTCCTCTATTAAGTTGTCTAAATGCTGGGGTACCACCACAGGGTTTTGAAAGTTGTTATTGTAATAGTTCACTAAAAAATAAATTCCACATATCGTTCCCTTTAATAACCAAAATGTGAAAGTAAAGGGATGCATTTATAAAACTTAAAACTTTAAATGAGACCACGTTAGATATCAATGTGAGTAAACCTCTCCTAGGCCTACCCCCTGGAGAGGGCAAGGCTGCAGTTTGGAACAACCAATACCCATTAATAAAGATTGGTGCGATCTCCCAGGTTTCTTGTATACTAATAATCTGAAAATAGGCATAGGCAGTGAGCCACTCCTCGTTATTCCGCTTGCTATTGTAGCTTGCTATATTCCAAGACAAAAAGAGAGTAAAGTAGATTATGCACGCCCGAAGTATGAACCTTGGTAAACTCATGGGAAGGATCTATGAGATGTAAGTCAGTACAACTACGATGTTCAGTTTCCCCCTGTGAGGACTGTGTAACACCGTTTACCTCAACCCCTTCACTCTCTATTCGGGATAGCATCTGGGGTTTCTGGTTATTAACCACTTGTCAATTACAAGAATCCAGGCCTGATAATGGAGCGAACCTATTGGATGTGCAAAGGTTCATGTGATCGTTCAACGAAGGCCTGTTAGCATTTATGAAGTGATCAGGAGCTGTGATTGAGACCTTTTCATAGTGAGAAGTCTGTGCTTTATAAAAAAAACAGGGATGCAGAAAAGATCTTGGTCACTATTTTGGGGGCTAATAGGGGCTGAGAAAGTAAGTCTCTAACAAGTTGTGGGCAATCAAAATTTAAGATGACACAATCGCCCTTGTATACCTTTGGGGATGGACCAACCCACGGGGATCTCTGTGCCATTATTAGATGATTCTGAACTAGGTACCCTGGCCTGGTATAATTGGATAACCAATGGCGCGATTTGGCCATAAGCTGGATGGTGGATTCTCTTTGTGATGGTCTGAGCACTGGAACATTTACCAAAACTAGGATAAAAGGACAGGCCGCGGGCAGAAGTTTAAGGATTTGATGTTTAAATTTCCCCTGATTCTGCATAGATTCACTGTGGGTGTGGTTGGTGTGAGTACGGATGATGTCACCGAAACCCTGCAATAGCTTGTTAATAACGAATCTGTTCTCACATGCGGACAGAGGTAGAGGGCCTGAAGATGTCTCATTTGAGGGCCTTGCCATTAGAGTCGGAACACCCCCACCTGGCTGTGTACTTGATGCCAAGACAAGCCCAGATTTACCCACAGCTGGGGACCTTCCAGTCTGGGAATAAGAGTTGCTGGCAGTGGGAGGATTATTAGTGGTATGTGGAGGGTGGTTATTAGAGAAGAGTGGCTGTATAGGAGCTCTGCTGGAATTTAATAACTCTTGAAGTTTCAGTTCAATATTATCCATACGTAACAAAATAGGATTAAACCTAGAAGATAATCTAGCGCAAATGTCCTCAAGAGGGGCCAGGGACCGCAACAGTTCAAGATTGTCCACACCAGGCTCTGCGCTAATTTGTAAAGGTGTTGATTTCCTTGGTTTCTTTGGTTTGAAGGAGGGAGGTTCTTTTTGAGGTCCTTTATTCCTCTTGCCGCTTGTGGTCAATAAGGAGATAGGCTTCTCTACAATGGGATGGTTAAAAGGAAAGGGAGTGTCATTAGCATGTGCTGGTGCAATTAATGGCGAATTACTGCACTCAACGACACCCTGACTAACAGTGTTAACATTAGGCTCAGTAACTATAGCGGTAAGCAAACCTTCAGACCCATCGTGAGCACCGTTCCCCAAAGAGAGTCTTCACTCCGCCAAGACAATCTCCACAGAAATTGCGTTAGTTGCTTTAGTTAGAAATGAGTCAATAGTGGATATGGTTAACCCTGGGGTAGATGTATTGATTATCTTCTTCTTACCCATCCTGATCCAAGTATCAGGCAGCGTAGGGCAAGGCAGGTGTCAGTGGTTAGAGAGGTGGCCCAGACCAGCCTCTTCTGGGCTCCGAGGGCATGGACGGGCCCGTCCTTGCTCTGCTTTTGCCTGTGCCTGGCCCGGGCGTGTCCCCGTGCATGACCCATGGGGCCACAACACACTTTTATGCGCATGTCCAGGAAACAGGAATCAGTGACAGGGGGAGATGGGAGTTGTAGTCCTCTCCCCAGCAGTGCTTGGTGGTGCACGGCTCTCCCCTTGGCTGAAGGCAGGTACAGGTAAATGTGGGCCAGCGAAGCGCTTTTATGCGCATGTCCAGAGAACAGGAAGCAGTGGCAGGGGGAGATGGGAGTTGTAGTCCTCTCCCCAGCGGTGCTTGGTGGTGTATGGCTCCCCCCCTCGGCTGACAGGAAGGTACAGGTAAATGAGGGGCTGTGACGCACTTTTATGCGCATGTCCAGGAAACAGGAAGCAGTGGTAGGGGGAGATGGGAGTTGTAGTCCTTTCCCCAGCTGTGCTTGGTGGTGCACAGCTCTCCTACCGGCTGACAGGCAGGTACCTCGCTGATGTGTGCATCACTTTCTTCTTCTTTGTATTTAAGTTCAGACCAAAGGACAAAACACAATATCTAAGCTTTGCAATAAAGAAAACGAGCTAAGAATTAAGGCTTTTATTGAGCAGATTCAAATATAGATGTGGCATTGCAGAACAAAACCTGGCATGTGAGAGTACACAAGTATTGCTATTCACAAGTATGTCGGGCATACCCCATGACATTGTGTTTGATGCTAAAACGCAGGTTCGGGGCTACAGTTCATGCATTAATTATTACATCACATTACACTTTTTCTAGTGTAAATCAAAGCCATTCACAGAAGCAATTAAGGTTTTTGTGCAGAGGTTAACGTTGTGAAAACATAAACCACTGAGACTATACAAAATGAAAAAAATGTACTCCTGTCAAACAAATAACTCCTAGTACACCCTGATAAGACTCTTAATTGTACTTTCACGTTGCTTGTGATTGGTTGCTAACCACAGGCATTTCACTGCCAATAACATTCAGCAGCACATTGTGGCACGAGTATGTTCTCTATGCGCAGCACATCTGATGGCCACAACAGTGGTGCAGGAATTCCAACGTTGATATCATGTGGCACCGAATTTTACATTGAGGTATCCCTGAGAATGTGAATTCCGTCTGCCTGTTCTCCTTGCATAAGGATTCAGTGTGGCATCTTTTCTGGGTCGTTTTCATGGCTAACATCCTGGCACATAGAGTATGTATGAAGCTTGATTGTGGCACATGACATGTCGTGAGCAGTATTTATACCGTTTAGTAGAAGAATGTTTTTTCAGATGGGCATTGAGGGGCAGATTTACAACTTCTGGTGCATCTCTGCAAATCAGCAGGGATGCGCCAGAACAGATGCGTCACGTAATCCCCCCCTTGCGCCACCACGGATGCGTTACATTTACAATGCGGCGCACCATGGTGCACGGAGGGGAAGATGCGTGATGCATCTTGTGGCGTACAGGTGGCGCATTGCTGGAGACGCAACTCCTGCAATGCACAGGGGCTGCCCATACTTAACGTGGTGCGTCACTCCTTACGCCTGCTTCAAGCAGGCATAAGGATTTGATGCAGCAGCGTCGTAAAACTGACTCAGTGAAATCTTGTAGATTTCACTGCGTCAGTTTTACAGGGCTTTCCTGCGAGGGAACGCCCATCCTGCGACAGAACGCCCGCATGAAACCTGACGCAGGTTTCATGTGGCGCAGGGCTTTACAAAGTGACGCATCTGCCTAGATGCGTCACGTTGTAAATAAGTCGCAACGTGGCGCATGGTTTACGCCGCTGCTGCGTCACAAAAGTGACGCAACAGCGGCGTAAAAGTGTCGCAAGGGGCTTGTAAATCTGCCCCTGAGTTCTTTGCCTCAGAAAAAAAAATTGTCATTACCCATGGGCATTATGGGGTGCTCTGCCAGTGAGCAGCCTAAATCTACGGTCCGGTGTATGCCGAGCTGAGAAAGCCCTCGTTGGGTACACGAAGCATTGTCTGCTGCACCGAAGGGTAATTCTGCCCGGTACTGGTGCAGATTTTCAAGCATTTATTTCAAGAGCTCCCCTTGAGAACTGTCTCTAAAATCTGTAGATCTAGCGGATTGTGCTTCAAAACAGCATTTTGCTCCTTTATTTTATTTCGGGTTGTGCAGCTATAAGCTATAAATCCTAGTTGGGGTGATAAATTGCACACCCAGCTGAATCCCACCTCATCGCTCGGTTGTGTACATGGACAGAGAAAGTGCGCATACAAACATTCTTTGTACACACACATATATTAGTGGAAACTGATGAGAGCAACATCATCATAGTCTAGGATGCTTTTATGCAGCTGGTCTGACATTGCACTCTGCGGTGGCTTTGAATCTGAGGGGCCGATTAACCAAAGCACTGATGAGGATGGGAAGCAGTGTTACATGAGTCCTCTTTTATTTTACTCCTACCAGCCTTTGTAAACCAGGCCCGATGCATTCAACTCGCTCTTATTGCACGTGCAAAGCGGGCACGCTCCTTTCTATTTGTACTAAATGCACATGAATGCTCTCCGAGACTTCCCATTTTAGATATGTTTGCGCCAGTTCAAGGGGCATGTAAGAAAGAGCACGTAAAGGTACCACAAGAATACTGATGTACATGCTCCAGAAGGCCTTGGTGATAGATAGGCCCCTGGATGTTGCTTCGCAGGCATTGCTGCTCCTGTGTTTGTTTTGCTGAAATCTTCACACAGTCTTTCTTCCCCGCTTTCCAACAAACCCTTCCTCAGAGCTGTAGGGAAGGAAGTCGAAAGACGAATCAATCAGTCACCCCCCCCCCCCCCCCAAGAATCCATGGACTCTCAAAACTCGCTAAATATGTATCAGTATAGATTACAGGTTTATAATATGTATCGTCATAAATGTTAGGCCTCAATGTTAGGTTCATTCAATGCACATTTCAAGAGGCAAGCGTGGGCTCCAACTGCAGCATCCGGGGCTTTAAACAGTACCTGGCCCTTTAAGAAAGTCCCCGTGGGTTCTCCCATTGATAGACCGTCTTGAATACCAAATGGGGTGAGTAATAATTACCACCAAAATGTTTTTATTTTTTATTTTTCCTCATCTTTATCTTAATTTGTTAACTATGGTTGTATATGCTGAAATGTCATTATTATCTAAAATGTTATTTCATTGTATCTTTTATAGTCATTTAATGACCGAATAAAGAATGTTTGACTAAATTACCACCAGTCATAAAACACTTAAGTGGAAAATATAAACCATTGAGCTGATCTGCCAAAGGTGGTAAAATGAGTGGAATTTGGAAGTGTAGTTAGTACCACTGATAGTAAATGCATTCACAGCAGCAATCCCAAAGAAAGAAACAATGGCAGCAAAAAATGCCTGGGATGCTCTTCAAGAGAGCACCAGCCGCACCGGCTGCCACTGCTTGAAGTGTCTTTCAGGGGTTTTTCTCAAACACACAGTTAATGAAGGAGACCGGATTGGGATTCTGCAGTCTTACCGCTGCCATTTCAATGTAGATGTTTTATCGTGAGAGGTGATTTTTTACCAATTGGGATAAAGATACTCCACGGGGGGTATTATACTTAGCTCCTAGAATTATGATGCTCCTAGCAGGAAGTTTGGCCACCGGCATTAGTGGCCAAATGCTGGAATATTTCTTACTCCTTGCATTTACTGTGCAGCGCCCTTAAATATGTAGACGTGGGTTCCCTCAGAAAGCCAGTGGAGTGATAATTTACTACTTGGAGTATCTCTTCTGTGAAGACTCCCCCGGACTTCACACTGGGCGCGTTGGTGTCAAAACAAATCTTGAATCCAAACGAACCTTGATTGACAACCTACCAACAAGGCTTATTTGAAAATATATTTTAATGTTTAAAAAGAAGTGCTGTTTTTCTGTTATTTAAAGAAGCACCTTTTTGCGAAGTTGTTTTGAAGCTCGACTAAGGTGCGTTTATTATAAAGCTATTATTTTCAAAAACATAAAATCATCGATCTATTTTTTTGTGAAGGCCTTTGCTTGTTGCTGTGAGGTGTTTTTAAACCAGGGATGGTGAATCTGAAACATGATGTATTTCACTTGCATTATATTTCACATGTCAGTTTATTCAAGCAGAGCAAGAAGACTGTTGAAATTAAGAAAGAAAATATGTTGTATTGAATTGTGATCAGTGTGACATAGCTTGATTCCTATACCATACGCTTACTTTCATTGACCCACTCCTTGCCATTTCCCCTTTTATTTAAGATAAGCACACCATAAAGTATAAATCAGTGTTATTTGTAATATCAGAAGCAGAATTATTTTGTTGATTTCTTCAAATAAAAGTGTGTGGGTTGCTTCCCTTTGGAAATGCAGCATGATGTCGAATGTTGGGCATCTCTTACATCCTGAGACTAAAACCAGCTTTCCCACACATTCACGCTCTGATTGCCTGTTATTGAGTGGCATTAAACACGGACAATACCCCCTTATTAACAGCCCATTGACACAGAACTGAAACAAGGTCTCCTCGTGGTTTACCAAACATTGCAGCGGAACAATCAAATTGCATGTTAAAAAGGGAGAAATTCAGTTAATGGAGCAGATCTGGAATCGAAATGATCAAAGGTGTTTTGAGATGAGAAAATCTTGCATTAGGGGGTTTGATGAAAAAACACAAACGTGCCAAAGAAAAACAAGTCAAAAAGCACTGCACACACAGTCCTTCGGCTTTGTAATATGGTGGTAGAGTTTACAATTTTCTGGGATCTCCTTGATCAGGTAAGGGTCAATTCTCTGCATTCGGTCTTTTCCAGAAACGCAGTGTTCCACTTAGCAAACATGTTTTTTTTTCTTCTTTTTGTGTGTGCTCCTACTCTGCTTAATGAAACCACTTAAGATTGTTTATTTAGCACCATTTAAGCAGAAATCCTAATTGATCCTGATTACTGGCCACTCATTAAGTGGATTCGTTTGGCGGACCACTTGACGCGGCTCAGCGTTTGCCTCACAGGCTCTTTAAGTACAGGTTTGCCTTCATCAAAGGGACAGAGTAGAGGTGACCCCAGGTACTCGAGTCTTTGTCAGAGGGAGCACAAGGCTTGGAGAGTCTCTTTCCGTAACATGATATAATCTGCCTCCTCTTTGAAAGCATGTTGAGGGGGTTTAACTTTTCTCTCTCAAGCACCTCATTATTTTAAATGAGCTTCCTTGACATGGCCTCCTTGACACCTACTTACTGGATAGTTATTTGTGCGGCAAACATGGGGCGTCTGCTTAGGGCAGAAGATTCGAGCAGGGAAAATAAGAGAGTTTCCTGCTCTTTGTTTTTTCTGACTGGTTTGTAGACTGGCATGATGTACATTGTGCATGGCAGAAATTAGGCTTTTAGAAGTGCCTTCAGAAGTGAGTATAGATTGGTCTAACTAGGCCTTGGGGAAACATTTTAGGTAGCAGGCACATACATGCATCCCCCCAACCCCCTTTCCCCCAAGCCATCAGGACCCAGGCTGAATCGTAAAGTTGGCACCAAATTGGTAATTTTGCCAGAAATAAAATATTGCTTGCTTCAATAGCTGTGCCTGTTTGCACCTGAGGCAAAAAGGAAATCAATGCCTTTTGCATTTTTTGGACATACTACAGAAAGGTGGTAATGAAGCAATGGGGGCATAATTCCAGACAAGCATAAAAGGCAGGAGAGGTTTGTTTAACTCTATATACCGTCGGAGACACACAATTCTCATGTATTTGTTTTTGCTGTGTTCACAAACCCGTCAGGCTTTAGCTGCACTGGAGAACTCATGTCCTGTCAATAAAGTGTTAATGTGTTATATATTGAGTAGTAGTCATAATTCATTACAATTCATATCTGTGTGGCAGTTGTACTAATAATGAAAGTAATTATATTACTAAATTCAAGAGTGCTGCAGGGCCAAAGAAACCTTTTGGGTGATCCACATTCCGTTTGTATTATCCTGAAATCTTTTATTTTGTTCTCTGCAAAATCTAGTGGGCATTAAAATCCAATTTTGTTTTTCAGATGTTTGCAAATGGCAGAGACACTGGAGAGGTCGCAATTTATATAACGAAAAAAGAAATGGCATCAAACTCAATAAATGATTCGCAAGATGTGATGATGATGGTAAGTAAGTAATGATAATTCACTGGACGTCCACAGGTTCATTTCGCCAAAATACATTTGTATAGTATTCTCAAATTCTATCAGGCAAGTTATCTTCTTCAACAGCCTTTAAGTTAGTCGTATCTCAATAATTTTATTTTTCTGGAAGAAGCCAAAGGTAGTGATTGGCTTACTCCAGTCCTCGAACTCCAACTAACTGACAGCACCCTACAACACTTGCTACTTTACAGCAAATGTAGACCCATTTTGTAATAATCGGTGCAAAAAACATCCCCATGCAAATAGAATTTGCACCAGGTATCTGGTGTGTTTTTTCACAGGGTTAATATATTGGTGAATGAAGTCGAAAATAATGTACTCAAACTGTATTGATACCATTCTGTGCCTATTATTATCCATAGTACACTAATTTACATTGCAAGTTACAAGGTAAGTTCTAATGATAAGTGTCTGTGTGGATGTACGGGTAAGTGCCATTTATGTTCAACAACTAATGGGGCTACTGGTAAAATGGGTGAAATTGGATTTGAGCCATTTTATCACTAGTATGCGGATCTAATTGACCCTGTTCACAATTTGTTTTGACACTTTGAAGTTCCAGGTCTTTATCGGTTATCATTCTGAGTATAATTTATTTCATCTTACACTCTTAAGTGTATAAGGCATGCAGTTGTCACTCACTGAATTCCCATCCAAAAAAGTCTTATGCTGTTGACATGAGCTCCGCCACATGCCCTCTGCAGCTATAGCCCTTTGGTGCTGCCCTGAGCGTGAGAAGAGCCCTCCTGTGTTTGAGAAACATCCATACTCTATGGTCAAACCACACCAGCTCCAAAAAGAGGTTCTATGCCAAGGGCCCCATTTGCTTTTAACCCTGGTGCCTGTCAAGGTTGATTCAAGCAAGAGCTTGGCCCTGACGAGACTCTTGGTGTGATCATGTTTGAGTCTATAGCAGAGGCATAAGAACAGCTGATGAGAGAAAGAGGACACTTTATGTCACAGCAACTTTACAAAAAATGTGTCACCCATCAGAACGTTACCGTCACAAAGGCATTGACACACACACACACCAACACACACACACACACACACTTCTATGCATACTCTGCTAGGAAAAAAGGCACTGTCTACAACTCGCTCCCTCAATCAATCCATAAATTTGTAGAGCACTTCTTGTCACCAGTGAGGGTGTCCAGGCGCCCTCACTGTAGTTGTCTTTTTCAATGCACAATGTGAGTCTGTTCCATAAGTAGTAACATGACATTTGCTTTAAAATGTATTTTCTGCTGGTGGCGGGATCAGCAGCATTCTAAACTGAAGTGGGTACAGAGCAAGGACATCTTAATGATTTTGGGGGCCCTGGCACAAACATATTTTGAGGGAGCCTGTTAGGAACAGCTTTGAATTTATCATCCAATTTCAACTTTTCCATGCCCTCTTTTCCACAGACACGGCACAGACACACTGGTCCAAATTCTAAATTTGTTTCCATCTAATATAAACGGATAATGATGTGTGTTTTCAATACTGTAATATAGAAGCAGCTCACAAATATTATTGCAAATCATTTCTGCAACCCACTGCCACTTCTGATAGGTTAGGTCCTGTTTTGATTAAAAGAAACTTTTTTTTATCGGTGTTGCATGGTGTTGAAAAACAAACACAACATTTCTCTGCAAAATGTCTGTAATAGACTCCCACATATTTTGTGTATTAAACATAAATTAGAGGGAAATGGTATTAGCAAGCTATGTTTAAAAATCATTCTAGGTTGTCAGAGCAGGACTATGTCGAGAACAGAGCCAGGTCTATGTGGGGCCCCCTGAAAGGCTGGGGCCCGGGGCCAGAGCCCACCTTGCCTTAAAACTTATTTGGTCCAGAGTGCGGCACGGGTGCCGCAGTGTGATGCGCTTGTTGTACGTGCTGCTTGAGTGTTTGTGCCACAATGAAGAGGCTCCTTGGCAACTCCCAAAGTGCCCCATCCCCTCCTGACATTTATTGTTCAGACAAACTCCAGGAGACGCCGCACTGCCCCTTGAAATATGTGCCCTCGTGGTAGACATACAGAATGGCATTGGGATCCTGTACCTGGCCTGTGGCATGCTGTCCTTCCTCACCAATGAATGACACTCATGTCCACACATCCCCCCCATGGTTCCTTTGCATCAGTGAAAAAGACACTTTCGTGGTCTCTCTTCACACACATTGTCTTTTTGTGTCCATGTTGTAACAAATTGTGTTGGTTTCTTTTGGAGGAGTTTTAGAACATTTTAGTAGAGTGCCTTGAATAGCGTCTGTCAAAGATTAAAATCTTCTGTCAAATATGTGTGCAATTCATTTCTGTTCTCTGCCCCCCCCCCCCCGCGCTGTTGCAGATGTAGTCCAGCGTCATTATTATTATGAGTGAAATCACGCATAAAAACAATAACCTCCCATTCCAACAAACAAGGCAGTCATTTACTTTTGTTTGGTTTTCAGATCGTGGCATCTGCTTTGGCAGCTCGTGGGAAGGTGTGAAAACCACTGGCCGCCCTTGTGCTCAGAAAATAGAACCCCACCTATGTTTTGGTTCAGTGCCCAGAAAGCAATTTTAATTGTACTGTAAAGTTTTTTGGACGACTTCAAGTTCCACGTGTAAAGTTTACACTGTTAACATCTACTCTATAGGAAATAACAGGATTACAGATTATGGGCTGTAATGTGCAAGGTAGAGCACAGTGAAGGAGAAGCTTGAAGTTTGTCAATCACATGTCCATAAGGTTACTTTGATGTTATAACTAGAACAAGACACAAGCCACATGCTGTTGAAGATAAGAAGTAAAAAAAAAACATAGCCTTTAGAAAGTGAGCCTATATGCCGCTCCGCAGCTAAAAGCTTGTGCTGTACAACTGTCACATCTACTTTCAGTCTCTGCAAAAGGGGGCAGAGCTCAATCATAATCCTGTTGCACCCCCTGCTGGTTAAAAGCCTGCGCTCATTTTGCTACTTTGCACCGAGATAAACATTGCACTCAGTTCACACTCCTTTTAGCATTTTATATGCATGTAATTATCATGTGCTTTGGTTTCATTTGGGGTGAAGTATCAGAGAATGTCTCGCGGATGTGACCATTTGCATTGTTCTCCTCCCTGACAGTTACGTCAAACGATTCACCAGAGGCTCCAGGGATCGGGACACTTCCACCCGCCAGGCCTCCATTTTGCAGCCATTCGCCTTTTCGATGAGGTGGGCCAGGAAATTAAAAACCCGCTCTTTTTGCGGAATGAGCAAAGAGTGTGGGTTTCTTACGGTGACGATTACAGGTAGGAATTCGCAACGTGCCTTCTCTCTGCTACTGTTTTTGTGCTTTTCACAAACTAAACACCTAAGCAGGCTTTTTATGACCTCCGGACGACATCCTGTGTTGTTGATTTTATATTCCAAGACAATTTCGCAGGTCTCCTTGAAGGCGGCACTATTTGTGGGAGACGACGACATCTCTGCCCCAGACTCCCCGTCTTAATGCCTTGTCATAGTTCTTGATGCCTGCCTGTCAGCGCAGCACGAGGCATTTTTTCATGTCTGAGTAGTCACCTTAATGATAGCAGATGGAAACACCGCAGGAGGCCCGGGCCCATCACACTGTCAGTGCAGCAGGCTGCTCTGACCCGCCGCCTCTCCCGGCGTCACGGCCACGTTTAAAGGAGCAATGGATGGTAATTGAAAAGGGACTTAAGCAAGGTTTATGAAGCTCTAGACAACATGTTTTCCTGTTATCGCCCAATGTTGATGTAAATACAAGCTTAACCTTTTAGGCGCCAGTGACAATAAAGTTAAGAAGATCCGGTGGCGAAGATTGCTCAGACCCAGGCTTCGCTGCGTAATCACCTCCATCCACTGCGTGCATTTATGATTTGCTCGCAATTTTGATCTTTAAATCCGCGAATGCAATCTCGTATTTTCAACACCCCATGTAAATGTTCTGCTCTTTTGTGATTTTACTAAGTATCCTAAAAATGTGTCTATTTTGACAGAATGCTTCTAGGATCAAGCCGAAAATTGGTTGTCAGGAAAAGTATGCGCATTAATGTATTAGCACCTTCCAAGATTACTTTTCAATTACCGTTTACATAATTATACGTTTTTGTATTAAAATTATGACAAGACAAATTACCTTCATGATTTTAGATTTTTTGTTAATCCCTGCTTTAAAAATGGAATAGAAACCAGGGTGTGTAATTATAGAGTAGGGCAGTAAAATGACTGCCAAAAATGAAGCTGTAAACGGAATAGTTCTCATCTTTAAAGATGGTATCATGCACCAAAAATATCTTTTGTACCAGCAAGTGTGTTTTGGAAGGAAGCTACGTCAGGCATAGAGTGAATGCAGTATCAGAAGTTAAATATATATACTTGATATAAGGTATACTTAGCTGCATATTGATAAAACTGGAATTTAATGAAAATTTACTTTTTAAAGAGAACCATTATAGGTGACCTAACACTTCTATGTCTCTGGCTTCTAAAACCCTACACAGAATGGGATTTAGTAGTCAAAAACCTTCTCTGCATTTTTAAGATATTAAATGTTTCGCCCAAAACTTTGGTGGGCACCGATTCCCCGAATAAATCCTGTTTTGACCACTGTGTAAAAAAATATATATATATCAATGAAAGCATCCAGATTGCCATTTTGGAGAGAAATCTGTTGTGCTCAAGCTCACAACAAAACCTCAGTTTTATATCCTGCAACAGCATTGCTCAAATCGTCTATGAAGTACACACATGTAGGCTTGTTCTGTATGGTTTTGACCTCCCATAGCCAGTGATTGGGGTGCTGGGCTTGTCGCTAATATTTTGCATGATTTATTTCACCATGATTATGTTTTATGGTAGCTTTATGCTACCTTATGAAAGGCGAGCTCTGCAGAATATTGCTTGTTTTTATTTGTCTCACATTCATCTTGCAAGATAATAAACATACCTAACCTAGAATTCCTCTATACGTGGCCCAAAACCCTCTTGATTTAGGCAATATGGAATGATCTGCACATGCCCAGTAGAGACAGGCGTATCACATGTAGCATGCCCACAGTAGCCACGACTCAACTTTTCGAGGTTGATTCTCCGCACCAGGAGGATTAGCTCACTAACGCTACAGTTGGGTTGTGGAATGCAGTGTGAACTCACTGCACAGAAAACACTGCTTGTGAAATCCATCTGTTGGTTGCAATTTGACAACTTCCTTGGAAGAGGTCTGCAGCTCTGTGACTCAGTTTTTGCTTTTAAGTACTTTACTTTCTTTATTTTTGTTATAGCTCTTACCAGCGTGCTGTTGGTCCCACCAGCTGAATTGTCAACTTGACAGTGACAAAGACTTTTGGGATTGACTAAATGGATCTTTTAAATGATAGTCCATCCACGACCAGTCTACTGTTATATCCCCCGCAACACCCTTCAGGGTGAGGGTCTAATGTTCGTCTCCTGCCCACAGACTAGAGCTTCAGAGCTTCACTTACATCTGAATAGCTCACCCAATCTACTGCAAATCATCAGAACTGCTGTGGACACATCCCAGCAACCAGAGGGTTATACTAATGTGCAGTAACTTGGATGCCTGGATGTTCTCAAACGTTAGTTATAACAAATGCCCAATTAACCAACCTTTCTGTGCCCCAGTTCTGGTGAACTGAGATAGTACCAGTCTGTGTGAAACAGTTTACACCAAGTAATATACTGGTTATCATTTCAGCAGAAAGTAACAGCAAAGGGAAAATAACGTGTCCTTGTAAAACAACATGCGCATGTAAACAGCAGCAGGGAGCATATTTACAGGAGAATGGCGGAGCACGACGTTAAGCCAAAATTGCTAACGCTGCGCTCCACCATTCTGAAAACTCAGGAATGCACTGTATTTACAAGAATGCAGCGCACCCCTTCAATTCCCTAGCGCTGCAGCTAAATGTAGCTGCTTAGCGCCAACTTAGGCACCCTTGTACCATACTTCAAGGGTGCCTACGTTGCAAGAATGATTGTTTATATGCAGGAAGGTGTCCCTTCCTGCACACAAACAGTCAGTAATGGCGATTTGTAATTTCTATGTGTGCTGCAGTGTGCAGCCACATAGAAGTTGCAACTCTTTATCTTTTCATGATTGTTTATGTGCAGGAAGGGGCACCTTCCTGCACATGAATAATCAATAGAGGCAAATTGCTGTCTCTATGCACACTTAGAAACAGCAAAATCGAGGAGAAATACATTGTTTCTTCTCATTTGCCAGGTTTCCCCTGGTCTTATTTTTGGTGCTGCTCCCTATTTATGCCACCCTTGTAAAAAGGGGGCAGTGCCAAAAAGCAATGGGTGTTGCAGCAGAACACCCACAGCAACACCCATTGCTAAACCCTTCCAAGCTGAGTGCTGCGTGAAAGGGGGCTTTATTCACAAGGTGGTGTTAAGCCACGCTAAGTGGCTTAACGTCACCTTGTAAACAAGGAGAGGGGGTTATCGCCACCAGAACGTCACTAAAAGTGATGTCCCAGTGTTGATAAGCTCTTGTAAATATGCCCCCTAAATGCAGATGGGTACAACTCAAAGACATTAAAAAAAAGTGTAAGCATAAGTAGTAGGATGAAAAGGGAGACTGGCATTGTTTGGTAGAACGAACACAAGTCGAAGATCTGTGTTTGAAGAGTATCTTTGGCATTGAATCTGCTTGTGCCTCCAAGGCATGAAGACACGCACTTCTTATAGGGGCATCAACGCTGGTTCACACAAAAGGCTTTAGTCGTGGACGTCAGGCAGTGCCTGAGTCTGCAGAGAGCTACTGGCAATCTATACCTTTTGCTGTCCCTCGGGTGAAATTATATTTTATACCTGCATATGGAGACCAGTTGTTATCTATCCATCAGTATGCCAATAACACTCATTTACATCTGTAGGGTCTTCTGAGGTGAAAGGCCACCCTCTGAAGAGTTGTGTATAGTAACGGAGTCCACAGTGGAGTTTTTGCTCCTCTCCCCAGGAAATCTAATCCTATATTTCATGCCTGAATCTCTGGTATCATCAGGAGTGGTATTTCCACCACTTTGGTAAACTCTGCCAAGGCTGCAGGATACTTGGCTTCACTCTGATCACGTTGATAGTAGGAACATGGTTTGTTCAGTTTGAGACATCTTCTTTCAGTGAAATTAAATCCTTTCTTCTCTCTCAGAACTTTCAATCTGTTGAACAGGCTCTTGTCTTTTCTCAGACAAACTGGGAAAAACAGTCTTTCCAGGGCTCCTTGAATGTGCTCTGTAGTCTTGAGAGTTCTTTGTATGCAGAAAGCAGAAACTTCAATTTGGCAACACTCAAAACAGGACGGGCGCTTACCAATATCCTTCAGCTGTGGGTTTCAAGTAAAACTTGACTCAGTAATCCTCCCAGTGCATCCTGGCCAATGTGGTCCATTTTTAGCAAAGCTGCAATCCATCCAGTGAAACAAAGCTTGATAATTATTAATGTCTTCCTATAAAGTATCCACCTCCTGCTAAGAAGTACCAGAGAGCACCTGTACATGCAATGACATTGGTATGTTTCTTTAACTAGAACGTCATGGGTCATCTGAAGTACTATTTTTGGCAATTCTGTTTTCAGTTGAGATCCAAAAAAACCCCCAAATTTACAAATTCATCAATATATCACAATATAAATGTCCGAAAATGTGCTTTCAAAACAGAAAGTACAGCATACATATTGAAGAGTAAATGAGAAGAGTACATAGTCAGAATAAAAACCAGAATAACATTGAACTAATAAAAAAAATAAAAAACCATTAAAGACCAGATACAGTACCAATTCTTCATTTAAGAGAAAATAACAAAGGTGCCCATGGCGCATTAAAGTGCGAATCCAGATAAAGCATCGAAATATAGCATAAGATAAAGCTTCTGATAATATTTTGCCATGAAAGACCAAGTACGGCATTAACTGCCTCTTTTGAGAAGAACTAAAGTGTCTATAGTGAAAAAAAAGTGCAGAACAATATACATGTATGTCGACATATGAGACATCTGATAGTATTTCATCATATTGACACGACATCGACTGCCTGTTTTAAGAGGAACTAAAGTGTCTATAGTGCAATAAAGTGTAGTAAAGTATAAAAATATATCAACATGTAAGACATTAGATAATATTTCATCACATTAACGGTTCTTTTAAAATTTTAAGCTCTATTTAGTATTTAGTCGCAATATGCCTCCCAGAATTTTTCAAATTTCCTAATCCCCCCACTTCGTATTGCATACAAACGTTCCCTATTTCCAACCTGTTTCATTTTACGAACCCACTCATCTTTTGTTGATACGAAACTTGATCACCATCTTTGAAGCAGCAGCGACCATTGCAATATACAATAGTTTAACCCCTTTATCAGATAAGCGAAGGGAGTAATCGTAACCCAGGACTTTCAGCCAAGTGTTAGAATCCAATTTAATTAGACATTCGGCCACCAAATGTCGGAAAACATAATTCCAAAACCCCTGAATTAAAGGGCACTGTGAAATGATATGTGTCCAGTTGGCTGTTGACTGATTTGAGCAACGAAAACACCTTGGATAAAAAATGTGGGGTCCTATATAGGAACCATTTGATAAAAAATAGCATCCGGTGCCAATTAGCTCCACGTAGCATGCTGAAGTTAAGCTTATTTACTTCGGTCCACATTCTTGCCGTTACATGCAGTCCTTCATGTTTTTCCCATTTTATTATTGCTTTCTGAGCGAGATCCGGACCTTTGATAGGGGCTAAAAGTTTTTTCCACTCCCCGGGTTTCCTAGCTACACTTTCTTCAAATAGTGTGAGCGCCAGATTTTTACTCTCGTTAATTTGCATCAGATCCAAATTACTAAGGAACTTGATGAGCATACTATAGGACCCGAGGAGAAGATAATCATTTGGAATTAGATCATACATTTTGGAAATATTTAGCCACCTATCAATCGTAATAAAGTCTGAGATTTTCAGAAATCCGGCCAAGCCCCATTTTTGAATAATTTCAGATGATTCTCTAATCCCAAATGCCGAAATTCAGATAAAGTGGTTGAAGCATTGAATGATGGGATTGTATATCTTCTACAAAAGTCCTGACGTTTGCAAAAAAAACACTGCATTCACTTATAACGCACTTGTTTTGGTGATTTGGTGATTTGTTATGGGCAGCGTATCTGGTACTCTTTACAGATTAAGCTTATGAAATAGTTCACAAATACTCCTGTATGCAATTCTGATTTAAACCTGGACATATATTGTGAAAAATATGCAATATAATAATCCCTGAGATTATGGAGGGCTAACCCACCCATCTCCAACTACTCATATAAAGTGCTTAGTGCAATTCGGGTTTTTTATTTCCCCAGAGGAAAGACGTAAACATGGACTCTAACTTACTCAAGAAAGGTGCTGTTAAAGCACATGGAATTGCAGAGAATAAAAAAATTAAATAGCGGGAGAACAGACATCTTGATCAATGAAACCCTCTCCATGATAGTTAATGGGAGCGAGTTCCAACACTGCACTTTCAACAAAAGCAGAGCAAAATTTAAATCGTACAGATCAGAAATTCGTGACGAAAAATTAATTCCCAAATATTTTTGGGGTTTGGAATTTACGCATGACAAGATATCAGTATGTAAAACATTAGGCTTGCAGCTGCATTCGATTATTTCCGTTTTCTTTTTATTAATTTTATACCTGCCAAATGAATCAAACTGTTCAAAGATCTCAAAGACCTTTGCTTGAACCCCCTTATCGCAATTGATAATGAGCATGAAATCATCAGCGTATAATTTTAGTTTCCCCATAGTAGGTAGAGGGGGTACGAATATCTACATTATCTCTGATGGCAATAGCCAAGGGCTCTATAAAAAAGGCGAATAAAACAGGGGACAGTGGACAAACTTGTCTGGTCCCACTTTGAATTCTAATTTGTCCTACCTTGGAGACATTAACAATAAAATTGGCTTCTGCATTGTGATAAATTCTCTGAATCAGCCCCGTGATCTGGGGGGGCATACCGAACCTAGACAGGATACGGAATAATGTCTCCCAGACCATGAGGTCGAATGCCTTCTCGGCATCTAACAGAAGGACCAGGGCCGGTATTTTCTTGGTCTCAAAATAATCCAGTGCTTCTGCTAAATTTTGTGCATTTCTCCCAAGCTCTCTTCCTGCAATAAAACCATTTTGATCGGAATGGATCAGGCGTGAAGCTATTATATTAAATCTGTTGGCCAAAAGTTTGGTAATAATTCTATAGTCAGAATTTGGACGTGTGATTGGGCTATATGAATTAGGGTCTTCGCCATCCTTCCCCTTTTTAAAAAAACTACATTCCCTCTTCAGAATGACACTGGTATTGGACCTCCCTCTAAAACTGAGTTGGCAATCAATGAAAATATTCTAATAAAACCCCTGAAAATGTTTTAGAAAATTCCGCCGGAAGACCATCTGGTCCACAGGCTTTACCGTTCGGGAGAATTTTTATAACATCACCCAGTTCATCTTTAGAGAAGGGGCGCATCATATAAATTTTATAAATCTAGGAGAGTACCAGAATTTTCTGTTCCCAAAGGAACATTTCCAGGGACAAATTATCAATTGTTTGTTTGTGACCATAAGTGCGCCTGTAGTGTTCCAGCATTATGTCCCCTATGATAGCCAGGTCCTCGCTTCAGGTACCAGTAGTGGGGCATTTTAATATGCTTATCTGGTTACTTGCGGCCTGCTCCCGAGCCTGCCATGAGAGAAACCTCCCTGTAAAATTATTTTCTTCGTATACCTTTTGACTATAATTACGATTGGAGGTTTCACATTTTAAATAATAAGCTTCGCTTAGAGCCCGTTTAGCCTGGAGAAGTTTTCGTTGATTGGGAGCCGAAGGACTTCTAAGAAAGATATCGTAGCACCTCTGAACCTTCTGCTCTAGGATTTGCTTTTTTTCTTTCTCTTTTTTAAAACTTTCTGCATCTTTACCAATAGCCAGGCCATGAGTATATGCCTTAAGGGAGTCCCAGACAATGTGATGAGGAGCCGTCCCATGATTTCTTGTGAGAAATTCCTTTATCTCTGTTTTACAGAGTGGCACCCAACTTTCTTCTAGTAAGTATTGCCTATTAAGAATCCATCTCTTGGGGTGAACCAGAACTTTACCTAACTCAACCTCTAAAAATATCATGGCATGATCCGAGAATCCATTGGGGAGGATTCTCTGATTACTAAAATTCAGGACCTTGGTTATAAGAAAAAAATCAATACGTGAAGAAGTGCGGAATCTGCCCGAAAAGCAGGTATACACGATTTTAGTCAGAAATGCTTCCCTCCAGGGGTCAATTAACTCCAAAGTCTTGTTATAATTTTGAATAATTTTAAAAGTTTGGGAATTTAATTGTTTTTTGGAGATGACTGAAGAGTCCATCTTTGGGTTTGATAAAAAATGTAAATTGCCCCCTATGATTATTTCACCGGAAATTTATATTAAGGATTGAAATAATTCTTCATATGGTTCCGGATTATCTTCCACTGGGGCATAAATACAAGCGGAGGTTAGATATCTACCCCCATCTTACACATCGCCCAACACCACCTTCCTATCTTATAGTTTACAAAATTCCCCACCTCAGCTTCAAATTTTTTACCCAGAAAAAAACGCCGTGCCCCGATGTGTTGCAGGGAAAGAGGAGAAGCCCCCAAACGCTGCCCAGGTCCTAAACATAGAAAAATCCGCTAACTTTCCAGCCGGTATATGGGTCTCTTGAATTAAAATTACAGGTGGATTTTCCGTCTTAATCCAGGATTCAATGGCCCGCATTTTCTTTTTATTGTTGATGCCGTTAACATTAAAGGAGACCACCTTTAGGATTTCCTTTTTATCCATTAGCCTGATATATTATTTTAGCCGTAGCGGGGACTCAAATATAAACTGAAAATTAAGACAAATAAATCCTCCGATATACCTGACCACCCCTAAAGGTCTATCACTGATACATCACTGACTCTCACAGGGTATAAATTCACAAATAAAGTTTGGATAGCGCAATTTGCAATTAACTTTGAAATTTAGAAATGGATCTCTTTTTCCCTTCTTGCTTCCCATTCCTACACCCTCCCCCCATCCATTCCCCCTCCCCTCCAAAAAGCCGTGGTGAGCAGTCCACCATCCCTGCTCACACCTAAGAGGCTTACCCCACTCACCCAAACTGACACCTTGACCTTGTGACTGGAGCTGTTGGCTCACCCACCCCATCTTTCCCCACCCCAGAATGTGAAAAAGTAAAGAATGAGCCCCCCCCAAAAACAAATTTAAAAAGGGGAAGAAAAAGAAGAAAGACAAAAAGAATTATTGAAGATTTGTTGCAGTAGCTCCTGGGCTTCGGGGACCTTGCAAAATACATTAAATCTCCCTTTTACAAGCACTTTTAGTTTAATTTGTTGTGCAATCATTGCCTGTTCCTTGAACAAATGCAGCATTTAAAAAAATTCCTTTCGCCTTTTGGCTGCGACGGTAGACATACCAGGGAAAATACGACATAATGGTACTTGCGAAGAGGTAAACTTTCACTGCTTCACCACTTTGAATAGAATTTGTTCCTTCACCCTGTAATCTCCAGAGTTGACAAGGATCGTCCACGGGAATTTGGCGTTGGGAGGGAGATACGCTGGTATACGATGAGCCCTAGTAAGAGTCTAATTTAAAAAAAAATAAAAGAATCGACCCATTGTAGTGTCTGCTGATCCTCAAGGCCTTCCGGAACACTGAGGAAACGAAGATGAGAGCATACAGAGTGGTTCTCAATTCCTTCGATTTATATTCCATTGCAGATTTTTGGATCTGGCAAGCCGATACCTTATCTTTCATGATGGAAACCTGATCCTCCAGCTGTGATATCCTTGTTTTTGCCTCATTGAGTCGCGCTGGGACCCGGGCCATATTATCTTTGAATTTTGTAAGCTGGGCAAGTATAGCAGTGATCTCCACAGTTTGAGAGGCTTTAAGCTCCCTAATCTTCTCTAAAAGTAGGTTGAGCAAGCTCTTGGCATCCCATTGCAGAGTGCAGGGGTCTTCCTGAGTTGATTCAAGGCCGGATTTGGTTTGTGCTACCAACACTTCAGTGTTTTTGGGTCCTGCCTGCCCTGTGATTTCCGGCACGGTTAATCCAGGTGGTCTCTGTGAGGGAGACAGTAGAGATTGCGGTGGAAGTTGTGATAAAACATTACTGTCCCCTCTGGGTGACATACCCTCCATTGCACCATGGGACTGTACAGCTGCTGTGGAGCACTCTCCAGCACTTCTGCGCCAGGCGTTGACCCAGATATAGCCTTAAAAATTAGAGGGTGTTTTTTAAATTCCTTGGATTTTCCAACCTCAGCATCACTCATGGAAGTAATCACCTCTGATTCATCTGTGCAGTTGAAGACCCCCCCCGCTGCAGAGTCTCCAAGAACGGGACTAAAACTCGTATCCAGATCGGCAGAGTCTCCCCCTGACAGTCTCTCTGAGAGAACTCTGTGGCTGCCATCTCCAAATTTTCTGTAGGCAATACCAGGTCTTTTCGTGAGGATCAGCACGATTTGCCCGGGCTGCTGCTTTCCCTACACATTTTTTAACCCTCTGAACCAGGACAGGGGAGTCAAGATGGGTGGCAGCAGTACTGTTAGATACGTTTTGCAAGTTGAGAATTACTCCAAAAGGTTTTATTTCTCTTTTTTTTTTACTTTTCCCTTTGCTCTCTCGTTCTTCTTCACCTCTACTCCGCTCCCCCTAAAAGTCACTACTGGAATTATATTCTGTTTGCCATACCGTGCTTGTGGAGATTACAGGCGTTTAAAAATAAAATAATTGATATTGTAGCGCGTAGAACCCCCCCAGCGACCCTCTACCAGGTAGTACGAAAGCCCTATGCCCAAGATGGCAGCAGAGCACATGCACTTACCCCCTGGTGAGAAACCTGGTGGTCCGTGAAGGCGAGCATGACATCACCTGTAAGCAGTTGATCTGGGTCTAGAGGGTGCAAAAAAATCTGGTCCTGTCATTAAATCCTTGTCCCATAGCCAGGCACCAAGCAGAATGGAGCAGTAAAAAGGAGCAGCCAGCCGGCAGAAACAGAATCCAACAAGCATTTACAATGCAATGGTCTCGGCATTGGTAAAGTTAGAGCTATTGGCATTGCTCATGACATTATTTTTGTTTATGTTTTTGTTATTAAAACATTTAAAGAAACGGCATTGTTATTTACAATGTCAATAGCTTAATCACTCTCAAATGCGAGACCTATTGCATTTGCACCCACACACAGAGCCACCTACACACACACTGATTAAGCTATTGACATTGTAAATAACAATGCCGTTTCTTTACATGTTTTAAAAAAACATAAACAAAAATAATGTCATGAGCAATGCCAATAGCTCCAACTTTAACAATGCCGAGACCGTTGCATTGTAAATGCTTGTTTGCTTTAAGTTTGCATGATCGGTAAGTGAAGGGTCATTGACAGACAATGAGACCCACATTTGAGAAGCAAGATGGCGATAACCACTCATTCTGGCGTTAGGGGAGGGTTGGGGGGTCACATTCAGCGATGCGCATTTGCGATTTCCTAGCAATGCGCTCCCACCTCCCGATGTTAGAAAACCAATACACTAGCGACAAAAATACATTACGTTTTGTATAGAATGTCGAAAGCACTGGAAAGCAAAACAATAGTGTACATACACGTTTACACGAAGGAAGAAATAATGCAAGACGCGCTCAAATATTATGCATGAATTCCAAATAAATACAGGGATGCGGTCGGACTAGCACATATTAGATCTGAATCGTTGATCTCCAATATATCAAATAAACTAAAAACAATCTGAAATGCCAGTTTATACACAGGTCTACACCGCCAGTGTTACGTGAGTGCATTTCCAAACAGTGAAAGGGTTGTAGTTGGACATCTGCTCCTACGGTCTCATGGAAATTACGCATCCTCCAAAAGGGAGAGATGGTCCAGTTGTTGGAAGGCAAAACAACACTGAAACTGAAATAAAGAACTCCACTGTCGGAAAATAAAGTCTTAAAGAGAAAAAACTGGAGGTCAAATTAAACGGGCGCTATTATCTCTCACTTCAAAACAACAATTTACTGAACATGTCCGCGTTCAAGGTGGCTTGGTGGTGGTACTAGGTTACTGCTGACCGCCACACAAATAACACCTTTCCATATCATTGACAAAAAGTGCTCAAAAACCGAATATCCAAATAGTTTGATAACATTTTCCAGACTAGAATTTAAGAGACCCGATAAACAAACGGGTGAATAAATGCACGGCATTTTCAGATATTGTGTTCTAATAATATCGTTGTTTATAACACCATCTGAGCCAATTTATATATCTACCTATCTGCCATTACTAGTTTAAAACATCCTGCGCTTCGGACGGGTACCATGCTGCATTGGTTACGGCATATTGATCAACAAAACGCCAACGACAGTCTAGAAGAAACGGCTGCTTCGCCTGTAATATTTCTAGCTTCTTCTGTAAAGGTTATGGATTTTGGTCCTTCTTCCGTTTCTCTCCCCCCTCACGCATGCACTCTTGTTGTTCAAGGGGGTGTGCAGGGGGGGCATCGAGGGTTTCGCTCGGTGGTCTCCATTTCAGGGCAGCAGACATAAAAGAAAGCCAGTATGTTTGCTTTTCCAACGGCTTTTGTGTGATCCGCGCAGGTGACACAGTATCCGAAACGCAAGAGCCGTCGACGCATTAAGAACTAAGCAGCAGTTTTAACGTATACGGAGAGCACTTGCAGTGTTAACCAACAAACAGTACGGTGTATGTTATATTATGAAAGGATTATGGTATTTATTTATACGAAACCCCCTGGGCCAACTACATTTTGCAGTGCTTGAAAACTTCTTAGCCTTATAATAAACATTGTATTTCATGAGTATAACGAAGGTTGCAAGCTCTCTGTGACTCCGCTCGTGCTAAGGGTTCACCGGTAGTCTATTTCCCAACATGGCGCCTGCGCTCTAGCGCTAGAGCCCGCCTCTTTCCATTCCCACTAACTCCCCTTGCTCAGGCTCCGGTTTCCGACCGCGCTCTACCGCTTCCTTAAAGTGACTTTGAGGGCAGCTGCAGCGGACTCTGATTGGGCGGTGCAGGAAGAGAACAATACTATAAGTGCAGGCTTGTGCCGGGGCGCACGTACGCAGGACCCAGGGGAGAGGGCCGGGGAGCGGTGCGCGTGACTAGGGGGAGGCGCTGCGGCGGGGGATGTGAGGCTGCCAAAGGAAATTAGTGACTGCTTCTTTTCAGTGTCTCCTGCAGCCGAGTGGTGGAGGGTGGAAAGAATAGTATTGCGACCGCACGCAAGACGGCTAACAAGCACATCGCCGCCTTTCTCCGAGGCAAAGCAGAAATGCCTCGGAGAAAGGCAGCGTCGTTTCCGGATTCGGGGGCGTGTTTTGCTTTTCTCTCCTCTTGCCATTGGCTGGAGGAGATAATTAGAAAAGTTGACAAAAACACGCCCCCGAATCCGAAAAGGACGGGGCCTGTTCGGATTGACGGAGCTCTTCTCCAATGGCTGGCCAGCATTGAAGAGGCCAGCCAATGGAGAAGAGTGGAGAAGAGGGGCGGGTGCAAGCCCCTCTTCTCCAAGTCATTAAATCTCGCAAGCGAGACTGCGCAAGCGCAGCCTTCGCTAGCCGAGACCTAAAAACCGGGACCCCAATCAGGCCTTATGGCCCCCCTGCCAGCTTCCAAGTAGTGCACCCACTATTCCTTTAATCCGCAGTTTGGAGGGCGCAGCAGGATCTCTTCGGGTCGCAATACCAGTCAGCAACCCCGCCGCAAGGAACACTACAGTGTTCACAAGCTCTGGCTCGAAAACACATTGCCGGCCGCGCACGCATCATCCTGGCGTGGAGAGGGGGAGTGGCCACAGTGCACTCAGCCGGCAGCTCGCATCTCCTGGTATTACTGATCTCGCTACAAGTTCTTGGGAGAGGTCTCATTCCAACAAGGAAGAAAGCATTCCATAGGCAAGAACAGCACCTAATGGGCATCAACTGAGTGAACTCTGAATATACACTCATTCCAATTGCTAGTATAGGTCCAGCTTGGCCTTTGTCCATCACAAGAGCAATGTTAATGCTTTAGCCATTTGTATTTCAAAAAGTTAAAGATATTAAACTCACAATTGGGAAGGATTTTAACAATGAAAGTAAGTAAGGTGAAATAGCAACATCGGGTGTGCAGACTGCACTGGTTCACTCTCAAAGAAATGCATGTTCAACACATTGACCACGTGGTATTCTCCACATGTAGAAGTGGACAATGACCCTAAGAGATGGTTGGATAACAAAGCCACCTGTTGAAAGATTGACAACCCTAGTAACTTGTGAAGTATGTCACCTAAAATATACGATGACCAAGCAAGCAAATGATGATTATTCTACAGCAGGCCCTGGCTGCTAGACCGGATGCAGAGACTAGAAAGCAGGTGTGAGGTGAGTGAATCACGTGGAGTTCACATAAATACAAAGAGACAACAAAATGCAATGCAAAATAATGTTTACTGTTTATTCAATGAGTATGAAAATAAATGAATTAGCAGTTGACACCAATAGAATTATCCTGAATACAACTTAAAACAACTAAACGAAAAAGAAAAGAAGGCAGCCACAGATGAAAAATAAAAAAACTTGGTATTTAATGGATGCCATGCAGCTGCCTGTCTCGCCTCCTAGGCCCATACTGCACTTTTCTGTTGCCCATATTGTTCCTGCCCCAATGCCTTGCCAGACTGACTTCTGGTGCTGTGGGCAGGTGCTGCCCCTGATAGAGATCAGGGTGTGTATAATATTCCCACTACCACAGATAGAGTAATCTCACAGTTACACGCACATACATTCATCATACGCTAGGGCCCATTTCACTAACATACGCTCAAATACTCTACCAGCAATAAACCTGTGGAAAGAAAACTCCTAGTCACCCTGCATCTATATCGAGGTCGATAAGACCTGGTTATTGAGACTGTCCATAAACATAATCTATACAACCTATACGGCAATAATCAAAATATAATACACAATAATTGACAAGAAATAATATCCAACACCATGTTCAAATTATATTGCTTTATCTAAAATTAGTCAAAATGGAAATCAAACAGAATAAATCATTTTCTCATAGTTACCTATTCTAGCTGAATGTCAGAACGGGTCAGGACAAGTCTCTCGGTAAAGTCTCTCAAGACGAAGTCCCTTCAGCATCAATCCTCAGCAACGTAGATTCGGTACGTGGCAAAGGCAAATGGCAAGTGGCAAGTGGCCTCTCTAGGCTAACAATTCTTATAATAAATCGAACAAAGGAAAGATACATAAAAAAGCTGTAATGTCCGCTGGACCGCTGAGCAGAGCGAGAAGGAAAGGATGTAACATTGCTACATTCGAAAATCTCCGCTCAGGAAAAATCACAAAATAAAGACTACGGAACAGGAACCAAGAAACATAAATGTATCTTGTTAGTTCTACTTCTCCTCGGCAATGATACCATAGTCAGAGTCTTTCTCTAAGGCTCCTTTGTTTCCCAAGGCTGCCAAGGACGTTCCATTTCACTTGAAGATTACCCAGGCTGCTGCTGTCCTCACGGAAATTTTAGCAAAGCAAGCAAGGACTGTGGTCAGCTGACTTCAGGACCATATTCAGCAGGGCTCTCTCCCATCACGGTTTTCTACTTTCAAATCGAGGCCAGGCTTACAAAATCGGCCATCTTTGACTAGGCCACCATAGGCCACAATAGACCATCTTAATTAAAAGAAACAAAAACAACGTTACCACAGCATAGTGATTAAACAGTGTTAACCCCACTAATACCCTTATGTGTATGCATCTATCTAGCACTTGCAACATAAAAAAGCATTAATTCGGAAAGCGTTTTGTGCTCAAAAATAAACAGCATATAGCAACGTTTAAACATGAAAACACGCACGTTATTGTTAAACAGCACATTTATGCGTACCCACGTGTAACTCTCTCTTATTAGGACAAACGGATTGATTAATATAAACACACTTGCACAAGACAAATAATTAATTATTAGTAATTAAAAAAATTAATATGACAAATAGACATGCCAGAGCTTCAAAAACCAACGAATTTTCAAACAGAAAACTCTGCTCCAGCAATCCCCCCTTTGGTGATTTTATCACCAAATAAACCCAAAAAAAAAAAAAATTTTTGAAAATTTAGTCCCATTTTAGGAGAAATCGGAAATGTCTTTTTCCCCTTACACAACATTACACACCAGTCACTCTTTCATCATCCCTTTTTTGTCTCTAAGTAAACACTCTCCCTCAATTCTTCCAATTCAATTTCTTGAGGTTCTCTTTTCAACCTCTTGTTTTTCTTCTCTTTATTCAATTTCTTCTTCCCTCCCCTGTTTTTACAACACACACACACTAATCTTATTATCAATAAAGCAACAATTATACAAGTTAAAGGAAACAATATTCTACCTATAATAGTACTACCTATTTTTGCAATAAAATCCTTAACAGCTATCATTTTATTAGCTATTTTAGTCCATAAATTCTCAGCTTCAAGTGGTACTAATTCTTCATGCAAATCAGTAATATTTTTGATATAGACCTTCAGGTCTTTGCTTTCGTCTGGAATGTAAGTGCAACAATGTTGAACTTTCAGCATTCCACAGACTCCACCCTCCTTGGCCAATAGAATATCAAGGGCAAGTCGATTTTGCATAGGCATGGCACGTACGGCACTTAATTCCGTATTCACCAAAAGAAACCCTCCAGCGGTATTTGTCGATAAGCGATCAACCACTGTGGACAGTTTCCGAATTCCATAAGCATTCAAAGAAATTCCCACTGCTGGAATCAAAACTCCAAAAATATCACCCACTATTGCAGACCAAGTTTCTCTCTTAAAACGCATTAGTAAATTAATATGTTCCACATCTCTTATCTTATCTATATGAAACATTTTTGGAAAAACCAGGCCCACATAACACGTGCCATACCAATGGTCAGGCAACTTGTAATAAGCCTTGTTCCCACAAACATAGTATACTCCTGGAAAAATTGTATCTTCTCCACCTCTGAAACCCCAACCTGTTGCAATGAAGTATGTATCATGGCACTCACTAGTCCCAACAAAATATGTATCATATTGGGATTTCCTTCTTGTAATGCAAAGTTTACCCTTCTGTGGTGCATCTAAAGCTAAAGTTGGACTAGCTCCATTCTTCAACTCTTTTCCCATCTCAATGTCCCAAATTGTCTCACTCACTTTATATTTTCCTGCTTTTTCCTGCATGTTCAATCTCCTTTCCTCTACCATATCCAGGAAAGCTTTCTCCTCTCCTTTCAGACTGCAAGTTAAATTATTCTTAAAAATGTAATCTAATGTTAATCCTTTTTCTTCAATAAAAATTTCACCAAAAGTGTTAGCTTCTTTAGCTGGATTCAGCTCCTCGTTCATTGGCAAATGCCCAAAAATACTATCTCTGTTAGACATTTTATAATCTACTTTCCCTAACAAATAAAAAACACTACTCAAAATACTACAGGAAATACCATATGTAGCTGGTAAATGATGATAAGTAACACCCTCTGAAACGGATGCAGGTAATTGCATACAAACGTAGCAATCCCTCACTTCCATTGTTTTCACATATTCATATAACAATTTTGAAAAAACATTACTAGAAAAGTTATTAATTGACCTATCTTTGTGTATGTAAGTATTACTAATTCTAATCGGAACTACTTTTTGCAAATTCTTCTCTACATTTGTCACATTCTCTGTATGCATCTCAAACTCAACTTTAAAAGTACCTAATAAAACTAAAACACCCCATAGAAGCATTAATAATCCAGTACAGCAGCAGCACATTCTACACCACCTTTTAAAGAAGGCACATCTATTTCGATTATCCTCTATGTTAGCCATTTTACTACTTTAATTTAGCCTCTACTACTCCACTACTGAAATTGGAACTCTTAAATTCTTCAACAATTCTTTCCAAATTTTTCTTCAGTCTTTCCAAATGATCCTTTCGTTCACTTAATCCAAGTGAATCTTTCCTTTATTCAGTTTGGATACTTGTCATTCTTCACTTCAATTTCTTCAACATCAAATTGTATTAGATCTCCAACATCAAAATCCTCAGTACTCGACTCTTCTCCAATGTCAGTCAAGAGTACTTTCAGAATTTCACCAGTATCTTCCTCAACCACTTCTCTCAAGATCTCTTCCGGATTATCTCGAGTCACTGTTTCTTCTTTTCCTTCTTCAGACAGTGCCACATAAGACCATTCCGGTGATCTGTACTTTTGGTTGGGTCTTCTTACTCTTTTTATTTCTACTGGTTCTTTTGATTCCTTTGATTCTTCTCCTTCAGCTTTTGAACTTTGACTCGATACTTCATTCACTTGTTCAGCTTTTGATGTATTTGCTCTTATTATTCTGTATTTCAGCCTCTTAACTCTGTTGTTAGGCCAACGATCTCCTTTTATCACCTTTTTCGGCTTTATTTCTTTATTACTTCTTTCTCCAATCCAAGTTCTCTTTCTCAGAACTCGACCCTCCGTTTGTTCATTTTCATCATCCAATTCTGCTTCAAGTGCCTTCTGTTTTCGTTTTCTAGCAGTTTTCTTCTTTTCCACAGATTCTTTCACCACTGTTTGAGATTTCCCTACTTCTGTCCCTCCTCGAGTCTCCGACACGCAATCTTCTTGCTGTCTACTTGTCCCTTCACCTAGCTCATCAAGAATGTTCCCTACACCTCATCGGGGGTCTTCCGCAATCTGTCCCTCTCTATCTTCTTCTGACCCTACTTCTTCAAGTATAATCTCAAGTGGTTCCTCAATCTCCTCCTCTTCTGATTCAGGAGTAGTCTCTGTGAAATTTCTCTTTTCTTTTCTTTTTCCTTCACTGCTTTTTGAAACTTCAGGCTTTCTTACAGAATCTGATCTTTTCTCTGATACTCGCAGTGGTTCATTCGAAGCTTTTCCTACTTCTTTCCCCACTGATTCTGTATCTTCATCATCACTGGAATCTGACTCTTCAAAATACTCTTTACCAGTCCCTTCTTTTGGGTTTGGAACTCTCAGAGTATGACTTGCATGTACCCAGTGTTTCACTCCAGCACACTTTACTGCAGTCGTCGTAGTCAGAATAACTTGTCTCGGCCTTCCCCACCTTGGAACCAAGCAATTTCTTCTTCTGTGTACCTTAATCCTCACCCAGTCTCCTGGACTCAGATCATGGGCTTGCTTCTTCTCAAGTGTGGTAGCTTCTTCTCCAACCTGGTGAAACACAGAATGAACTGCGTCAGCCAGGCCTTTACAGTAATCCAAAATCATGTCATCAGTTATTGTCACCAACTTATTGACAGGCACAAATGCATGGCGCATTGCACGTCCCATGATTATTTCGTGCGGACTCAAGCCAGTAGTTCTATCTGGAGTAGATCTAATAGTCATCAGCACTAGAGGTAAAACATCTGGCAATTTCATGCCAGTGGCTAAGCACATTTTTCCAATCCTGTTCTTGATTGTGCCATTAATCTGCTCAACCACACCAGAAGCCTCTGGTCGGTATGCACAATGTAGCTTCTGCTGTATTTTCAATGCTTCACAAATCAAACCCATGAGTTCATTTTGAAAGTGTCCACCTCTATCAGACTCAACTGTTACTGGAAACCCGTACCTAGGAATCAACTCTCTTAACAGTAACTTTGCCACTGTTATTCCATCATTTCTTCTAGTCGGGTAAGCTTCCACCCACCTTGAAAACAAACAAACTACCACTAGAACATACCTCAGTCTGTTTACTTGGGGCATTTCAATGAAATCAATCTGCATTCTTGTAAAAGGACCTCCTTCTCTGCCTATTGTTCCCAGACTCACCACTGTCTTTTTCCCAGTGTTAAATTGCTGACAAACCAAACACCTTTGACAGATGCTTTCTGCAATTGTCCTGAACTTTGCATTGTACCAGGTTTGTTTAAATGACCTAACCATCGCATCCCTCCCCAAATGTCCCTGGCCATGATACATTCTTGCCATTGACGACAAAATGGAGTTAGGCATTACTGGTCTGCCATCTCTGTAGACCCAAACATGGTCTGTTTCTCTTGGAGCACATCCTGCCTTAATCCAATCTTTTTTCTCTTCTTCTCCTGCCTCATCTTGCAACTGTTTCACTTCATCCCATGTTTCTAAGACATTAGTAAACATCACAGAGAGAAAAGACATTTCCCCCTCTCGGTCCCGATTAATGGACTGATTTGTTTTGGCACAGTATTGCGCAACATCATTTGCGTAACGGTTTCCGACCGTGATAAAATCTTCTCCTTGTCCATGGGCAGCACATTTTACAACTGCTAACTCCTTAGGCAGCTGTATCGCCTCAAGCAATTTACCAATCATTTCAGCATTCTTTATCGGAGTTCCACTCAATGTCAAGAAACCTCTTTGTAGCCAAAGCTGGCCAAAATCATGCACAACTCCAAATCCATACTGACTATCAGTCATCACAGTTGTCCTCAAATCTTTCCCAATTTCGCAAGCTTTTGTCAATGCCATCAATTCAGCAACTTGCGCAGATTTCACTCCTTTCAATGGTGATGCTTCCATGACCTCTGAAACTTTGCACACCGCATATGCTGCACATAACACACCATCATCATTTCTCAGGCATGATCCATCCACAAACAACACATGATCACTCTCATGCAAGGGAAGATCCCTTATGTCTGGTCTCGGTTTTATACAGTACTCAAGCACATCCAAACAATCATGATCATCTTCCATCTTTACACCCACGTTTTCAATATCCGGCAAGAGTGTCGCTGGATTCACATTCACACATCTTTCAAGAGTCACATTTGATGCTCCCAGAATCACTTTTTCATATTTAGTCAACCGACTATGTGACATGTACTGGGTTCTGCTTCTTGTCAAAAGAATTGCCACATTGTGAGGTACGAATACCCTTACAGGATATCCCATTATAATTCCCTCACTTTGTTCCAGACTTCTGCATGTTGCAGCCACAGATTTCAGACAACCTGGTAAACCCACAGCTACAGGGTCAAGTGTCGATGAGAAGTACGCAATAGGCCTTCTCAGTAATCCATGCTTCTGAATTAACACTGAAAGTGCACATCCATTTCTCTCACTGCAGTACAACTCAAACTCCTTTTCATAGTCAGGCATACCCAAAGCTGGAGCCTCACACATTTTACTTTTGAGCTCTTCAAATGCTGCCATTTGTTCTGCATCTAGATCCAATGGGTCTGTCATCTCACTTTTTGTCAGTTTAATCAGTGGCTTTGCTATCAAAGAAAAATTAATTATCCACTGACAACAATAACCCACCATACCCAGGAACATTCTCACTTCCCTCTGAGTTTTTGGGGCTTTCATTTCTCTGATTATTCTGATCCTGTCATCCGTCACTTTTCTCAGACCCTTTTCAATATTGTGTCCAAGATAATGCACCTCTTTCTTGCAAAATTGCAATTTAGCTGGAGATACCTTTAACCCTCCATCTGCCAGATGATTCAGTAAAGCTATGGTATCTACTTCACAAGCTTCACGTGTCTTTGATGCCACAAGTAGGTCATCAATATACTGCACTAGTACTGATCTCTCAGGCATGATCAAACTTTCCAACGATTTCTTCAATAACTGATTGAATATCGAAGGACTCTCCGTATACCCCTGTGGGATACGACACCATGCTAAAATACGCTGGCCAAACCTAAATGCAAAAATCGGCTGGCTGTCATGATGTAATGGAATTGAAAAGAACGCATGACACAAATCAATTACTGTATACCACTCGGCATCATGTGGAATTTGATACAGGATCACTGATGGATTTGGCACGATAGGACAGCATGCCACCACAATTTGATTAACTTTTCTCAAATCCTGTACGATCCTAAATTTCCCATTAGGCTTTTTTAGTCCCATTATCGGTGAATTACACGGACTACTCAGTAGTTCTCTCAGGACTCCCTGCTGAATCATTTTCTCAATTATAGGAGTTATCCCTTCAATTATTTCTGGTGTCATTTTGTATTGAGGAATGTTAGGATATGTAATTCCCTCTTTTACTGCAATTTTCACTGGATCTACATTATTCATCAACCCCACATCCTCTCCAGTAAAATCCCAAACTGTCCTTTTCACTGTGTCTCTCAGCTCTCGAGGCAAATCCTCCGGATTAAACATAGCAAATGCACCAATTAACTCACTTTCTCTATTCTCTAGAGTCACTCGGTACAAAACATCCTCATCTGGTGTCTCAAAGGCTATTCCATCCGGTGTACAAAAAATTGTGCAGTTCATCTTGCACAACAAGTCCCTACCTAACAGGTTCACTGGACTCGTGTCACAGACAATGAATCTGTGCATGTCTGAAAATTTCCCTATCTGTACTCTTACTGGTTCAGTAAGACGTGTTCTGATTTGCGTATTGGCTACACCAACTACTTGGATTGCTTCATCCGAGAGAGGAAGATTTCTAACATCTGTTGACCTGACAGTTGATCTTGTCGCACCTGTGTCTACCAAAAAAGTAACACTCTCCTCATTTATTTTCCCATCCACAAATGGTCCTGCCTGGTCTATTTCTAGAGTTGCACCAAGTATGCACTCTTCTTCCTCTCCTCGGCACCGTCAATAATCACCCTCAGATTCACTCCCTTCACTCTTTAACAAGTACTGTTGTACCTTGTTTGAACGTCTTGGTTTGTTTACCTGTTCATCATTGTAGAATCCTGAATCCTGATTATACTTTTGTAACCCTTTATTCTGCGGCAAGGGCGGTTTTGGCTCTTGACTCTGCTGTCTCACAACTTTCTGTTGTTGCTGCTGTTGATTATTTCCTTCATTCTGCACCTGTTGATTTAAGGATTTATTCTCATTACTCACTAATGGTGGATTAGGACACTCCGATCTCCAATGCCCCAATTGGCCACAGTTGTGACAAGGAAACTTTTTTTTCGCTTCCTCAAGACTTCCTTTTCCTTTCCCTGCATATCTAGGTCTATTCCCTGCATTGTTTCCTGGATTATTCGCCTGTTCCACTAACTGTGCTTCCTGTCTTTCCGCAACTTTCACTTGTGCCCACATTGCTTTCTCTTTCAGCTTTCTTTGTTTCGCTTCAATTTCATCACTGAAGTATTTCGCATGTCTCAGAATCTCATCTACTTTCTTACTCTGCCAATCCACTGTATGCTCATGAATTCTCTCACCAATTTCAGGTCTAAGGCCATATACAAATCTGTATACAAAATGACTCAAATCTTTGTCACCCAGGTGTTCATCTCCACTGAATTGTTTAAATGCTAGTATCAGCCTCTCGTAAAAAGCATGAACTGATTCTTTCGCTTCCTGTTGTGTTCGATCTATTTTTACCCAGTCTGTCTCTTTTGCAGGAACTTTACTCTTCAGGTATACCATCACCTGATCATACTTTCTCATTACCTCTGGATCTGGTGCCCCTGTTCTTGGGTCTCTTGGATATTCCTCAGTAGGCCAACTCAAAACTATTTTACACTCAGTCCACAAGTCTGCTGGAACAATTATATCAAACAGACTATTCAGGTCAACCCACAGCACTTTTGACAATTTCACAAACCTATCTACCTGCCTATACCACTCGACGGGCTTTTCTCTCAATCGAGGGAAATCATTCGTGAATGATAAAATATCCTGTCTGGTCCATGGAACATGTACATATTCTCCTCCAGGTATTTCTCTCATAGGATAATTATCCACTGGTTTCTCTTTTTCTCTCACTGGAAATGCTGAATAAGTTGTTCTATCCTCAGCTTCATCTCTTTTCTTATACCACCTATCCTTCCACTTTTCTACATCACCCCATCTTCGCAATAATGCTACCATTTCCTTAATCTGTCCTGTTCTACCAGTAGCATTCAAATTTTCAATATCCTTCTCTGTAAAATCCATCCTGTACGTTTTTTGTAAAGCTTTCACTTTATCAATGTCAACTCCCTGCTCATTCGTTATTGCTCTTAGCCTGTCATGTGTATTTCTTGCTCTCCAGGTAATGTTCTTGCACATAAACATTAATTCACCATCATGATGACTCTTCAAAATTTCTGTTGGAACTGTTCCTGTAACAAGCTCTTCTAGTTCTACACGTAACCTAGCCACGTCAATTACTTGTGAATCTTTATCCTTTTTCTGTAGAACTTTCATCCAATCATTTAAATCTTCAACTGTTATTTCAGCAGTTTTTCTCACTGGAACCACTCTCTTCTGCGGTTCTAAAATTGGCATCCCTGAACAACTAGCTTCACTAGCATCTAATATTTCACTACATGTGTCATGTCTTGATTGTCTCAGGTCACTTCTTTCTGCTCTTTTGCCTGAATCTCCTGAAGGACCAACTGAATTTGTCAAATTATTCCCAACATATGGAATCACCAGTCCATTTTCACCTGTCCTCTGTTTGTCAAACACAGGCATAACCGGACCTATAGTTACAGGCACCGTAACAGCTTCCAGATTCTTCGTTAACTCCCTAATCTTCTCAGTCAACTCTGTTGTAGTTCTGGCTAATTGTCTGGCATTCTCATCAAGGTAGTGATCACTTCTCAACTCAGGTGTCTCATTTTCTGTCTCACTGACACAAACTGTATCTCTTATCGGAGAAACAACTGGTGTACTCTTATCCGGTTCTGGTCTATATGGAGGTGGTCTCTTGTAAATCATGTCATTCAAGACCTCACCCTCATACTCATTAACTCCATATTTTCTCATTTCTGACTCAGGAACCCTTTCTGCTCCTCCTTCAACTGTTCTCATCGGATATAATCCCTCTGACATACTAACATCTCGCCACCTTTTCATTCGATCATGATGAGTCTCACGATCATGTCTCCTCCCAAACATATATCTGTAGTACCCTCCAGATCTCTGTTTTTCTCGCTCATGTACTTCCTCTTCCCATTCCACTAAAGCCTCGAACTGTGTAGGTCTTGGTTTCGGGTCTAGACATAACATCTTTTCCCGTAAATTTCTCAACACGGCCAGATTAAATGAACCATGTTCTGGAAATGCTAGAACACCATCTTCTTTAGTATACCTAACCCAATTCTCCAACCATATACAGGTATGAAACCCATATTTCGCAGCCATGAAGGATGCAGGTGTTTTCGTTGGAGGTAACAACTCACCCTCTCTCGTTTTAACATCTTTATCCTTGTTAAACCACTTTTTAATTTTACCAAAAAATGTTTTCTTCTTTTTCTCTTCTTGGTAATACATTTTAGCGTTTACCAAAAACTCTCTACTCTTTCCGTATTATAAATATACAATACGAATTTTCAACCAATAGCAGCGCGACTCACACCAACGCACCAATCCTGGAGCGTCTACGTCACTAAATAGCTCTTCCAATCCTTGCGCGGATCACACCAACGCACCAATCCTAGCGCGAACACTATTCTGATCCACTATCCAATCAGAGCGCGGTCTTTCTGACGTCAACAGTCGCTGCAGTTGCTTGTCTCCTGTCTTCTGTCACTCGTCTACCCCTCCTTTACAAAATCTTTTCAGTAGACTTCGTGTCAAAATTTCTACAAAATCTATTAGTTACAACATAAAAACATCTCCATTGTCTGCTTCGCTAACCACAGAATAGTAAAAAAGAATTTATTTCACAAGAAACCTCTCGTTGACACAGTAGCACATCCCTCCTCTGCCCTTCTAACATACATTCATTAACTGTTTCCTCTAGGACTTGTCCAAAGAGTCTTACAATCAATTAAATATACGAACATTCACGCACATTCATACAAGAAAATATAGTACATACACACAGAATCCTGCTTCCCGAGAACAGCGAATAATCTGCTCGACTACAGAATTATAACATACATCAACTAAACAGCTTTCCTCTGCCCAGTTTCTCAAACAAGCTCAGAGAATACCTATTACTTCTCCCGCGATAAGCTTTAACGGTAATCCTTACGGATCCCTGGGACTTAAGACCAGAGTTTCACAGATAACCTTCACTATCATACACACTCCTTATATACCAGAAATATCTAATGGTAACATACGACGATGTCACTGATTCCGAACCCAGACAATGTGACGCGCAACTTCAATTGTCACACGTTATTCCTTACAATTCCGTCTTTCCCGAGAGCAGCATATACTTCCCTCTGCCCTACTACGGAACTGCTACCAGCTCCCAAGTTCCAGAAGCACTACATATAACTGAACATTACGACTCCAACATATAGTATTAGTACATATACCAACATCAACCAATAATCAATAATCAATAAGCTAATGTACAAGCAATCTTATCAGATCAAGACAATCATCAATAACCATCCTCTGCTACCAGGAAATTGATAGAGATCAGGGTGTGTATAATATTCCCACTACCACAGATAGAGTAATCTCACAGTTACACGCACATACATTCATCATACGCTAGGGCCCATTTCACTAACATACGCTCAAATACTCTACCAGCAATAAACCTGTGGAAAGAAAACTCCTAGTCACCCTGCATCTATATCGAGGTCGATAAGACCTGGTTATTGAGACTGTCCATAAACATAATCTATACAACCTATACGGCAATAATCAAAATATAATACAAAATAATTGACAAGAAATAATATCCAACACCATGTTCAAATTATATTGCTTTATCTAAAATTAGTCAAAATGGAAATCAAACAGAATAAATCATTTTCTCATAGTTACCTATTCTAGCTGAATGTCAGAACGGGTCAGGACAAGTCTCTCGGTAAAGTCTCTCAAGACGAAGTCCCTTCAGCATCAATCCTCAGCAACGTAGATTCGGTACGCGGCAAAGGCAAATGGCAAGTGGCAAGTGGCCTCTCTAGGCTAACAATTCTTATAATAAATCGAACAAAGGAAAGATACATAAAAAAGCTGTAATGTCCGCTGGACCGCTGAGCAGAGCGAGAAGGAAAGGATGTAACATTGCTACATTCGAAAATCTCCGCTCAGGAAAAATCACAAAATAAAGACTACGGAACAGGAACCAAGAAACATAAATGTATCTTGTTAGTTCTACTTCTCCTCGGCAATGATACCATAGTCAGAGTCTTTCTCTAAGGCTCCTTTGTTTCCCAAGGCTGCCAAGGACGTTCCATTTCACTTGAAGATTACCCAGGCTGCTGCTGTCCTCACGGAAATTTTAGCAAAGCAAGCAAGGACTGTGGTCAGCTGACTTCAGGACCATATTCAGCAGGGCTCTCTCCCATCACGGTTTTCTACTTTCAAATCGAGGCCAGGCTTACAAAATCGGCCATCTTTGACTAGGCCACCATAGGCCACAATAGACCATCTTAATTAAAAGAAACAAAAACAACGTTACCACAGCATAGTGATTAAACAGTGTTAACCCCACTAATACCCTTATGTGTATGCATCTATCTAGCACTTGCAACATAAAAAAGCATTAATTCGGAAAGCGTTTTGTGCTCAAAAATAAACAGCACATAGCAACGTTTAAACATGAAAACACGCACGTTATTGTTAAACAGCACATTTATGCGTACCCACGTGTAACTCTCTCTTATTAGGACAAACGGATTGATTAATATAAACACACTTGCACAAGACAAATAATTAATTATTAGTAATTAAAAAAATTAATATGACAAATAGACATGCCAGAGCTTCAAAAACCAACGAATTTTCAAACAGAAAACTCTGCTCCAGCACCCCCACTATTGAAGTGCTGCTTAGGTTTGATGCCTCTACACTTTTCCCAACAAAACGTAGGTGGAGTCCTCATATACAGCTGGACGCTTAGCCATGCCAGCCTATGACATTTCACTGTCTGTATAAGTGGGAGTCTAAACCGAACACTGATAGCAGTGTTTAGATAGCACACTTCTCTACCCATGAGCTGAGTGTCCTTATCTGTATCTTCTGGACTTTCAGCAGCTAGCGTTGTCCTGTCCAAATGGTGTGGCACTCGATATTCCATCTTTACATCAGAAGTTACCTTATAATTGTGCAGAGTCCCCCATCTGAAGGCTGATGTTGGCCGACCAATAGGACCGGAGGTTTGTCAGCTTGAATGACTGTAGTTGAGACTTTATTTGCTTTTGTCAAGGACAATGTGACTTTAGTTTCCCAAGCAGGTGATGTTGCTTCTGGTAAAGTATTTTTCTTTTGTAAGACCGTTTAGTGCTTCTAGTAAAGTTAAGTGGGTAGAAATAGGTGCTTTTAGATTTCCACTTGGGATCTATGTATAAACATCTTAGTTTTGAGTTTGCGTTTTCACTGTTTCCTTAAGTACTGATGTGGTGGACCAAACAATGAGGCGATAGAACAACAAACAACTCGAATAGCTCATGGAGGGCAATTCCATCCTTCAACTCTGCTTATGTAGAGTTCAAGTAAGAACTGCCTAACTGTATGTACACCTCTAAACCTTTTTGATTTCTGACAAGGATGATATTGTTTTTCATCCTACGAGCAATGGCATTAACATCACTAGAGAAATAAAAAGAAAATTCTGGATGAGAAATGTTTTAGGGGCCAGGGATTCCATAGAATCTCATTGGACTACATATATAATGTTTGGAGGGTAACTATGAGTGCATGGAGGACTACACTTTCCAAATGAGAGTCTTGTGAGAGGTTTGTCATATGAGAATTGCCATAAGTAGTACTTGCTTTTACCTCTAGGGGCATGTTGCATGCGTGCACTAGTGTTCTGCCCTAGTCTTCGTGAGTGGATATATTCCATTCCCACATGATGTATATGTGTATGTCAGCTGATACCATTTGTGAAGTAGAACTTGCATGGTTCAGTGTGTTTGTTTTCTGAAGTGAATGGTGCACGCACACCATTTTAAGGCATGCATGATGTGTGGTGAGGTGGTCTTTCTTGCCTGTATTATTGTGGTCCCCTCGATAATATTGGGGTCACATCTGGTAGATCCCTCAGTCCCAAAATTAAATCCACTCTTCACAAAAAAGGAGAACTGTCATGTGTCTCTCACTCCCCCTCAAGTGTGTATACTCTGTCAGATGAGGAGCGTTACAAGTCAGATAATGCTGCCAGAGAAAACCCTTTCTGCAGATGATAATAAATGGAGCCCTGCACATATACCACCCAGATCTGTACGCACACACAATGACTGGCATTTTACTTTCATATGATTACTTATTTTGTAGTATTTAATTGCAACTCATGGGCATCAGAATGATCGTAATTTATTATGAACAAATCTGCATATAATATGCAGATCAGGGCAAATATTAAAAATGTCCAAAGCATAATTCATCCAACATCATACATTCTTTGATATATACCAAAATACTCTTTTTGGTTGCTTCTGGTGACGTTTGTGGTGCTTAGTCAGTTTTCTATATCCACTCTTCAACAAGTATCTCCGTTCTGTCACTGAATTTTCTAATTTGTTTGCTTGAAGCTTACCAGACAGTGCAGCTGTCTGGTTTGCTAAAGACATCTTGGGGACATTCAGAAAGCTGACATAGGAATACATTATGCTCAATGCTTACCATTGGCTTTGTGGTTTGTAATTCACATTTTCTGGCTTTCTCTTTGCTGGCTTTATTTTCTTTAGGCTGTCCAGCTTCAGTCCATCTCTCCCTTTGTCCAAACCTTGTTTCCCGTATTCTTCCACAAACCCGCATTCTGTAAATAGGCCTTTAAATCTCATTCTTATGTTGTCACATTTGCTGTGCATTCAAAGACAGAGGTCAAATGTCAAGCTCTCTCTTTTGAAGGAGCTTGGTGTTTACTTTTCTTTCTCTGAATTCAGAAAGAGAGAATCTACGGGACAATCCTGATGAATATCAATGCAAGAGGAGAGGGTGTAGGTGTGTTTTTTTCTAGCACCCGCACACAAAAAAAAGAACTGTGTTGATGTTTCAGCATATATCAGAATTAGTACAAATGAAGCAAATAGTTTTTGTAATTCTGAAGTGTGGTGGTAACAAATATTTGAATATGATCAAAACACATCAATACACATGTGATGGTCCTTGCAGTTGAAAATATGTTGTCTGTAATGGTAGTGCACTACCACACCATGCAGTGGTGTAGCTAGGTTGTGTTTGCCGACTTTGGTGGCCTGATCAAAGAGCGGGGGAGGGTGTTGGCGATTCTTGCGGCTGCAATGGCCGCAGGTAAGAGGGGAGGGTGGGTGAGCCGGCTGCTGCCCCAAAAACTTGTGCCGCCTGGGCCGATCCGCCCCCACCGTCCCCTAGCTTTGCCACTGACATCATGCATACTCCACACTGCAACACTCCACTCTGTGCCTTTCCACTCTATGTCACCCTACTCCATTCTACGACACTCAACTCTACCAAAGGCCACTCCACTCAGCTCCACACCTATCTATGCCTCTCCCTCCATGACACAACACGCCACTCCAGTCTGTGTCCCTCTACTTCACACCACTTACCTCACTCCACTCTATCCTACTTCAATCAATCCCCACTACGCTACAATCTACCCCAATCTACTCCACTCACTCCAATATACCCCACTTCATTTCAATCTATCTGACTCCAGTCTACCCCACCCCATTTTACCCACCCACTCCACCCCAATCCCCAACCTACCCCACCCCACCCCACTCCAATCTACCTCACTTCAGTCTACCCCAATTCAGTCCAGTCTACCCCAAACCACTCCGTTATGATCCAATGTACCCCACTCCACTACAATCTACACCACTCCACTCTACCCCAACCTACCCCACTCCACTTCAATCTACGCCACTCCATTCCACTCCACTTCACTTGACTCCACTTCACTCCACTCTACCCCACTCCACTCAGTCTAACCCGATTAACCCCACTCAATTTCAATATACCCCACTCCACCCCAATCTAGTCCACTCCACTAAAATCTACCCCACTCTGCTCCAATCTACCCCAGTCTACCCAACTCCACTCAAAACTACCTCACTCCAATCTACCCCTATCCACCTCACTACAATGTACCCCAGTCCAACACACTCAACTCCAATCTACCCGACTCCACTCAATCTAACCCAATCAACACCACCCAATTCCAATATACCCCACTCCACCCCAATCTAGCGCACTCCACCCCACTCTGCTCCAATCTACTCTGTCTACCCAACTCCACTCCAAACTACCCCACTCCACCTCACTACAATGTACCCCAGTCCAACACATTCAACTCCAATCTACCCGACCCGACTCCAATCTACCCCATTCAACTATACTTCACTCCACTGCAATCTTCCCCAGTTCAGTTTACCCCACTCCATTCCAGATAACCCCACTCCACTCCAAACTCCACTGCAATCTATCCAAATCCTCTCAACCTCTAATCGCCCTACTCCACTCCAACCTACTCCACTCTATCACAATCTAACTCCAATCTACCACAATCTATCCCACTCCAATCTACCTTAATCTACCCCACTCCACTCCAATCTACTACACTGCAATCCATCCAATCTATCCCACTCCACTCCACTCTAATCTAACCCACTCCACTCTACCACACTCCACTCTGCCCAAATCTACCCCACTCCACTTCACTCCAATCTATGCCACTCCAATATACCCTACTCCACTCAAATCTACCCCACCTCCCCTCCAATCTAACCTACTCCACCCGCTCAATCTACTCCACCCCACCAAGTCCCCTCTGGATTCTGCTCTCCCAGCGCTCAGCTCCACCAACAGCTCTCCTAGGCAGTGCTTCTGCCTTTCCCCGCCACTGACCACTGTTCAAGGCCCTACTCACCTTCCAGCCGGTTGCACACAGCTCTCTCTTGCCCGCCAACATTTATATTTTCTCTCTCCACTTAATTTTTCTTTAATTTTCCTTCACTTTATTTATCCTTACTTTACTTTATTTTTCCTTTACTTAATCTTCTGCTTCTTTCTTTCTCTGTTTCAGCCCCGTCTCAGCTGTTTTCTCACCGCTGCTGACCCCGTGGCCCCTGCTGCTTATTCCTGCACCCGTCTCCCAACTGTCCCGCCCTCTCCCGACCCCTACTTAATGGCAGCCGCTGCGCGCTGAGATGAGCAAGTCCCCTTAGGATTCTGCTCTCCCAGCACTGAGTTCCACCAACAGCTCTCCCAGGCAGCGCCTCTGCCATTCACCACCGCTGACCATGGTTCGAGGCCCTGCTCTGGCTTCCAGCCGGTTGCACTCGGCTCTCAATTGCCTGCCATCATTTTTATTTTCTCTCTCCACTTAATTTTTCTTTAATTTTCCTTCATGTTATTATTCCTTACTTTACTTAATTTTTTCTTTACTTAATCTTCCGCTTCTTTCTTTCTCTGTTTCAGCCCCCTGTCAGCTGTTTTTCCACTGCTGCTGCCCCTGCAGCACCTCCCGCTCCAGTGTGTTCCCGCTCCCAGCTCCCAGCTGTCCCACCCTCCTCCTACTTAATGGCACCTACTGTGCGGCCGTGCCGCTGGCGTGCTGAAGGCAAGCCCATATGCACCCGTCCACGACCCGACCGCGGCCAGCCCCAGGAATTCTGGTCCTCTGACCCGCCAGCACTACAGCTCCTCGGCTCTCTATGCACTCAACGTCGGCAAGTGCAACAACTGCAAGTTCTCTGGAGCTCTTGACACCCATGGACATTTCACCTGCCGATACTGCCGCCGCTCCTTCACCTTCGCCGAGACCCAGGACTCACCTCCACCCTCCAGCTCCAACTCCATTGTCACTCAAACCCTGCAATGCATCCTCCTCAACGTCTGCTCTCTCCACAGACACACCGCGGAAATCTGGGACCTACTCGATAGCACCACCCCTGATATTGCCTTCCTTACCAAAACCTGTATGAACGCCGCCTCGGTTCTAGACATCATGATCTCCATCCCTGAAGGATACAAAATCACCTGGAAGGACCACCTCAAACGCCCCGGAGGAGGCATCACCTACATGGCCAACCTCTGTCTGAGCACCTACACCGACAAGCCCACAGACCCGATGGAACACCTCCACTTCAAGATACAGACCAACCCGTCCACCACCCTCCGAGGCACCCTCATCTACAGATCCCCCGGACCCCACACACCTTTCTCTGATTCCATCACCGAAATCATCACCCAGCACACCATCACCTCCACCGACTACTCCTTGCTGGGAGACCTCAACTTCCACCTCGACAACCACCAAGACACCAACTCCACCTCCCTCCTGGACAACCTCCACAACATTTGACTCAAACAGATCATACCAGAACCAACACACTCAGCAGGACTCACCCTCGACCCCATCTTCACAGCAGGAAACTCCATCACCTTCAGCCACACCTACAAACTCCCCTGGACGGACCACCGCTGCTTCCACTTCACATTCAAAGCTAACATCTCCCCAGACGTCCGCACCAGCTCCAGCGCAGCAGTTGGAACAAGATCTCTGGCTACCAGATCGCCGTCTCGCTCAGCAGCTCCACCCTCACATGCACTGACAACAACGCTACCACCGCCACCCGTACCCTACACAAATGGATCACTGACTACACCATAACCATCCCCCCTCAAGAAAACTCCCAACCCACACGCCAAGAAAGCCAGCTGGTACTCCACCGAACTCTGAGAATCTAGACGAACCTGCAGTCGCCTCAAAAAACTATGGAGGAACTCCAAAACCCCAGCAGACCTTTACAACTTAAAAGCAGCCACCACTGCCCACCACAAACTCATCAGATACTCAAGGAAGAAAGCACTCCACAACAGAATCTCCACCCTCGCACGCAACAGAAAGGAACTCTTTGACATCATCAAAGAGTTCGCCCAACCCAACAGTGAGACTACCGACATCCCACCCTCCCAGGACCTCTGCGACAGACTCAGCGCCTTCTTCCATCACAAAGTCAAGACCATCTATGACAACTTCAACGACAACAACCTACACGAGGAATCCAAACCCACCATTCCCTGCACCACACAGCTGACACTGGGCAACTGGACCTCCCTCAGCATCGAAGACACCCTAAAAACTATGAAGACCACCCACTCCAGGGCCCCCCACGACCCCTGCTCCCTCTACCTGTACCACAGAGCTGCAGACATCATCGTCCCTGAGCTTCAACGAATCATCTACCACTTCTTCGGGACCACCTCCTGCCCCAACTACTGGAAACACGCTGAGATCAAGCCTGTCCCTCAGCGGACCCCACCAACCTCAAGAACTTCAGACCGATCTCCTTACTGCCGTATACGGCGAAAGTCAAGGAAAAAGCCACCAACAGTCAACTCGCCTCCTTCATAGAAGAAAACAACAATCTCCACTCCTCCCAATCAGGCTTCAGGTAGAACCACAGTGCCGAAACTACCCTTCTTGCTGCGACAGATGACATACGCTCCCTACTCGACAGAGGAGAGACTGTGGCACTCATCCTCCCGGACCTCTCTGCTGCTTTCGACACAGTCTCACATCGTACCCTAGCCCGCAGACTCCAAGACGCAGGAATCCAGAACAAGGCCCTCGACTAGATCCGCTCCCTCCTCTCCAGCAGAACGCAGCAGGTCAGACTCCTCCCTTTCCTCTCAGACCCCACACCGACCACCTGCAGATTCCCCCAAGGATCCTCCATCAGCCCCTCCCTGTTCAACATCTAAATGGCCATGCTCGAATCCATTGTCAGATCACACGGACTCAACATCGTATCTTATGCAGATGACACCCAAATCATTCTCTCCCTATCCAGCAAACCCAACATCTCCAAACACAACTTTCAAGAAAAAATGGAAGCAGTCGACAGCTGCCTTCAACTCACTACGGACAAAACCAAAGTACTCATCATGGACCCACACCCGATGTCTGGAACGACACTTGGTGGCCCTCCACCTTCGGGAACCCCCCCCACGGACCACGCACGGAACCTCAGAATCATCCTGGACTCCAAACTCAAAATGGACCGCCAGATCAACGCAGTCACCTCCTTCTGCTACCACACCCTCCGCTTACTCTGAAAGACCTTCAAATAGATCCCCTTCGAACACAGAAAAACCATCACCCACGCCTTCATCATCAGCAGACTGGACTACGACAACGCACTTTACGCCGGTATCAACAAGAACCTCACCCGCAAACTCCAGAATGTTCAGAACGCCGCCAGACTAGTCCTCAACCTACTGCGCCACTGCCACATCAGCCAACACCTATGGACATTACACTGGCTCCCCATCGAGAAGAGAATCACCTTCAAGCTACTCACCCACACCCAAAAGGCCCTCCACAACACCGGACCCGCCTATATGATCCACCGCCTCTCTTTCCATGCACCCCAAAGATCCCTCCACCCAGCCCAGCTCTCCCTTGCGATGGTACCATGCATCAAGAAGGTCAGAAGATGAGGACGCTAAGGCGTGCAACTCCCTCCCTCTCCACCTCACACAGACACCAACACTCTCCAACTTCTTGAAGGACCGCAATACCTGGCTCTTTGACGAATCACTCTGAACATCCAGGAGCTGTGCGCCGCCCTCCAACCCAGCTCCTTGAGACCCTTTTGGGTGAGTAGCTGCGCTTTACAATTCCCTGATTGATTGACCCTATCCCAATCTACCGCACCCCAATCAACCAACCCCACTCTATCCCACTCTGAACTACTCCTACCTGCTCCACTTCACTCCAATCTACACCACTCTACCCCAATTTACCCCACTCCACCCCACTCCACCCTGCCCCACTCCAATCTACCCCACTCTACTCCACCGCACTCTACTGCACCCCACTCTACCCCACTCCAATCCCACCCACTCCATTCTACCCCACTAACTCCAATCTACCCCACTTCACTCCAACCTACTCCACCCCAAACTACCTCACTCTAAATGACTCCACTCCAATCATCCCTCTTCAATCTACCCCACTCCAATCTCTCCTACTCCAAACTACCACACTCCATTCCAATCCACCCTACTCTAATCCACCCACTCTACCCCACTTCACTCCACCCTAATCTATTCTACTCCACTCTACCCCACTCCACTCTTTCCCAATCTATCTCACTCCACTCCAATCTTGACTTCACTCAAATCTATCTAAATCCACTCCACCCCAATCCACTTCAATCTACCCTCTCCACTGTACCCCAGTTGTAGTGAAGAAATGGGGTTAACTGCAGACATTGCTAAGTTAGCATAAGTAGTATATGCTTGGCTGCCATTCTGCCGCTTTTGCACACGACACTACATGGCTCTGTTCTCGTGAAATACTTTGCTGGCGCTGCTTCACATGAGAACTGTCTACCTTTCACATATCTGCTGTCTCTCTGCACAGCGTGTTCAAGGTCGAATAACAATGTATGCTGTTGATTCACTTTGGTCAGTCCCACGCACATAGACATAAAATGAAGCACAGCGGCCCAACTGAAACTCGGGTACTTTTTAATATGGCATTACATGCATGAGAACTGAAGGCACTTGGAGAAAACCTTTCCAACATAGAAGAGCTGTGCTGATCCTGGGATGTAATTCATTGCATCTGAGCTCGTAGGTATGGGGTCTCGCTGACAAAGCCCAGAGGTCTTCTATAATTATTCTAAAACTAGCTCATGAGCACGGGGAGGGTGGTAAAAGGCGCTATAGTCCTGTTTCCACTGTCATTATAATATGATTTCCTCTTTTGTGCTTTATGGAATTGTAACAATGCTGATTATATTGTTCTTATGCATTATGCTGCTCGTATTGGCTAGAGTACTGCACCTTAGAGCACGTTAGTTAAAAATAAACATTTTAAGCTATACCGTGTCTTTAATTACTCATGTTGTGGACAAGTATGAGTGTGAATGAAAGAGTGTTCTTTTTTCACACTGTTCCTGAGAGTTTACTAAGTCGCATGTTCTATGTTGTCTAATCATTGGTAGCTTCGCTGTAGTACGGAGAACGAATGAGACACTATTGCTAGTCGGATTGGGGTTCTGGGCACTGAGGTGGCTGTTTTGGTACACAACAGTACACCGAGGTCCTGGTGTCCTGCGCATAGTTCTGTACATGAGCAGAATCCCTGCAACATGGCGCCCCTAATGTTTGGCCTGGTACTTATTTACGAGATGCTTTAGTAGTGCTTCTACTTGTCCACAATACCCTCACTCCTGTTTTCTGTTAAACAGTGGCGACGGCACAATCTACCTGTATTGATAATTTATAGGTCTTTTCAAGCTTGATATTATAAAATGGTTTTCTCATTCATGTGAATTACGAACCTGTTGCGCTGCCACGTTGTTTTCCTTTTCTTAGTCCTTATGGCTGAAGTCGATATTGCGGGGCATAGCCGCGCACCACTCTGTCATCATTTGACCACATATGGAGTGTCAGACGCAGGCATCGCACTTATCTTTCTGGTTGGAGCCAATCCGGCTTTCCACTTTGAGGTATTTTACTCTTGGGTAACCTTTCGGCAGTGAATGGAGATGATGGTTTGTTCCATGCATACACTGCCACTGCGATACCTGTTTTATATTGGCCATATACAACACTCGAAGTTCCGATTTCGGCATGGCAACATCGTATTTGGTTTAATGGCACCCTCCCCCACACAGTGACTCCGGACCGTTTAGGCCCTTTGTCGATTCCATGGGCCACTTGGCCAGTTTTGGCCGGGTACACACCACATCCACGTTATCTAGTAGCCACTATAGACGAATTGTGTGTCTTTCACACCTTATTAATTGAGGTGCATAGGGCTCTAGTACAATACGTTTCCCGCAACCAGCTGGACCGGCAGGGATGTCTATTAGTCCCGTCATGGTTAATTCGGTTATGGGCAAGCATCCACAGAATAAGGATGATTTACCTTACTGGCTTGCGGAGAAATTTGACCAGCTGGAGGCAGTATTTCCTAGCACCACTCCTGTGGAAAAACACAGGATCTTAACAATAAGTTTTCAGAAAGACTTGATACCAGAGGTAACCAATTGTGAGAATTGGAGTAAAGTGTTCGCAGCAGTGTATGCGAAGTGTTTTGGCACACCATCTATGACTGTGCTGCCCTCCGTGATTAGGCGTGTTCAAGATGAGCACGGCCCGGAGGCGGCAGTTGAGTTGGGTATGAGGCTTGTCGGAGTGTTTGACGTAGTTGCTGATCTCATATTTGCAAATGTCAAGGGAGATGCGGTTAACTTTCAGGTGTCTAATGCTTTGCGTCTTGTCCCAGAGGAGGAGAAACCCCGAGAGTTACCAAAAAGTATTGCAGATGCTTATCAGACCATTGGACGCAATAGTTTGTGTTTTAAGCCTTTTGCTAAAATACCGGCACAACAGCAAACTCAGACGACGTAGTCTAATAAAGACAACCGTCCTATTTTTCCTAAAAAGAATTGGAAAAATAGAAAACAGGGGAAGCAACAACAGAAACAAGGCTCACGTGCAGCGTCACCGGTACCCGAGTCCTCTGATCGCACTTTTGATTTGCGCGACCGCACGAGAATTAGGTCTCCTGACAGGTTTCAGGTCCCTGATCAGTGTTCTCCTCATTCTTTACAGAAAACATCAGGCTTACAAGCCGGTGGAGGTGATCGCCAGGATCGTGGCAGAGGTTGAGGTGCCGCGTAAGGACGCGAGCAACCTCGTCATACTGACGGAAAAGGAAAGCTGGACGACTTTCCTCGTCACCGCCCTCCATTTCAGAAAAAGTAAGTTGCTGCTTTAACAGCGAGATATGCCACGGACGGTGAGAACCCGCCTTAGGAATCTAACTTGGGCAGTAACGCTGCTAGACAGCGCAGCGAAGGTTACAATAGTGCGGCAAGCACTGCATCCATTTCTGGAGGTGACAGCAACTGACACTTTTATCACAGTAGAAACTGCTGACACCTGAGCGGACCCCTGACAGATTATATGAAATTGTTTTTCTAATTGAAGGTGATATACAACGTGTTGTTAAAGGGATTTTTTGGAAAAATCTGACTTCTTCGTATGACATCTTGTTAGCTGAGGCAGACTGGCCTCCGCCTTTTCTTTTAGCCGCTCCATGGGGGAAGGAGGTAATCTTCCCTAGTTTTTCACATAACGTAGCCAAGGAGCAAGCAATGGCTTTTGCGAGCGAGTGGGCTTTGGTGCTTGCACCGGCTCTGTACCGTACCCAGGTGGGCTGGGATAAAACCTCTCCGCCTCATGAGATACCCTTGCGGTCTATGCCACAGCCACAACCCCAATATCGCCTCCGGCGGGAAGCAAAAGCTTCCGTTTCTGAAATTCTTGAACAATTGGAGTATCAAGGAGTAATTGAGACATGTGTCACCAATGAATAACCCTCTTTTTACAGTAACCAAACCAGATGGGTCATACGGGTTAGTTTTGGATTACCGACATTTGAACTCTCATTGTCGTAACTGTGCAGTTCAGAATACCCATAGCTCCGGTCTTGTAGACAGTCTTGTGCGTAAACAATATATAAAACTGCACTTGACATTTCCAATAGCTTTTTTAGCCACAATCTGTCCTCTATAAGTAGTCAATGGACAGCATTCACTTTGGGCGGCAAACAAAAACAATTTACAAGATTGGCCATGGGCTGTAAAAACAGACCGGGAGTTTTTGCCGCACGTGTTGTCTCTCTGTTAGATGACATAGACCCTGATGCATACTTGTACGTTGATGATATTTATCTCATGGACGACAAATTATGGCCGCATCTTTGTCACGTGGACCGCATCATAGTTTGTTTGCGGACTACGGTTACAAATTTAATTTTGAAAAATCACACATTTCAGAGTACGCCGTGTTGTTCCTGGGCTATGAGCTCAATAATAAAGGTAGAGGCCTGGCGCCCCACTTCTTGGAGAAATGTGCGCACGTTTGTGCTCTCCTACAACCCTGAAAAAATTGCAATCTTTGCTGGGATTTTTAAACTTCGGACTAACTTACATTCCCAATTATGCCCTGCGTATCAAGCAGCTGTATGCCTTGATACAACCTACCTTTACAAAAGCCTGCTGGCTTCCGGAACAGATAGCTATTCTGCAATCCTTGCAGTCTGATCTTCTTGAATATAAATACTTGTTAACGCGTGATAACCACACAAACCTGGTGATAAGAATTGTGCCTGGGGCAGTGGGTTTCACCTACTTGACATTTAATGAAGGAGACACAGTACCTATTGCTTACAAGTCACATTTGTACACTTCGGCTAAACTGCGTTTTTCAACTGTTGAAAAAGTATTGACCGCAGTCCAGATGGCAATCCTGAAGGTACCTAAACTGGCGCAAGGAAAACGCATGATGGTTGTACCACCATATTCTGCTCTAGAAGCTGCGACGAAAGCCAATTTACCAAACTCAAAAGCTTTACATCCGCGTTGGATACAATGGGCTACTTCGTTGACATCATCTGATGTCACCTATATCTTTGACTCCTCATTGCAAACTCAGGAGTTCTTGCAGTATGAATTTGTTCATCCTGCTCCTCTGTCAATGCGCCCGCTCGAGGACTACCATTGTATTATTTGTAACGACGGTTCTGCGCAACCGTCGACCGGATCAAAACATTCTTACTCGGCAGCATGCGCTATAGTGGCAGGTACAAAAAAAACAGGTAGTTGTGTTCTCTTGACAGAGACATGGGATAGCACCTCAAATGATCAATTTGGACAAGAATTTATATTGTGAAACACTTAACCGTATAAATATATAGTCTTGTCGGGGTTCTGTTTTGATCTTTCTGGCATCCACTACCAAAAAAATGCCAGTCACACAACAAACAAGGTTGTGTGGACAAAATTGTAAAAGTTTAGAAAGAAATGATCCACACACCCTTATGTCCATAAGAACATTCAAATTTCAGGCCCATGTATTAGCCTATTGTCCAATCTATAATAGTCACAATCAATACAATGATTATTAGACAGGAAGTCAACCAGTCCAGATTTCCAAATCTATAGAAAAAGCAGAGTCCATCGCACTGTATTTCTTCAAATATCCAATTTTTATTTTGTTATGATGATAGATCCACAAAAGCACAAACTGCCAACACGTGTTTCGTCTTCCCTTAGACTTTGTCAAGGCAAATAAGGAACTGATTTTTGGTCAAATATAAATTCCACCAAGCAGTAAGGTATCCTAATATACTTGTCCTGAGGATAACCGCAAGTTTTTTTAAATATAACACCACCTATTTATAGCAAAGTGGTTACGATAGCACATCATTTGCATAATTAAAAGTAAAAGTAAGCTTCTGCTATTATCGGGACGTATTGTTAGGAGAGGACGGTATCTCCTTTGGTTTAGAACGTATCAGGGTTCCATTTCTCGTCTCTTTAGAAGGCTCATCGAGCTTATACTTTTTTGCTCTTTAAGGCTACTGCAGAGAAATCTCCTTATCATGTGATTGATGGGCTACCGTGAATACTTTTAATTATGCAAATGATGTGCTATCGTAACCACCTTGCTATAAATAGATGGTGTTATATTTAAAAAAACGTGCGGTTATCCTCAGGATATTAGGATACCTTGCTGCTTGGTGGAATTTATATTTGACCAAAAATCAGTTCCTTATTTGCCTTGACAAAGTCTAAGGGAAGACGAAACACGTGTTGGCAGTTTGTGCTTTTGTGGATGTGGACGTGTGGGAAGGGCGGACCGGAATAACAGGCAGGGAGGCCGAATATAGTGAGCAATGTCTGAGTTTTTAATCGACAGATAAACAGAGATACTGAGTCCCAATGCCGGAAGAGATGGTAGACTTGGCTGGTGACCCCGGTCGGCGTGGTGGAGTCGGGATCAAGTCTTGCTTCCCCTTTTCAGCTGGCGATCCCCTCGGTAGGGTACTGGGCTCCACGGAGGCTTGAGAAAAGGAGAGAAGCGTAAGGGCTTTAGACTGAGCGACACCGTCGCAGTACTTCCACCGACACCGGAGAGTGAGGGGTTACGAAAGACTGATGTGAGGGCGGGAAGGATCGGGGAGGTAGAAGAGGCGAGTAAGGGGGGGGGAATGGAGGTGTCAGGTGCTGGGCAGTGATTGGGGATTTATACAGTGCTCGTGAGAAGGGGGATAAGTATAAGTGTCTGAGTGCGCGTGTCTCCTGTGCTATTTACAGTTCCTATATTTACAAGTATAAGTGCAAGAGGAGCACGGAGAAAGGTGACGGGTACTCACGTGCCCCGCCGCAACTCTCGTCCGAGTTGCGGCCGCTCTCCAGCCTCCTCCTGAGGATGCCACCAGTCCTCCGTCCAGACGTCCTCGTCCTCTTCCTCGCTTCGGTCCAGTCGTGCTGCGCCGCTCTCGGTCGGGGGTTCGTCGCTCTCCGTTGTCTCCTGCCACGAGTCGGTTGCTCCGAACGCCTCTCCGTCGTCCTCGGGTCCTTTTCTAGCTCCCTGCTTGCTGTCGGACCGCCCACTTCCGGGGTCAGGGTCGGGTGCTTCCGGGTCGATCGAGGTCGCCCAGTTTCTGCTTCCGGGATGGTTGGCGAGCGTTTCCGGTTCACCAAGGCCAGGGGCCGGTACCTGCAGGGGACGAGAAAGAGAGGGCGTCCTGGGTGACCGGGACGTTAATCTACCTAGCGCGGGGGACAGGATCCCCGCGGTCGGACACCGCTGTAACGGGGTAGGGGTCGCCTCCGTTCCACAGTGGATCTATCATCATAAGAAAATAAAAATTGGATCTTTGAAGAAATACAGTGTGATGGACTCTGCTTTTTCTATAGATTTGGAAATCTGGACTGGTTGACTTCCTGTCTAATAATCATTGTATTGATTGTGAATATTATAGATTGGACAATAGGCTAATACATGGGCCTGAAATTTGAATGTTCTTATGGACATAAGGGTGTGCGGATCATTTCTTTCTAAACTTTTACAATAGTGGCAGGTACCACAGTGAACGGTGAGTTCAAGTCCAGTGTTGTGCACAAACAGGCACTAGTGGACTGTACCGCCCAGTTAGCGGAGCTGCGTGCTCTGGTGCTAGCACTGGAGTATGCTGATCCTAATGTCACTACCTTTATTGTAAGCGACTCATACTACTGTGTTCAGTCTTTTAATGACAACTTATTCTTTTGGTCTCAGAATGACTATCGTGATTCTAAAGGCAGCGCAATTAAGCATAAAATACTTTGGGTTCGAGTCCCAGAGCTTAAAGAACGTATGCCTCTCACACAAGTAATTCATACTCTCGGCCACCAGCGCGTAGGAGTACATGCGGTCGGTAACAGTTTGGCTGATGAAGCAGCTAAAAGAGCAGTAGCCACATATTCTGTTGCAGCAGTTACAAGATCCATGACTAAGATTGATGATGACATCTTGGCAGCGATAGATGCTACAGAGAAGGGAAGTAAGTACCCACAGGGTTTCCCTTCGAAATACTCTTATCATTTAAGTCCTGATAAAGTTCCCAATGTGAGGATTAATGACATTGGTGACAGGTTGATTCCCAACGAGGACCGCAGACTAGCATTGATAACAGCCGCGCACGAAGGCATGGTCTCGGCTCATGCCGGTGTTTCGCGACTGTCTCTATCTTGCAGCAACGCTACTGGTGGCGTGGGTTATATAAACAAACCTGTAATTATGTGCTTTCTTGTGACACTTGTCAGCAGATTAAACATTCAATGGCAGCACGCCCGCCGCAAACACAGCTGTACATTTCTAATAAACCATTCAGTTGTGTTTATTTAGATAACTGCGGTCTGTTTTCTTCAGATACTGCATATAAGTTTAACTTATTTGCAGTTGATTCGTGCACACGTTTTCTTTGGGTTTGGCCACAACGCAGTGCTGACTCACGAACTGTCATCAGGGATTTGCGTGTCTTTGTGGGAATTTTTGCACGTGGCACCTTTCATTCTGACCAGGGTCCCGCATTCGCCTCTAAGGCATACAAGGATGCCATGAGGTCTATGGGGGTGCAAGTCAAATTTTCGTCTCCATATTGGCCTGACGGCAACTCAGTTGAGGAGCGAATGAACCGTGACTTAAAGCAATCCTTGACAGCTAGAGTTATAGGTACTGGCAGGAACTGGTTCGCCTATTTTTATAGCATACAATGTGCATTAAATAATCTCCCTAGAAGATCTCTGGGTGGGCGGACCCCATACGAAATGCTCTTTGGCTTGAAAATGTTTGTTCCAGACCATGACGATCTAGACATGGCGGCAAGAGCTGCATCCTTTGACGTAGGTAATCATTCTGATGTGTTACAGAAACTACAGGAGACTCAAGACAGTCTTGCAGAGGAACATTTACCCTTCGCCGCTGAAGCCGCGCTGCAGATTTCGGTAGTTGGCTGGCTACCCAAGATCAGAGACCTGGTCCGTGAGAAGGTGGAGAACATGAAAGAGTTTGGCCTCTCTTATCGTGCACCTGTCCCAGTGAAGGGTACTCGTACAGTCAATTCACCACCACTGCCTTGTTGCAAAGACAACAGATACATCTCAGTGGACAATGTCAAACTACAATGCCTGGCTGATTCTACATAGTATGACACCTGCTGCTTCCTGTCCAACAATATCCAGGAATACAGTTTTGAACAATTCCAACAACATCAGGCCTGACACTGCCGTAGAGATGACCGCTGTTACTGATCCTTTGCTAAACCCTCCTGCTTGCAGTCTTCATGAAGAAACTGAATATGCGTATCCCACTACAGATTCATTGCCTGGTTTACAAGACAACACCCTTATCCAGTCACGTTTTTCTTTTGACACTAATTCCACATTATCGTGTCCCCCATCCAAATTTTCTATTTTTGTCACCTGATTTAAAAGAAATGATTTGGTTCCTTCTTGGACATACATTTGGTTGGTGCTCATCGCCATTTTTTTTTTCATGTCGATTGGATTTGTGACATTTTTCTTCCTTTTAATAAATGGTCACTACCTCACTGAACGCTCTGCAGTAAAAGTAATTGATGGAACTTTGGCACCACACTCTTCTTCGCACATCATGAAAAGGGGCCAGACTTTTGTCAACATCTCTGCCTGCCCAGTTGTGGATGGAATAGTTTGGGATGCAGTAAACTTCCAAATTCATGGCCCCACGGAGGTGGTTAATGTTCCAAATGTACTTCGTGTTTCTATGGGGGATGTAGTGAAACATAACATATGCTCTGATGATTGGGACGTACAAGCCGTTTAATCTTTATTTTCTGATTTAAAGTATTATGTTGCATTTGATGCTGAGGATTTGTATTTAAATACTGCAATTTATGCTGATTTATTTTGTAACCAGCATAATGGCCATCATTACCTGCATAAAGCTAATACATCTAGAAATGTTTTTAACTACACACAATGGGACCATTGCCCGGCTCCCATTGAATGCAAAAACAACCATTGATGGACAGAATGCAGAAAAATGTCATACATTCACCCAAGTACAGGGATCTGGGCCGAAATCCATCGTTTTTTTGCTCACCATGCCATTCCAGTTTGAACCCAGCCATATGCAAATCAGTCTTGACCCTGTGCCTCATGGGAACAGGCCAGCCCGAACTGCCAGGCCAGGTCCTCCCTGGACTGGAAACAAGTATCCTAAGACCGGTTTTGGGGTTTCACCCCTCTTCAGCCAGGATAGCTTGATTCCAGTGGCATGGAGAGCACAGGACCCACGTCTGGGCATACCCTTCTCACTTGGGGTGACGAATGCAAAAACAACCATTGATGGACAGAATGCAGAACAATGTCATACATTCACCCCAGTACAGAGATCTGGGCCTAAATCCATCGTTTTTTTGCTCACCATGCCATTCCAGTTTGAACCCAGCCATATGCAAATCAGTCTTGACCCTGTGCCTCATGGGAACAGTCCAGCCCGAACTGCCAGGCCAGGTCCTCCCTGGACTGGAAACAAGCATCCTATGACGGGTTTCGGGGTTTCACCCCTCTTCAGCCAGGAGAGCTTGATTCCAGTGGCATGGAGAGCACGGGACCCATTGTTGATGAACATGTATGTTCATTCTCTTTGCTGGAATGGATGGCTACTCTCTTTTCTGACGATATCAATGACTTCCTCTTGGAGGCTGTTGCAACGTACTGCTCATACACCTTAATGGATTAACCTGGATGACTTCCATCATCTGCCGGATAATTTTTGTAATGATTTTTCTTTTTTCCTGTTTTTCTTTCTCAAATCAATTTTTTGCACAAAAATATGTGCACCATTTGATTTTTTGCCCAAATATGACTGCTGCTCTTAATTCTTGCTCACTCTGACTTGAACTCTGTGTTCTATTGAGTCCACTGTCCGTTGGCCTGGCCAAGGGGAGGGTGTAGTGAGGAAATGGGGTTAACTGCAGACATTGCTAAGTTAGCATAAGTATTATATGCTTGGCTGCCATTCTGCCGCTTTTGCACACAAAACTACATGGCTCTGTTCTCGTTAAATACTTTGCTGGCGCTGCTTCACATGAGAACTGTCTACCTTTCACATATTTAGCTGGGCACCTGCTCTCTGTCTGCACAGCATGTTCAAGGTCGAATAACAATGTATGCTGTTGATTCACCTTGGTCAGTCCCACGCACATAGACATAATATGAAGCACAGCGGCCCAACTAAAACTCGGGTGCTTTTTAATATGGCATTACATGCATGAGAAGGCACTTGGAGAAAACCTTTCCAACATAGAAGAGCTGTGCTGATCCTGGGATGTAATTCATTGCATCTGATCTCTTAGGTATGAGGTCTCGCTGACAAAACCCAGATGTCTTCTATAATTGGTGGTTAAAGGCGCTATAGTCTTGTTTCCACTGTCATTATAATATGAATTCCACTTTTGTGCTTTATGGAATTGTAACAATGCTGATTATATTGTTCTGATTTTTTATTTCTTATTTATTCATTTATTTATTTATTGAGCTTATACAAAACAATCTAAATGCACTGTGTTTCAGCATAATACCAATGTAAGCGAGCACATGGTGATCAGTCATAACAGAAAAACAAATTACATACAGATCAGCTGCAAATTGGCAAATCATTTTGGTAGGGTCCCCAAACCTTGTAGTTGCTGACGACAATGTCTCTCCTGTCCTCTCAGTGGCGTAGTATTGGAAACCTAGGGTCAGGGAGCACAAGCCATCCCAATGTATACTGCTGAGCAGGGGCGATGCGAGAACAGCGAATTAGTAAGGGTAGGGGAAGTGCAATCCCGCATGGTGCTGCCCGTCTCGCCGTGTCTGTCACTCCATTAGTCAGATATGTCGTGTAGAGCCCCCAAAAAGTCTTGGGCCGGATCCGGGGGGCAAGAAGGTCACTGAAGTTTTCAGTCTGCATACTGCAGTATAGCATGTCGTATGACCACTGCGACATGGTGGGAGTGGGGCAGCGTAACCAGCTAATCGCCACCCTACGCTTTGCAAGGAGAAGTCCCATGTCCACCAACCTCCATACACCCCTGGGGATCTGTTTAGAGTAGCCCAGTAGGGCCAGAGCTGGGTAGGTGGAAATTGATAATTCTGTTATTTTCCCGGGTTCGCAGAAAACAGATTCCCAAAATTTGTATATCCCCGGGCAGGATCAGGCCAAGTGTAAGAAATCTGCGATTTGTTCATTGCATCTCTCACATGCTGTATTGTCCCTCAACCCATATCTGTGAAACCTCTCTGGCGTGTAGTATACTCTGTTTAGATATTTAAAATGGACCAGCCTGTGCCTACCATTTAGAGATATGCGTCGTGTGCTATTACAACAGTAAGTCTACATGGGATCGTCTATAGTCTGCTGCAAGTCCTGTTGCCAGTCCAGCCTTGCTTTGGAGTAATGGTTTGCCCTATGGGACATTGATAACTTATAAATATTAGAGATGATCTTGCGGGGCGACTTAGCTTTGATAGTATAGGCCAGTTTCATGATTTCCGGAGGCTCTAGAAGGTCCTCCCCTAAGATGTCCAGCAGTGCATGTCTTGTTCTGTAAAACTGGAACCGCTGTAGCAGTATGCAATCGGTCTCTTGACGTTCTAACTCGTCCCACTGTTTCACTATGCCATTGAGGAAAAGATCACCGGTAGTGAGAATACTGAGTGAGCGCAGTGAACGTAGAACCCCCCAGTCCCTACATGGGGGCAACCAGTGCGTCCATTCAAGTGGCATGGCTGGAGAATACAGAATCGCTCCAACCTGAGACTGTAATAACCAATGCCAGGCATGGCGAGTCGCATTAATGGAATCTAGTATCCCTGTTCTGCGGTCTGTGGCTTCGAATATCAAGGCCGGAAGTGGCAACGGGTTAGCAATGATCATTTCTATTCGTAGATGCGGGACGTCAGATGGGCTGTGAATCCAATAATAGGCTTGTGCGCACTGCGTAGCTCTATAGTATAAATTTATGTCCGGTGCGCCGAGCCCCCCCCCCATGTGGTATGGCAGGGTGAGAGTCTGCCATTTGACCCTTGCCTGTTTGCCCGCCCAGGCTAGCCTTATCAGCAAAGTCGTGACCCGGTGGAAAAAAGAGCTAGGCAAAACCATAGGGATATTTTTGAACAGGAACAGGAAACGGGGTAGCACCACCATTTTCATAATTGAAATCCTGCCGAGCAAGGACAGGGGTAACCTAATCCAATTTTCAACATCGTTTTCCAATCTACTGACAGTCGTCCCACAGTTTTCCCTAAAAAACGTCTCCGAGTCGGAGTGGACTTGTATGCCTAAGTAACGTATTGCGTCCGTGAACCACTGAAGTGGGTAGTCTGGTTCAAAAGGTGCCGTGATTGGTGTGAGCGGAAAAACTATTGATTTCGTCCAGTTGTCCCGTAGTCCCGACAATACGCCAAAATGTACCACCTCTCGCAAGACAGAAGAGAGATTACCTTCCGGATCACGGACGTATAATAGAGTGTCGTCTGCGTAGGTGGACACAATAAGCTCATATTTCAGGAATCTAATGCCCCTGTGGCTGTGATACTCTCGTAGCGCACAGGCATGAGGTTCGGCCACTAACGCATACAATATGGGAGACAGCGGGCATCCCTGTCGCGTCCCTCTGGTAATGGCGAGGGGATTCGTCACCAGATTGCCTATTTTGATTCTGGCAGATGGGGAATTGTATAAAACTAAAACCAATTGCAGGAAGACCGTCCCTAGTCCCATCCTAGTCAAGACGTGGTGCATGAAGGGCAACTCCACAGAGTCAAAGGCCTTCTCCAGGTCGAGGAAGACTGTGACAGCCTTAGAGTCTTGCCGGATATGTGGTAAGGCCCCAAAGACTGTACGTAAGTTGTAGGTGAGGTTTCTGTCCAGGATAAAACCAGCCTGCTCAGGGGCCACCAGAGTCTGTGCGAGAGGAACTAACCGATTAGCAAGGATTTTAGCAAATATTTTGGTATCAACGTTGAGCAAAGAGAGCGGGCGATAAGACCCACACTCTTCAGGCGGCTTACCCGGTTTGAGGATAGTGACTATAACCGCCTCCCGCATTGTAGCTGGCATCATGCCGGATACGCACATGTCATCAAAGAGCATTGTCAGGTGCAGCAATAATAGATCGAGGAACGCCTTGTGGGCCACCGTGAGGCCGTCCACTTCCGGGGCACTAACAACCTTCATACTCGTAAGGGCTAGAAGAATTTCATCTTTTTCTATGGGTCTCATCAGGAACTTGCGTTGCGTATTGGTGAGCAACGGGAGTTTGATATGGGAGAGATAGTCTAAAATTTCGTCCTCCATGCCGGTAGAATGAGTAGAATAAAGCTCAGCGTAGAATTGTCTGAAAAGGTCTGCAATTTCCACCTCCTCAGTAAGCACCTCACCTTCCGCTGAGTGAAGTTCAGAGACCTGTGTTTTACTGCATTTTTGCTTAAGTAATTGGGCCAGAACAGCACCCGGCCTTTCCCCTTCTCCATATACCGGCGCTGTGGCGTATTTACCTAAGTGTTTTAATTCGGCATCAGCTGCATCTTGGTATTCTCCCAGCAGTTCCCGAATTTCCTGTGATACCGCTTCGTCCGCATGCGCTATTTGGCGTTTTTCTAAGGCCCCTAGTTTCTTTTCTAGGTCCGCAAGACGCTGTCGAATTGAGCGGAGCACCCCTGAGTGCTTAGCCACATCGAATGTAGACCTTGAAGGTCTCCCAGACCACTTGGAAGCTATCAACGGATCCCACATTAGTGGCAAAGAAAGTCTCAATTGTTTCAGCCATCTCTTTCCTAAAGGCAGAGTCTAGCAGTGAGTAGGGAGGGAACCTCCATGTGAATGGCGGAATAGACTTCCTAGGTGTGGCTAACACTAGAAGGAAGGTGGAATGATCTGACAAGGTACCTTACACTCTCTAATATTATCCTGGAGGGGCGAGGACGTTAACCAATAGTCTATCCGGGTGTGCAGGTTATGATAGGCTGAGTAGTGTGTGAAGCCCCCTTTGCAAGGAAAGCGCGGGCGCCAGACGTCGCAGAGGTCCATTCTCACCATAGTGCTCTCCAGCTCTCTAGCAGCGGTGGAGGGGCGTCTCTCAGGGCCCCCCGACCGGTCAATGTTTGGGTTCCGGACCAGGTTAAGATCTCCTCTCTAAAGGAATAGTCCCTCCCTGTATTTGCAGGCTACGGTCGTAAGAGCGGCAAAGAAGTCAGGACAGTCATAATTCGGGCCATAAATGTTCACAACTACTCGGTCCATGCCCTTCCTCTGGCACCTGGATATCACTTATCTGCCGTCACTGTCCGTGTCTAGTGGGACTAAGGAGTAGGGAGATTTCAGATTAACCCAAGTGAACACCCCTCTAGTAGGTGAGGTAAAACCTGAGGCGTGTAAGTTATCCTGCAAACCCCTGCTGCGCAGTAACAGACTATGAAGTGAAAGGTGTGTCTCCTGCAATAAAGCAACATCGATGTTCTGTCTGTGCAAATAATTCAGTACTTTGCAAAGCTTTCTATGATCATTAATGCCCCTAACATTCCATGTAAGCGCTCAGAGGGTGTCTACAGTTTCGTTACCTTTGATATTGCTAGGGGCTACCATTGCAAGTGTCGGAGCATATTCTACAACCTGACCTGTGCTGCAAACAATTGTATTGGACACCATGTGAATATTGCCAAGAAACAATAACCACAAAAAACAACAGTGCAATTCTGAAAACCCACCTACCCCCACCCACGTCAGACCATCCCAAACTTGGCCACGATACTTCCCCATAGGCTGCCAGCACCCCTCCCTCCCCATGCTCAAAAACAAAGTACCCTCCCAAGTGTGATTCATTCGTGGGCAGATGTCGCTCGTCTGAGACGTAGAACTATCTGGCCTAGGTATGGCCATACTCCGGGCACCATCAGAACTATAGTGGGCAACTACACTTTCCGTTAATGTCCCAACCCCCTCAGTAGTGTGAGACTAAAGTCTGCAATAGTGGGACTATTTCTGACTAGGGCTGCCGCTGACAGATTCACGAGCAAGGCACAGTGCTTCCATGACAGTCCCCACCAATGTAGACCTCCATCCCGGTCTTTAGCGCATATCCCGCCCACCCCCCGGCAGCACTCCGGGGACCAACTCCAGCAGTAACGTGTAGTGGTAGTGTCAATAACTGATGCAGGCCCCCCCCACGTATAATAACAAGCAACATGTCTTCATTACAGTGTCCAGCACCCGAGGGCCCCACCCGCTGACCCCCACACCCATTTCAAAGCCCCCAGGCAGTACTTATCGCTCACAGGAGCCAGCCAGCGTTAGTCCTGTTCATCCAGTTGCCCTCCCGTCACCTCATCGAGCAGGTGCCGCTCCGGACTGTGACGTTGTTCTTTGGACCAGTCTTTCAGCACCTTCTGGAGGGCCTTCGGTCAGTGAAGATGTGGGAGTGACCTTGTTTGTTAAGTCGGAGTCTCGCGGGGTACAACATGGCGTAGTCAACCCCGAGGTCGCGGAGCTGCTTCTTCATTGGCGCAAACTGATGGCACGCTTCCTGGACACGGACTGTGAAGTCTGGGAACAGGGAGATCGTGGATCCCTCGTAGTGCAAAGGCTGTTTTTCCCTCGCCAGTTTTAGCACAACATCTCTGTCTTGATAGTTAAGTAGTTTTGCGATGATAAGTCTTGGAGCCGCTCCAAGAGGTGGTCTCAGTCCAAGGAGCAGTGCGCCCGTTCCACCACAAACATAGCGGAGAAAGTTTCTTTGCCTAGTAAAGTAACCAGTAATTTCTGTATGAATAATTCCATGTTTCCGGTCGGGGTGTTCTCTGGCAGGCCCGTAATTCGCAGGTTGCAGCGCTGGGAGCGCGCTTCTAGGTCTTCGGTTTAATCTTGTAAGACCCGCAGAACTCTACCAAGTTGTTTATGGTCGGCGTCCAAGGTGGTGTGCGCTTCTTCCACTTCTGTCAGCCTGCGCTCCGACATATCCAGCCTCTCAGCGTGCTTATCAAGCCTCTCGGCCATGCGATTCATCCTGTAGGACAGTGCGTCCATCTTGGTGCCCAGAGCTGAGATACTGTTCTGTAGGCTCTTCTCCATAGCCACCAACATTCCTCGGATAAAAGGGTGTGACTCTTCCGCAGGCAGCTCATGCATGTTAGCGGCGTCCTCAGTAGAGGCGTCACTGGACTTCGGTCGTTTGTGCTCAAATTACAGTTTCAGTTGTGCTCTGTCCACTCTGCCCATCTTTGCCATGAGAGGCTCCCAGCTAGTGTGCTGCAAGTATTCAGCCCTCTGAGGGTGTCAGTGCTGAATGTGCCGCGGCAGCCAGCAGCGTGCAAGTGGTGTCTCCCGGCTGCGTTATATGCACCTTGCTAATCCAGGGGCGGCCGCGACCTGGTCTTCACAGTCCACTCTACACCCAGCACGGGGGTGAGACCTTAAATCCTGGCCACTGGGCACTGATCCGCATCTCTGCAAGAGCCACCACGAGTAACTGAGGTCACCAGCGCCACAGCAGGCCTGCACACTAGCTCTGCCAAAAGGAGCCATGACAAATCACTCCATCGATCCTGTTTCGAATCGAGCGTCTGGAGCATCCAGAAGGTGGCAATGGGCAGTAGGTCCCCTGAGGGGCCAACCTGGTAGAAAGGGACTCGTCAGCTCCCACTATCTCTTCATAAACAGTAATCCCGTTTGGGAGCAGGAATGTCTTAAGGCCGCCTCAGGCGATACGGGGCGATCCAACGTCGGTTTCACACCCCCGGTTAGCAGGCACCACTTCTGATACTCTGTGCAACCCCAGCAGTGTAGTCCCCAAGGAATTAGTGATCGACACCAGTGTAGACTGCTCAACACAGTGTCAGTGATGATCAGCAGCAGCGCAGTGCAGGCCCAAAATGGCGGCCTCGGCAATGAGGTTCCCCGGAGCTCCCCAGGATCCGTTAGCGAGACGTTGTTAATGGCGCTGCCACAGGCAAGGATTTCTCCACGCTAACAGCCACTCAAGGGGCCCCAAGGTATGGCGCGTCCTCGGGGGCGCCGCTCAGCGAGTCGCCGTCGCATCAGCCGCAGTTCGTCACCAGAAGCTATTGTGCCGTGTGGCTGCTGTGCGAGAAGCGGCCCCCCCGGGGCACGTCGGCAGCCAGATCAGCGCGGCCAGACAAGACAAAGCGCAATTCCGGACATGGGGCACTATGGGGGTATAACGGGGCTCTTGCGTGCCAGAGCCTCCAAGCACACACCCCCTACCGGCTCCACTTTAGTCCGGGGATCGAGGCCTGGTCCCGCTGCACACGGCAGATGCTCGCAACTAGTCAATACTGTCAGCTCGGGAGTCGGAATCAGCCCAAGGCAGGGCGGCCGTCCTCCGGAAGCCAGACAGCGTTTTTCAGTGCACTTCTAGTAGTGCAGTTGCAGGATAATTGTAGAATAGTGAGACGGCTGCTCAGAGCTCGCAACTCATGCGGCCATCTTGGTTACGAGCAAGTTCCGCCCCCGATTATATTGTTCTTATGAATTATGCTGCTCGTATTGGCTAGAATACTGCACCTTAGAGCACGTTAGTTAAAAATAAACATTTTAAACTATACAGTGTCTCTGATTACTCACGTTGTGGACAAGTATGAGTGTGAACAAAAGAGTGTTCTTGTTTCCCACTGTTCCTGAGAGTTTACTAAGTCGCATGTTCTAGGTTGTCTAATCATTGGTAGCTTTGCTGTAGTACGGAGAACGAATGAGACACTATTGCTAGTTGGACTGGGGTTCTGGGCACTGATGTGGCTTTTTTGGTACACAACAATACACCGAGGTCCTGGTTTCCTACGCATATTTCTGTGCATGAGCAGAATCCCTGCAACACAGTCTACCACATTTAATTTCACTCTACTTTATCTACCCCCTCCACTTCACTCCAATCTACCACAGGCCGTCAAATCTACTCCAATCCAGTCCAATCTAACCTACTCCACCCCACTCCATCCCACCCCAAACTACATTACTCCAATCTACCCCATCCAATCATCCTCATTCCAATCTACCCTACTCCAATCTACCCCAATCTACTCCATTCCAGTCTACCCGAACCTAACCCAACCTACCTCACTCCAATCTGCTCCAACCCTTTCCCAATCTACCCCACACCACTCCAATATACTTCAATATCCCCACTTCAAACTACCCCACTCCTATCTATCTCACTTCAATCTACCCCATTCCATTCCACTCCAACCTACTCCACTCAACTCCACTCTAATCTACCCCAATCCATTGCACTCCACTCTACCCCAATCTACCCAAGTCAACTCCAATCTACCACAATATATCCCACTCCACTGTAACCAGATATACCCCACTCCAACCTACCCCACTCAACTCCAATCTACTCTACTTCACCCCAATCTCCCCAATTCAATCTACCCCACTTCCCCACTCCAATCTACTCCACTCTACTGAAATCGACCCCACTCCATCCTCTCCAATCTAACCCACCCAATCCCAATCTGCCCCACTCCAACCTACTTCACTCTCTCCCACATTCCACCCCACTCCACCTCACCCAGTCTACTCCACTCCAAACTACCCCAATCTATCTCCACTCAATTCCATTCTACCCTACTACAATCCACCCAATCTACCCCACACCAGTCTACCCCAACCTTCCCTACTCTACCTCACTCCAATCTGTCACCATATATATCCCACTCCACTCTACCCCAATCTACCCTACTCCTATCTACCCTACGCATATCTACCCCAATCTAATCCACTCCAAAATTCCCCACTCCACCTCAATCTGCCATATTTCAATCTACCCAACTCCAATCTACCATGCTAATCTACCTAACTCCCCTATTCCAATCTACCCCACTCCAGTCTACCCTAAACTACCCCACTTCACCCCACTGTAGTCTATCCCACTCCATTGTACCCCACTCTCCCTCCACTCTACCTCCGCCAATCTACTCCACTCCACTCTAGCCCAATCTACCCCATTCACTCTACCCCTATCTATCCCACTCCAAACTATCCCACCCCATTCCACTAAGCCTTAGCCATGCTGAACAGCAGCCACGCTGGTATACATAATGGCTAAAACACATTGCCAAAGACAAGAGGTCTCGCATAGGCTTGACCTATTGGCTTTTCCAATGCTTGTTTCCTTCTGGAGTAATCTTCTCTATGAGATTCAAGTCTTGCCATTCTGAATGAGTGGTGTGCTGGCCTTCTATCTTGTTATTCTCTGTGCTCCAGAACAGCATAATCCTTTCAATTAATCACTTCCTGGTCTTTATTATACCATTAGTTTCCACGCTTGGTATGATTGCAATTTGCAACTGTATCCTATTTATAAATAGTGATTGATAATTTGTGAATACAACAATCCTCAATTGCTTTTTATAACCCTCGGGCGTACATATATACTAGATAGAGATTCTCTCATTGTGAATCATTATTTCTCACAACTAACAATTTGCATCTTCTTCCGTTTCCATATCAGGCCCGTGAACATTTTGTTTACATTGGTGGGGTTTTGCAACACTCAACATTGCACAATTTGTGAAGTTTGCAAAGTTTCCTGTTTTCATTTTGTCTTCGGCCATGCATATTTTTTCTGTGCTATGCTAGGTAGCTTTTACTACATTCCAACATAATTTTTAATTTATTCAAATCCCTCTTGATTCAAAATGTATGCCATCTTTTTCCCTGCAAGTTCATCTTGGGCAGAGTTGTCTTATGTACAATGGCAAATCCGTGTACAATGTTTCTCTGCAAGTTTACCTTTTCAACACAAATTTTCAGGGCCCTATTTTTAAGCAAATGTAGGGGAAAAGTAGAATTTCACAACTTTGTAAAGTTTCCAATTAAACATTGCAAAAGTTGCATGAAAAAACACTTTGGAATTTTGCGCCCTGTATCTAACACTGAATGCGGGAGAAACAGACGGCATTCTTATGGGACCCAAACACATTCTGAATTCACACCTGCTTAGACCATTACCCCTAGAAATATTTTTCCATGAGCAAATTTCTACACAGAATATATTAAAAAGTAATAAAACCGAAGTAAAATCGGGTGTTGAACTTACTAGGAACTTTCAGGTTAATGAAGTGAGCGAGGGTGGTTGCATAAAATCATCCGGTGAATGCTTGTAGAGCATCACAAAGCTGCAGCCGGGTTCAAAAATAAAATATACCATTGATCTCTATCAGGGTTTCTATCTTACTAATTCTCAGGTCACACCCATGGTCCTAGATGAAGCTGTTCAAATAATGTTTAGTTAGGAGAATTGAGAATCATTTACACCACTTAGGAAGTTGACCCTAGCTGGCTTCTGGTTTGTAAGAGAATGGTGTTAAAGATATTGGGCCTGATTCACAAAGGTAAACTTAGACCAAAGATCTAAGTTTAGACCTGAAGTCTAAGTTTGGACCTAAAGTCTAACTTTACTACTAGTGAAGTTAGACTTTCGGTCTAAGTTTAGACCAAACATCTAACTTTAGTAGTAGTAAAGTTGGACTTTTGGTCTAACTTTATTAGTAGTAAAGTTAGGCTTTAGGTCTAAACTTAGACTTTTGGTCTAAGTTTACCTTTGTGCATCAGGCTAATTATTTTGCGTTGCACATTTCTGATTGGCCTGCTCCCTTCTTACCTCTGCCCTTCAACTCACCTGCTTTCTTCTGTGAGCATCATCAAACCAAATCAATCAATCAATCCGGGATTCGTAGAGTGCACTACTCACCCTTGGGGGTGGGTGTGGGAGCTCTGTTAGGGTCATTCGAAGAGCCAGATCTTGACTTCCTTCCTGAATTGGGGCAGTGTCGGGCTCCATCAGAGGTGAAGGGGGAGTTAGTTCCAGGTCTTGGCTGCGAGGTAGAAGAAGGATCTTCCACGTCCTCTGGTCCTGTAAAAGCATTGGACGGTGGCTAGGGAGAGGTCGGCTGAGCGGAGGCGTGAAAGGAGATTCGGTTGTTGAGGTATTGAGGTTCGGTGTTGTGGAGGGCCTTGTAGGGGTGCATAAGCAGCTTGAAAGTTATTCTTCTTTCGACGGGGAGCCTGTGGAGGTTGCAGAGGTGTTCGGTGATGTGGTTGTGCCATGGGATATTGAAGATTAGTCTGGCTGCTGCATTCTTGATGGTCTGGAGTTTGCTGAGGAGTTTTTTGTTGATTCCGGTGTAGAGGGGGTTGCCGTAGTCTAGTCTACTGGTGCTGAGTGCGTGAGTGACGGTTTTCCTAAAGTCGGGGGGATCCACTTGAACGTCTTGTGAAGTATCAATATTCAACATAAGAGGGCAATCGATTATGTACATTACAGGCACCCACCCGGAGCAACACTTGTTAACTAGTGAGGTAGATACTCCCAGCCCTACCACAAGCTCTGACAAGCTTGATGTAAGGGTCCAATAAGTTTCAGTTATACTATAACTGGAATAACCATCACAGCTTGATACTGAAAATCCATCTCTTAGAAGCGATGGAAAGTAGAGGTCTCCTGTGATGAAGTAAAGTCTTTGTTTGATATCTCCCTGATGCTGTAATGTCTGTATGCTAGAGCAGGGTCAAGACTGATTTGCATATAGCTGAAATGAAACTGGAATGGCATGGTGAGCAAAAAAACAATAGATTGAGGCCCAGATCTCTGTACTGGGGTATATGTTTGACATTGTTCAGCATTCTGTCCATCAATTGTTCTTTTTGCATTTGTCACCCCGCGTAGGACGGGTATGCCCTGACATGGATCCCATGCACTCCATGCTACTGGAGTCAAGCTAGCTTGGCTGATGAGGAGTGAAACCCCGAGACCAGTCCCAGGATGCTTGTTTTCCTGTCCAGGGAGGACCTGGCCTGGTAGTCCGGGCTGGACTGTTCCCACTGGAAGCAGGGTCAAGACTAATTTGCATATGGCTGGGTTTAAACTGGAATGGCATGGGAAGCAAAAAATCAATAGATTTAGGCCCAATCTCTTTACTGGGGTTAATGTTTGACATTGTTCAGCATTCCGTCCATCAATTGTTCTTTTTGCATTTGTCACCCCGAGTGGGACGGGTATGCCCCGACATGGGTCCCGTGCGCTCCATGCCACTGGAGTCAAGCTATCCTGGCTGATGGGGGGTGAATCCCTGAAGTCAGTCCTAGGATGCTTGTTTCCGGTCCAGGGAGGACCTGGCTTGGCAGTTCGGGCTGGACTGTTCCCATTGGGCGCCGGGTCAAGACTGATTTACATATGGCTGTGTTCAAACTGCAATGGCATGGGGAGCAAAAAAACAGGAATTTAAACCCAGATCTCTGTCCTGGGGTGAATGTATGACTTTGTTCTGCATTCTGTCCATCAATTGTTCTTTTTGCATTAATCTCTCTGAGAGGTACGTGTATGCCCAGACGTGGGTCCCGTGCTCTCCATGCCACTGGAATCACGCTATCCTGGCTGTTGAGGGGTGAATCCCTGAAATCAGTCCTAGGATACTTGTTTCCGGTCCAGGGAGGACCTGGCTTGGCAGTTCGGGCTGGACTGTTCTCATGAGGCGCAGGGTCAAGGCTGGTTTGCATAATCCTGGGTTCAAACTGGAATGGCATGGGGAGCAAAAAAAATATGGATTTAAGCCCAGATCTCTGTACTGGGGTAAATGTTTGATATTGTTCAGCATTCCGTCCACCAATTGTTCTTTTTGCTAGAGGCTTCAACAGTACAACTTGTAAAGGGAAAGCAACGATCCAAAACCACATCTTATCCGAAGTGTCAGGAGGCATTGGTGGGGAATACTGCTACTAAAATAAATGATTTAAATACACTGGCAAAGAATGCATATAACGTGAGGTCAGTGTTTCCACTCATTGGTTTCAGACGATCATCCACGCTTTATCTTTAGACAGGCGCGGCTGGTGACATTTGAAAGTGGTGGGGAGTAAAATTATTGTCCTAATGCAGTGCAACGAGCGAGCGTAGCGAGCGAGCCGGAACAACCTACGCAGAAAAAAGAGTGGACAAATGGTGCATTTTCAAGCAAATTTGAGAAAGCAGGAAGGTCAATAAAGCAATTGTGAAGGCGTTCAAAACATCATCTATAGCAACTCAGCCAATTGTCAACTGAAGTGTGTGGAATAATTACGCAACACAAGGGTGGGCAAAAATCAGATGCACAAAATACCTCGTCACCCAACCCCCTTTGAAATGTGCTTTGCTTCTTTGCCTTGCTCCACCTCCCTCCCTTCCTGCGCCTGAGAGAAGCGCCTGTGAGTCAAATTACATATCTCCCATATCTCCTCCCTGGACTCATGCTCCCACCAGCCAAGGCACCGGCGTGTTTCCCAGACCTCTTGGTGACACTTCCTGACTGTCGCCTTGAATTACACTGCGGAAGCCCCTGGTGATGCCTTCCAATGAGAGCAGCCAATGGCAACAGATGTCTGAGGAAGTTCATGCAGCGTGTGCGCGTTTTCTATGTTTGGTGAAATGCGGAGATGCCTTCTTCCCGAAGCCGGCATCACCTATTAGGGAAGTGTGGCCGCGAAAACCGCAACGTGCTCCTTCCCGGTCTGTACTCAGTGAAGCGTTGTCAGCTTGTTACTTCATAAAGTGCGAAGAAATAAAATGACATTTGAAAGTGTTTTTTTTACTTTATCAAGTTCTCATATGAAGATTTATGCAAGTGCTTTAGAAATGTCTCTATAGGTGTGTCATTATTTTAATAATAACCATATATGTAGAACACAATAACTTCTCTATACGCCTCTTCTGTAATAACACGTGCACCTTTTGTCTAATTTAATGGTCAATTTTTTTCCCTGGGGAAGTTTGAAGGCTCAGATTGGCACTCGTGAGCTATAAGGTACGGAAGGTTCAATCGGCAAGTGTTCAACTCACTGAGTCATTCATTGTACCAGTGCACACTGAATTGGTTTTTGGCACTTTATAATAAGGATTGATACTTGTCAAAAATAACCACTTTAACCAACCTTAAAATAATACAAGTTTCAGTTGCCTTACAGGTTTTGCAGTGGGTGAATACCTCATACAGCTACTTTAACACTTTTGTAACGCGTGATCTGCCGGTTATACATGCATCTCTGAACACATGCAACAACTCACTTAGCAATCTTACCGATAAAATAAACCGGTGAAATAAATCTATACTATGACCTGACTGTGATAGCAAGCAGACAGCTCTGGGCATGTCTATAGTACTGATGCGGTATCTACAGAGGCAAGGAGGATTTGCAGCACCTCGAATGATTGCACAAAGCAGACGAGAAATACGGGTTACCAACATTTAACACAAGTTACACAGCAAGGCAAATTGATGTATCCGTTCTTTAGTCTAGCAAAGCAACATCAAAACTGTCACAGTGCGCCAAGTGGGCCTATACAATGTGCAACATCTTATGACAGCCATGCCCTTTTAGCCACAGGAATCTTGCATTCTGGGACTTGTATTTTCACGTTTATCATCAAAGGTATGGGCTAAAAAATCCAGCATGCAAACTGAAGTGGTATAACAAGCCAGGATGGGATGGAGGTCTCATGCATGGCGTGAGACCCCTCGCAGGCACGTGTAAGGTTGCTCTTGCATCAGTCCATTTTGTTTACTGTTTCCATGGCCCCGCCGAAGAGGTCTAGGGTCCGAACAGTTGCGGCTCACGGGGTGTGGGGTGTCGCGGGGGGGGGAGGGGTGTATCGCGGAGGTGGGGGGGGGGGAGTTTTGAAATAAAATTAAAAAATCCTACCTGAGCAGGTCCGCTGCCTCGGGTCCGTTGGCGCATTGGCGCCTAGCCGCCTACACTCGGGAACAGCCACGCACACATCACTGACTGCTTGCAAGTGGGCGTGCAAAGCCCTCTCAGCCAATCCTGGCGCTGCTGGCAGCGCCAGGATTGGCTGGGGGCACGTTTTACACTCCGCCCGCCTGCCCATTAGGAGACCGAGGTTTGAGCCTTTGCTCAACCCTCGCTCTCCTAATGGGCATGCGCCAGAACTGCAAACACAAGTGCGCATGACTTGGCACGGTGCGAAAATTCGCCCTCCGTCCCCACTCATGCGCACTTGTGCATTGTGCTGCTCCATGCCCCTGGTGACGGTCTGACTGCATGTCAGTCAACATGACGCCGGACCGCCCACGGGTGGTCTGACGTCATGCTGACTGACATAATTGTCAGTTGTTCTCCCTCGCCGTCTCTGAATTTAAGTAAACTGAGAGTTTACTTAAATTCAGACGCCGAGGGAGCTGCGGGCGGCTGCGGGCGGGGGGGGCTACGCCCCAACGGACGCACCGCCACTGTCTTTAGATGTAGAACTCTTTTTCATTTAGCTAATTTATATCTTGTAATTTAAGAGCCATCAATTACTTTGGTTTTGATGTTTGAATTGTTGGTGAGAGGATGCAGTTTTTTGCCTTCATGAATGTGTTTTCTTTTAATATAAATCCATGGAAATGTAATTAAAAAATGGATTCTCACATTTACATGGCATAAGCCAGATTTGAAAATGCACGCTCCAAGATATATTTCTGCTTCGACAAAAAATTCCTAGTTTGGGTTAAAGGTTATTCTGAGTGAGTCAATCATTGTTTGTGTAGTGTATTGACCAGAGATGTCTAGCATGGGCCCAGGGTGGCACATTGCCCGCCAGAATGTCATGATATGCACATATAACGAATTTTCATAAATCGATCTGTATATAAAGAATTTGCATAATCGATGGTTAGCCAGAAACTATGGCATAATCTGGTGTTCTTGGAAAATCTTGACACCCCCTGCTGCAGACAATATAGTAACTGCCGACAGGAAAGCCATGCACATTTTCAGTGGTAGAGGTGGTACAATACATGAGATTACATTATGATCTCTGCTAGCAGACTACTGGTTTTTGCGCTAAAATATACTGTGAGTGAATTTGCTCTAAGTTAATGGCACTAAATTCAAAATACTTGTTTCACCTTTCTGATTCATACGTCATTCATTCATTACTGTATATTATTTCCGGCTGTTTGCTTTTTCATTTAATGAAAGGTGTTTCCCATTTTCCAGGTCACCCATAAACCCAGTTCTGGGTTTGACATTTGACAGAGCGGCATCCATAGAATACGATGGCATCACTGCCGTGTGCAAAGCTTTCCTGGACCCTGACCTGCCTCTATCACGTCACCATGAAAAGTATAGCACCTACACATTTACAAATATATTCATGTGTCTTCTGTTATTGTTATCAGACCTTTTTAGCCTTTTCCTTGTGCTCTGTTGGATTACGCACTTTCTCTACTCCGTTTTTAAGAGTATAGTTTGGTTTCATCTCTTCTGCCACGTTCATAGATTATTTCACCTGAATGCAGTATGTCTGTGGATATCCAGCCCTGCCAAGTTTCCCAGGTCCATGCAGGAAGTACTGCCCCAGTCCAGTTGTTTTTCTTTGAATTTTGGGACCTGTAGTCTTGTTTATTCCATAGGACTACAAGTCCTAGAATTCAAATAAAAACCTGGCAACTCAATCAATTTGCAATCTATTAGTATGCATAGCCTAAATAAAAGATGAGGAACACTTTAGTTTTACATTTCATGTAAATGAGGGAAGTCTGTTGTTTGGATTGTGTCAACAGGTGGTGGCGTCATTTGTGCAACGCCCATTGGAATCAAAGGGTTTCAGCCCCCCTCCCCCTCGTGTGTGTCAGCCCGGGCTGAGACAGCCTTCAGGGCACGCACACATCTCCACTCTGTCCATTGCTGGAAGAATTAGCCTCCCCCCCCCCGACATTTGTATTACCCTCTCCACCCCCCCCCCCCTGCCCCCCCCCGAAATATGGCTATACATGCGCCTCTGGGTGGCGTCATACTTTTTGATTCACAATCTGTCTTGAGCCTCAAGGTACAGCTTTATTGAGGTTGCTAAGTTGTACAACCTTGTCCCAGATATGATGCCGCAGTGGCTGACTTTGATATTTTGTCAAAGAAGATTATAATGTAAATGACTTGGAGTATGTTCACTAATATTCCTTTGCGACTCCAAGCTGACAACATCCCAAGAGAGTTTGAATGAGGAACCATCTAAGAAAAAGAGGCACCAGAGGAAAGCCCTAAGTGTGAGAGACCTCACACATGATTTGCTGCTTTACATTTCCCAAGAAGCCGAAGTTACACATCTGGTGCTGGAGTACACATTGGTCTCCCTGTCCCAGTCTGTGTCCCAGTGCACCGTTTACTGGGGAATATATAACTTTTCTTTGCATGCGTTTACTTCGCATGCCGTTTCTACGCGGTCGTTAGTACGACCGCGTTGTTAGTTAGCATGCCTTTACTTCGCAATTCGGAACTACGAATTGCAGTAAGGGTGTGCTGGATGTTGGAATAGTATAATTTACTATTCCAACTCCAGTCTATGCGGACACTAGGGAAGGTGTTGGATTTTAAATCCAACATCTTCTCCCCCTTACTGCAATTCGTAGTTCCGAATTGCATACTAAAGGTATGCTAACTAACAACGCGGTCGTACTAACGACCGCGTAGTAACGGCATGCGAAGAAACGCATGCGAAGAAAACGCCGCTTCCCTTAACTGGGTGCACCCGAGGCAGACCCACCCAAAGCACCTAATTATTGACTAAATGCCCGATCCCAAGCATAGGTGGAAATTCTGACAGCTCACAGCTGCAAAGGGGTAGTGCAGCAGTGAAAAATGCAGGGATGGTTTGAAACCACAGCACCATATTTTACAGGAAGAAGAGCAGCGTCATTTATCAATGGTACAGGGATCCTCCACAGATGGGTGCTGCGTGTGACTGCAACCACCTGCAGGAGATGTCTCAGGGGTCCTGCCACTCCCGTGTCACTGCCTATGCCTGTCTTGGATAAGAGTAAGGGTGTGTGTACGGTTGATCAGTTCCAGATCTTCTAATGTTGCCAATTTATTTTTACTTAAGCTCTTTTGGGCGTCTACTTATTATTGTTTTATGTAGCAGTGCATACCTCTCATCTCCGTACTGCTAGAAGCCTCAAGGTAGGATTTCCTGCAGCAGGAAAAGCAGATGATGTGGCTGCCGTGCCGAAACTATGGTGTTTCCCTGCTGTCACTCAAGTTAAAACCGCAACAATAATAAAGTAATGGATGGAGAGCTTGAATTACTTTCAGCCACTGGCAATTACTAAGGGTCGCATTCCAGTCCATTGTTTTCCACCCACCATGGCACTCTGGCCTACCTTATGCAAATCAGTACCGACCCTGCTGCTCATGGGAACAATCTGTCCTGGCCGGCCAAGCGAAGGCGCATTCAGAAGAGACCACTAGCAACTCTGACCCGTTTCAGCTACTTCGGTCCCATCAATGAGATTTAGCTTGAGTCCTATAGCACAGGGAGCACGAGACACACATCTGGGGATACCTGTCACACTTAGGGCTTAAACTGCAACAAGGTATTGGATAGAATGCAAGAATTAATCTCAGCCACTGACTATTGTTCGTGCCACATTCCAGTCCATCATTTTGCTCAGACTTGGGTCCCGTGCTCACTGTGCCACTGGAACCAAGCTACACCCGACTGACAAGTCCCAATCAGAACAAAACCTGCCTTGGGTGACATGTGTTCTGGTGTGGGGAGGGCCTGGCAGTGCGGGCAGGACTGTTCCTATTGGAGTGGGGTGAAGACTGATCTGCATGTGCTGGGATCCAAACTGAGGAGGCATCGTGGACAAAAGAACGGTGGGTTGGGCTGCTACCCTGAGTAATTTCCAGTGGTTATACTATTGCAAGCATCCTCCCATCACCTGTTGTGTGTTTGATTCACAGTGGTGAAGCAGAATTCCCTGCAGCCTGATACCCACCCATGTCAGTCAAGGACATCTAGAAGCGGTAAACGGGTCAGGTAAAGTGAATATTCGAGAAATTCAGACACCCTGTTTCGCAGACATGGCGTGTCACTTTGTCCACACGTACCTAAGAACTGGCTGTTACCGAACTACTCTTTTGTGTGTTTGTGGAAGTATTTTTGCTTTTTTTTATGATTGCTTAGTTCTTCTTACGTGGCTCAGGTTTGTTGTTGCCTTTCATTTCTTTCCACTGCATCTTTAAAAGTGCCTAGATACTGACCAGCGAGCACATTTCTAGAATTCTGACCTTTAGAGTAACATTTATTTTGTGCATGTTTAGAAGATTCAGCAGTTGGTTAGGGAACAAAATCACTGTAAGTGTTCAGTTGCTGCTGTAATTTTCTGTTTTTTTTTTTTTAGCTGGGAAGTTTGCATTGGGTTTCCAGACAATATTAGATGTACAAATCGACACCTTTATCAGGAAATGGAACTCGTGGCCACGCAAAGCCATTTTATACAATGCAAGGTAAGTATTTTTCAACAACAACCCATTTTGTGAAACCTACAGTAATTTATACATATCCTTATAAGTATTTTTCTTTGTCAGAAGCCATTACGTGTTGAGTAGAAAACACAAGCCCGGAGCATATTTTAGTCGTGCAGAATGTGTTGGTTTAGTTCTGTACACAGTGTCCAGATGTAAACATGATAATTGTGGTCACGTTGCTTCAGCAAACCTTCCCCTGCTGCAAGAGCCGTCAAACACAAGTCTTTCTGCCACTGTGGAGAATAGATGTGTTTGCCTTGTCCTCTTTGTTAAAGGACACTGCCACTGCTCCGCTTATCAATCTTACAAATACCATTAGGAAGGCAAATGTACACTCAGCTGTTCCAAATTACAAATTTAAAATAACATTACTTTTATTGAGAGTGCACTTTTCCTTCTATTTCCTAAATGCTGGCAACACATTTTCAGTCTTTGACAATCAGTGTGTTCTTCTCTCCCATCTGAACATTTATTTCTCTGCCCAACAACAAATCCCACTAGAGCCGTCAATAACTCCTAAGTGTCTTGCTTTTTGTCCTGAAAATGCAAAGCATTTTGATTATAGTCAGTCCATTTGGTGGTGTTGATGGGTATGATCTGTATCGTGCCAAGAAAGCCATGTTCTGTCCATAGATTTCCCCATTGTGTTGGTGCTTGAAGGATTCCAATGCCTCCCAATGCCTAATCAATATGCCAATGAAACACATTGCTATAGTTGCCCTAAGTGGGAAGGGAATTTTTTATTTTATTTATGTCATTTGTAGAGCGCATGAATCACCCCGGTTGGGGTATCTCCGCGCTATGTCCGCATTCGAGGCAGCGATAGTAGGTGGCTCAGATCAGTGAGGTTTTTAGTTTTTTCCTAAAGGCCATGTAGTTAGTGCATTGACGAATGTCCAAAGGTAGTTGGTTCCAGATTAGAGGGGCTAGGTAGGAAAAAGCTTTGCCTCCAAGTCTGGATTGTTATATTCGTAGTACGAAAAGAAGATCCTTGCCTCCTGATCTGAGGGTTCGCGAAGGAGTATATCTGACTAGTTTGTCTGCCAGATATCTCGGTCCCATTTTATTCAAGGCTTTGAACACCATACAGCTGATTTTGAATTTAATTATTTTGTGTACGGGTAACCAGTGTAATTTGCGGAGAAGGGGGAGTGAAGGTGTTCTGAGGGAGCACTAGTTACTAGGCAGGCAGGCATATTCTGGACTACTTGTAGACTGCTCAGGGAGGTTTCCTTTGCAGAGAGCAGCAGAGCATTGCTGTAGTCCAGACGGCTTAGGACCAAAGCATGTACCAGGGTTTTGCGTGTGGAAGAGGGGAGGAGGTGAAAGACTCTACGAAGCAGGCTAAGTGCATGGAAGCATGCCCTCGTGTTTGCTGCAACATGCTCATCCAGGTTTAGTTTGTTATCTATTAGTACCCAAAGGTTCTTAACCACTGGTTTTGGGGATGTTGCTGGTCCCAGTTCCTCGGACCACCAGAATGCCCAGACGTGGGCCCCATACTCTCACTGCGCCACTAGATTCAAGCTAGCCTGGCTGATGAGGGGTGATGCCCCGAAACCAGTCCCAGGACGCTTGCTTCTGGTCTAGGGAGGACCTGGCCTGGCAGTTCGGCTAGGCTGTTCCCGTGGGGAACAGGGTCATAACTGATTTGCATATGGATGAGTCTGAACTAGGGTTGCATGGTGAGCAAAAAACGATGGATTTAATCTAGATCTTTAACTGGGGGTAAATGTTTGACAAAGTTCAGCATTTTGTCCATCTTTCTGTGTTGCTAATGAAGAACAACTCCAATAAACATCTCTTATGCTTCAGACTTCCAATGCCTCAACACTACTTGCACATCGTCCAGACCTGAATGTCTAGCACCTTCCATTAGCTAAATTAAACCAAGACAGAATTATTACCTGGCTTAGCGGTTTGAACCTTGACTTCTTCAAACCCCGACTCTCACCGAATGCCAAATCACTAAGATTTACCCCAGACACCAGCCTCTCCCTCAAGAAACACTTTGCCAAAAAACACAAGGATGGCCTTGTACCAGCGCTCTCTTCTTAAGAAATTCATGCTGTGTCTTCCAGAAGCAACTTCAGAACTGTTGTTCAAGCCCCTGTACTCTTGCATTTGGATGGTGGTAATGCACTACTCCGTGGCTCTTAGACTCCGCACTGGCCCCCCCTTAGAGGCATCCTATTTGCCACATCATTTCTCATCCAAGACAGTAAGAAATAAATCACATCACCCCCACACTGATGGCTTCCCTTGCCAGACTGCACCATCTTTCACACCAACAGCATAATTTACAAAGCCATCACAACCAGCACCCCCACTTATCTTGCAGACAAGTTCTCCATCTCTGGTAGTTCTCAGCTCACCCTCAGCCAGGACACCATCCGACTACAGACTAACAAGTGATAAAAAGTAAAACCAAGTCAACAGGCCTTTTCTATCTATGTGCCCAGGATCTGGAACAACATCCCTGTATCTATCAGGATTGCAACACAATTTAGGTAAGACTCACCTCTGCTGAGAACAATACATCACAATGCATTAACCTGTCCACAGCACAGCTTCCTCTACATTACTCAAATACTTTAAGCTTGCCTTTGACCATGGATAGTGCTTCGCTGCCTTTTGGTGAGTCTTGCACTACAGAAATACAATATACATACATAACAGGCAGAATGTAGATAGACATGGCCTCCTATGCTCGCTCAGTGCAGAGGGAATGTGGCAAGTCCAAGAATGTCAGCCTGCCATGATCTGAGCCCATCTTGTTTCAGGAAGTTCAATATCGTGATTGCATCCAATGTTGGCCTCAGGAAAGTGCTTTTGGGTGAATGGACCTTGTGATCCCTGTCAAAAAAATCTCCTGGTTCATGTTTTTTCTTTTTATGATCTGTTGCATAAATGTGGGCTCGTTGGCAGGGGTGTAGCTTGGTCAATAAGATTGGGGGGGATAGCTTCAGATTTTCCGACAATCAGGCTGCTATATAATGTTTAAATACATGATAAGACAAGCAGGGGGCATGAGAGGGGCTTATGTGGCAGTGGAAAGGGAGATGAATGTGGATTGGTAGGGGTACTAAGAGAGAAAACACAATATTTTGCAAAATAACCAATATTCGAAGGACTTTAAAACAAAGAGGAAAGAGTGTGTTTGCATGTGTTTCTATAGGAATGTAAACATCCTTGGTGAAATCCAACCGATATCTACCAGTACCCGACTGAAAGCACCTGTACCCAACTATTTTTTAGAAAATACATTTATTGGGGGGTGGGGGGTGTAGCACCCCAAACACCCCCCCTGAAGCTATGCCCCTGCTTGTTGGAAAATGCCATATTTTGCATGATATTCCCTGAGATTTTTGTCTTCTTTTGCGTAACCCATTTTTGCTGGCCATAGGACTCTGCATAATTTACTCCTGCAGTGGTAAAGTGCTTGTGCTCTCCTCTCAAAACATGTTAGAATTGGCATTTCCTTAACCGGCACATGTAATTTATTTGTAAGTCCCTAGTAAAAGGTACTACATGCACCCAGTGTCTTTAAAGTAAATGCTACAAGTATGCTACTGCACTCATTGTGCAACCCACTAAAGTAGTTCTGTAACACATATCTCCTGGCCTGTCACTGCAGCGTGAATGTGCAGGTTTAAACTGACATTTCAAACTTGGCAAAATAAACCTTCCTTTTTAATACTTAAAAGGCCCCCCTGCGATAGGCCTTAACAGCCCATAGGTCAGGGTGCATGGTATTTAGGGCATGCCTATTGAATATTGTGCATGCCCAGGCAGTGAAAAACCTTCAAAGTCATTTTGCACTGTGGCAAGGCTGGCTATCCCATGGGGTAATACTTGCTGACACTATTATCTTCAATAAGTACTAAATTCAGTTTGGCAATAGCTAAGAAAATGGCTCAAAGACACATTTTATTGGTAATTAAAAAATTCAGCATAATGGTCAAGTTGGGTTTTATATTACAATTTTAGATTTGACACTTTTAGAAAGTTGTTGTAATTGTGCCTAAAACCAAAAGGCTTTCCTGCAAGTGTCCAGCTGTCACCTGACCCTCGATGGCTCCCCTGTGAGGAGATGTGTATTGCCATCAAACAGTGGATAAAGGGCTCTGGGTGTAGGGAGGGGGACTCCTCTCTTGAAAGGATGGCCTGGGGTGTGTGCTCACATCGTGTGAGCTCCAAAGGATGCCTACATTGTCACTGGCAGATGAAGCACACACCTAGGCCTGCGTCCCCTTTGTCTCTCCAGTCAGACTTGCACCAAACCTAGTGGGAGTAGAGGAACTGGCTAGAACTGGTTTAGAGGGTGGACAAAGGATTCCCCTCCACCCATGGGCTGGCACTGAACATAAAAGTGGATCTCACAGACCTCTCCGCGGAACATTCCTGTCCCTGTGAGAAATCAGAATAAGGACTGCCCTGCTGTTGGAAGAACCAGAAGAAAGACTGGACCTGCTTTTCTTGAACTAAGGAACCCAGCAGTGACTTCAAGTGCTCGTTGGTTGACCTCCTGTTTGAGCTACATGGATACAACAAGGTTTCAGAGGCCTCTCACTATGCAACTGTCCAGCTGACCAGTTCCATCTGGACCTGCCCTGGATTCTGTTACTGGCCTCAGCTGCAGTGAGTTGTAACCTTCAAGTGGTGCCAGGGGTGTAACACAGGCCCCCGCCGCCCCTGCGGTGCGGGGACCCCCAAGCTCCAGGGGGCCCCCTCAGCACAACCCTCCGGCCGTTGAGCCGGGCAGGCTTGCAGAGTCGATGACCGTCTGCAGGTCAGGCAAGCACATGGGCTTTCCGCAAAGCGCTTTATCCTCCCAGAATGCGCTATGTAAATGCTATAACAGTCCTTTCGGATTCGGAGGAATATTTTGCAAAAACGTTTTTTGTATTCCATTGTTGAAACTCCAACAAAAGTAAATCGGAGAGAATGACAAAGTACACTGCTTTCACAATAAATCTTTCTTTTAAAATATCAGATTTTGGGCAGAATGTCTGCGAGTAATGTTTGGAATGCTGATGACAATTCCGACCTTTACTACATTCTATGCAATCTCCTCTTTCATATGCCATCCCTTCCTAAACCTACACCGCTCTGCCAATACAAGTCTATCCTCACATGTTGCACCTCTAGGCACCTTGCAGGATTGGGTATGTGATCTCTAACACCCCCCATTAGTCCTGAAACACTTCCTGGCATGTCCCTGAGCGCCTTACTCCCGGCGCACCCCCTTAATGCATTTATCTCTTTTAGGCTCCTGTGAGTGAGTAAGGCAAAAAAATCGCCGCTTTGGCAGTGCACCCACAGTACGACAGGGCTTTTTTCTAGGGCCCACATATCCTGACATGAAACTGCGATGCCAAATGTCAGGCCCTGTAAACACTGACTGCCAGTGCATTTGATTGCTGAATTACAACACCCCTCTATTCACTGGACAGTGCAGAAATTCTGTGTGTGTACAGTTGTGTGCTCTGTACAAATATTAAGATGCTCTGACGGAATCAATGAACTCATATTTCCCCAGGTCAGAGTCTCTGTCCAGCACATTTCAAGGATTTGAATTTTGGCACCCCCGTGACCTATCCTACTCTCGCCAGCCCCCACTACGGAACTGTATTAAGGATTACAGAGCAACCATGTGACATACTAAAGTGATATAAAATGTCGGAGCAATCCCTGTTCACCGTCACTCTCACGGGGGACCAGAGTTGGCTTGATTGCAGCAACCTTTCTGATGGTGTAGTTTCATTCCAGGATTCAAAATCCGGCTTTGGCATTTCTAATTTTCTTTATTATTTCCAGGCGGCAGCTCAGCACTGTACCATTATCCTTTTTTTTTTAACTGTTTCACATAGCGCAAACTTGTCCCAAGGGCATTGGCACACTCTATATGAATGCCAGTTATATTACACAAGATCACATTCACATTCACTTTTAAGGCACAGTGAGATTAAGTGATTTGCCCAGAATGACGGGATGTTTAGTTGACGTAGGGCTTTCAACAAAGGTTCCCAGACCCAAAGGCGACAGCTCTGGTCGTAATGCCACATCATATCGGACCGTGCCACATCGAAACCCAGTAGCGGCTCCTCTGCTGCCCATTGGGGTAACACAGGCCCCCCCGCAGCACCCTCGGTGGGGGCGAGGGCAAGCTCCAGGGGCCCCCTCCGCAGAGTACTCTGGCCGGAGAGCTCCTGATTGTGTCCGGAGGGGGCCCCTTTACGGACCTTGCAGGGGGGCCCCCCGAAGTTTTGTTACGCCACTGAGTGGTGCCCACCAGGCCCTAGACCTTTGGCTGGTGTTAGGCTGTACTCCTACTGTCCCGAACTGCAAGAAGTGGGACTTCAGTAAGATTTTTGCAAATTTCTGCTTGGAGAACTGACAGAGATAGAGAATGCCGCTGAAGCCAAAGCTGTTGGCCTCGAAACACCAGTGAGCCTCAGCTCTCTGGTTTTGCCCCGCTGACAGAGACCTGACTTCCAGAAAATTTCTAAGTTTGAACCTGGCAGGCTTCATTGACACTGATGCTGAGTAGCACCCAGTTGATGTCAAGGCTTTCTCAGGCAAGGATTTCAGACTGTGCCCTATGGGAGGTGTCCTGCCCCTGTCGCCGACCGCACAGGGACCCTGCTCTTTAGCAACCCGCTATTGTTGAGCCCCACTTCAAGTCCAGCTTGAAGTCATCCTCACCGCGGACCTGTCAACAGGCACTTTTTCCTCATAAAAGCATGAAGATAAACTTTCTACCGGGAGGACCCTTGGCCTTAACTTTTGACTTCGGCTCAGTCTAGTGTGCCCAGATAAATATGTTTGGTGCTTTGACGCTTTGTGGTTTTTGGCACTATTTTTATTTCAAACTTTAAATATTCATATTTCCAGCTCTACAGATTGGATTTTTGTTGTTTTTGAGTGATTGTTCTTATTGAAATATTATCTATTTTCCTAAAAAGGTTTGCCATTTTTCTTGTGTTGTTTTTTCCCTTTATTATTATATGAGCACTGCATACGTATTTTACTCATTGCCTCTGAGTTACGTTTGACTGCTTTGTGCCAAGCTATCAGAGAGTTAAGCACAGATTTATTTAGTGACTTTAGTTGCTGAAAAAGCCAGTGATTATTATTTGAGGTGGGTTCTCACCCCACTCAACTAATACTCCAATTTCTAACAGGCCTTGATTATCTCAATTGATTCATGTTTAGCATGTTTATGCCATCAATCAATTAAGCAACAATGCACAAGTGTAAACCCCTAGTAGCAGCTCTGTCTCAGAGGTGCCTGATAAGTTTCTGTTCTGTCTATGAATTACCCCAAATTTTAGCGAGAAGCTAATGCCCAGCAAGAGGATCTTCTTTGGAATTGGTGTTGTAGTTCAAACGATGATGTTGCAGTGATATTTCTTAAAAAGAATTCACCTTGGCATTGTCTCATAAATCGTTAATTGTACCTATTCAAAGCTGTAACTTTGATTTAAAAATACTACCATCGCCTTGGATTACTTAAACTCCGATTCTGCTGTGGTGATCCGCCCGCCATACTCACCGCTGCCTAACATTTACCCCCCCGCCACATTACGATGGTGGTGGGGACCCAGGCGGACAGAAAGACCGTCCGCCGTTTTTGCGCCGGTAGGCAATCCTCCCAATTGACTACCGGGCGGAAAAGGCCAGCAATATGGTGGTGGTGCCTTGCAGGCACCGCCATCCATATTAGGATGATGGCGGTGAATTGCCTTTCTATGGCGGAGACTCCGCCATGGAAAGGCATGCAGTCTTTTCTTTGGGGGCCCGTTGCGGGCCCCCAGGGGGTTGGTGGAGGTGGGTGGCTGCATTTGTGGGGTACCCATGGTACCCTCCGACATTTGCATGCACAAGGTGGCAGGCACCGCGCGGTGCCTGTCACGTTGTGCATGCAAATGCACCACATGCAGTTTTTACATTACGGCGGGTGCTGCTTGCAGCACCGCCCACAGCAATGTAAAACCTGCATGATTCACCCGCCAGTGTGGTGGGCGCATCGTAATCGGAACAGTGGGACCGCCGCACCCCTAGGGGGCTACCCCGCAACCCGTTAATGTGGCGGGCAGACTTTGTCCCCCCCGCCATCGTAATGCTGCCTAGAGTTTGATTAAAAACTTGAGAATGAGACATTTCTATGTCGGGTGAATTGTTATGATTGACACAGAGTTTTCCAATATCTCCTGCAGCCACCAAGATAACATTCAGCTGCCACTGGATTTGTGTGCTTTTTTATTTTTTATAATAGAGGGTTCTTTGGGCTACCTATTAGGTATTTCCTTTACAATATTATCATACCCCATTGGTGAAAGCTGTATTTTGAATACATTTAATGCATTATGTATCATAATGCAAATCTTTTGAAGAGCTCAAGTGCACAGGTTCTCAAGTCTTCCAAGCTATGTTTTGTAAACTTTTCATCAAATGGTGGCCATACATGCCCTACAGAAGCATACAGAAGTTTTAGAATTCATTCGCAAAACATTTTGATGTGATTATAGTTACCTTTTTTTAAGTAATTATTGTTATTCTGATCCTCTGGTTCCGCTTACTGTAGTTGTTCAAAGCTTTTCCTTAACCATGAACCAAGGGAGAATGATATTGGAAACTCAACCTCAATCACCAACAGAGTATCTGCATTTTGTAGATGTTGTTGATGACAGAGAACCTGGCAAACTGCTTGAGCTGCATTTGGTCAGACTAGGAAAATTATATGTTAAAGGAGTCCTCCAGTGTAGAGCAACAAAACAGTTCTCATGTCTGAGTCGTGAATCTCTACAATCACCAACAATAGGCATTGTAGAATGTTTGTGTGTTTGATGATGTCGGGTGGGAGTTTGAGATCTATTGTGAAGTTACTCAATGGATGGGTCCTTTAAAGAAGTCTAGAGAAAGGTGTAATTTGACCATCATTACAGAAATCCCTGTTTTTGTTTCTGAAGACACACCACTGATTTACATTAGAATATTCCATTTGGACAGTGATACAAATATTGCTTTTAAGAGCAGCTATCCCTTAATGATGATAGCAGAATTCCTAGGTATTCTAAATGAGGCTCCCTGGTACACAAGGTTGGCTTTAAATAAGACTATTATTGTGATAAGGATCAAATCAGGTTATAAATAGAGCTTATTGAGTTTACTTCTGGGCATTATGAAGATGTAATTATGTCCTTTCTTATACAATGTACCAGGAACCCTTTAGGCTGCTATCAGCAATATCTTTCAGAATTCTATTGATAGTTACGTGTTTATCTATCTTAATATTTTACTTTAGTCTTGTCAACTTTCTGGGCACATCATGTGACTATAGTGTCATATAAATTCATCATTTGACTACCACCTGAAAAATCTAGAGAAAGAGTATGATGAAATCATGTGTGAGAAAGTGATATATCAGATGTGGTGAGCTGGTGTCCATGAGATGTAAGAAAGCCACTATATTGGCCACTATATCGGTATGTTCAGTCAAAGTCTTCAGTAATTTAAACCTCAGTTCAACTCCTGATAGCCAAGACATAGAGAAGACAGGCTTAACTTAACAAAAATATGCAAACCAATTAGAAGTATCAAAGCAGTTAAAAAGTCAAAAACAATGCAAAACAGTTAAAAAATCAAAAACAATGCAATACAAATCTCATTCTAATTCATAAAGAGCGCTCAAACATCATTATCAAAATGACACTAAAACAAGAACAATCCAATAAAGGAAACGGGAAATAAGAATTTAAAAATATTTTCATAGGAAAGGGCACCAAGAAAAAGTAAAATGCCAAGGATAGTCAATGTTTGCGGTATACCGGGACCTGGATGCAATTTCTGACCAGCCACAATGGAGCCCAGGTCAGATACACCAAGTGAATTGGTCCTGGAGAAAGTCTGAAAATCTAAAAGTTTTAAAAAGAGTTTTTGATGTCGAAGCTTTCTCCCAGTGCCCAAACAATCACCAAAGTACACTTCTGAGGCCCACAGGAACTCAGGAGAGGCACTTAGAGATTTGAAAGGTGTCAGGCAGAGGCCACCATAAAATTCCAGTCCATATTCCAATTGCCACTCATCAGTTGGAAAGTTCCAGGAAAAGGCCTCTTGAAGCTTGTTGGCCCCCTGTAGCCATAGAGGAGGCCAGCCAACTGACCCATGGAGTCCACTTTTTTTCTCCTGGGTACAAAGGGTAGTGGGCTCCTCCCAGGTGACAGACAGCAGGTCCGTTCCTCTTCTGCAGGTCCAGAATGTGTTCTATTGGGATGCCACATTTCTGACTGGCACTTAATAGGGGGACGGGTATGATCCCTGGACACTCCCTACCCAACCTCACCCACTTTTTAGTTGCTCCTGTTTGATTGTGTCAGGGCACTTTCAGGATGTTGAAAGTCTTTGGCCCCGCAAACCTTGGGCTTTGAGGGTTTTAGATGCTTAGGGGAGGGCACACGGGTATTCACCAATGTTCTCCTACATCTAACACTAAAATTCAGTTTGAAACAAGCCCTGTACTTACTACAAACTAGGAGTCAGAAGTGTGATAGGACAAAGGCAGGGTCCTATTTGCAGCCAGACAGGATATACACACAAAGTGTCCTGGCATCCTGTGTTCTTCCCTTGAGATGCATCGAAGTGTAACATGTGGCTCAGACAAACCTGTCTGGTAGGATTTAACATTGTAGTGTCACAGGATGCCCACAGTCCCCACCCTGAAGATTTTTACAGAGCTCAGAGGAGTCAGCCCTCCTCAATCAGGTCAACCTATTGTGCAGCACCTGGGAGGAATTTTACACTTTATTTAAGTAAGAGGACAGGCTGGGAGTTGGCATAGGCTAATGCTAATTATCCTTCTGAATGCTCAGGCAGCTAAAGGGTAGCTTTCTAAAAGTTACCTTTTCTTAATATTTAGCAAAAATATGATTTCATTATTGAATTGGATTTTTAATAACTATTGAAAATAGTGGTTTAATTATTTTTTAGATGTTCTCTTTCCTGAGTTAGTAGTATTAATATTTTATTCTGTACTCTGGTTTTCTACATGGGACACATTGGCCTGTCACAGTGAAAATATCGTTCATGGTAATGGCTCTGTAGGAACATGTTAACATTAATTTTCTACTTGTACCACTTTAAAATACCACACACCCTAACTTATGGGCTACAAGGCCTATATTAATATTTAAAAGAGAGGTTAACTACAGCAGGCTTGAAGCTTTTTTTTCTTGTCACAATTGTGGATGGCACAATAAGTGCTGTAGTTCACAAGTGACATGTAATGTTTTATGCCCTGGGTGCAGTTTCTACACCATATACTATGGCCGTAAAGGAGAGCAAAATACGCCAGTCAGAGATTAGTAATTTGTACATGTTCAAGAGGTCACACCACATATACTGGGCACTAGAAAGCAGTGCCTCAATGTACAGAGTCTAAAAATCAGTCATGACAATGCAAAATGGTGTATTTTCTCAGAATATGTTATGATGTCTATCGTGTGATTGAAAATGTACACCATTGGAAAAACAATCATCTTTATGATACAATTACATGTGCTTTTCATCAGTCCCTTCCGTAGGACCTGCATTTCAGCACCGTAGGGAGATAATCTTCTGTAAGATGTAAGCTATATTAGATGAGTCAGTACGAAACAGGTCACCCATACTGAGGGCCTTAGACTAATATATTATTTACATTAGAACAGTTATGATACCCACTGTTCACAAAAGCGTTAATATGTGGGGGATAAATCAGTCAGCAGGCTGGCTTTTCATCATGAGTGATGTAAGAGCACATTTAAAGGGTGAAAGTGAGGGTAAAACCCAGAGCTGGGCATGGGGATCTTTCCATAGAAGCAACTACTGATAGTCTAAAGATGCAAATCTTGAGAATGCACGGGGGATTTTGCACTGTGAGGAGCTTAATATCAGCCAAGCAAGTACACCTAATGGGAGATAGCGTGAAAAGAGATTAAATGAATAGGATGAGGAGGGTTCCTGTCGAAGTTTGAACCTGAATGTTAGGAGTTTGCATTTGATTCCATGCATACACACATGGATTGGTATCTATGGAGTGAAAAAGATGGGTGCATTTCAGTGGAGCCCAATAGCAAAATGTAGGACTTAGTCACTGGAGAGATGAGAATGTAGATTCTCCAAAGGTAGTGATGGGTGATTCTGGATTTCATTAAAGATGCGGAGGCTATCATTATGCATTAAAATAAAAATAAGCCTGCACACGCTTGAAAAACAACCCTCCACCCACTCAAAACATGAGGAGCCTCTCAAACGTCAACCATCAGCAGTACCAACAAAAAGGTACCAATAAATTTAACACTGTTGTACAGCTTTTTTTATTCATAATTCGCACCTCTTGTCTTGTCATGAAATTATGACTGTCTGGTGATACAGCATAGCAACAGTCCAATATTGTTACTAGGATATTAATTAGTGATTATGTGGCGTGGGACTACCCGCTGCCCGGTGACTGTGAAGCACTTGCTTAATTTGTTTTTTAAGTGGGGTGCGCTAAATGGAAGGGAAAATAATTTATAATGTCATTGGCAAGGGTATGATATCAATAAGGGGCAGGGTGTAGAGGAAAATTAGAAGGACCCTCAGAAAACAAACATCAACATGGAGTGACGTTTATTTGGAAATCTGTGGTTTCTTAGCCAGGAGTCAGTCATTGTTCAAATGTAGCATCCCAGTTTCTGATTTCCTTGTTACAATTCATGTTAACACCCTCACTTAATACTAATAATGAAATAGACTTGTCAGGTGCGGCCGGCACAGGTAACAGCAGTAGGGCGGGCGGGGCCGAGGGAGAGTCGAATGATGATGGGATAGGGAAAGTATTTGCAATGCATCGGTCTCGCCTTTGGGGACTTATATGCATTTAGCTATGCAGCACATTAGCCTGGGTGCTGAAACATCTATTGTTTAATACGGAGGGAAAGAAAGCACCAAACTGCGTGACACGCTAGGTATGGGAAAACATGTAGAGAAATATTGCCTTTCAGCGGGGAATAGTATAGGCCAAAGCTCTGTTTTTCATATAAAAGCAGGGCATTCGGTGGTCATATCACTGAAAATACAAGATCTGAAAAAACTATTATTGTCTCTTTGTGCTTTGGGGATAATCCTGTCTGCTCGTAGCAAGCTACCAAGGGGTTCAGCAGGGGTTATCTAAAGTGTGTATCCCCCTTACCGTAAGTAGAAGCAAGGTCCCTACTTGGACAAAGGTACCTGACTGGAAAACGAACGGGAAATATTCTCTCCTACAAATTCATGTACCTCTCAATGGTATTACATTAACTGTGTTAGTAGATATAGTTCCCATAAGCCCAGTGGTTGTGAAGGTAACTTTAGAATTCACTATTAGAAGTTGCAGAAAGGAAGCACACGCGCAAACACCAAACCGCATGGTGTTCACCTGACAAAGAAGGAACCCTACAACCACGAGCACCCATCCAGTGTAAACCATGTTGGGCCAAATCCTCACTAGACCACCCTTGAAGAGATGCCAAACCGGTTTCTCTAACAACATAGATCATTTATTGTTTATTTTGTAAAAGCGTAGGGTGTTGCCACTCCGTTTCGAGAGTTTTTTTATTTTTTTAAATAATCTACGTACCTAACCCCTCTACATTTGTCCTGCCCAATGCATGTTTGTGAGGAAGTTGTCTGCAATATTGTGGGTTCTGTAAGATCCACCGATGTTCTAAGACCACACAAGGGAGACAGTAACAGACAGGCAACAACGAGTAAACGCAGCCATGGAAGAACAACAAGTCCCACTAAACCGACCATGTGAAACAGAAAGCGTTAAAAAAAACACAAGTATAAAATGGTCAAATCAAGATAAAAGCATTCTCGCATATGGGTATGTCTTGTTTGGTTCCCATCTGTGACCCCATGTATGCCCTCTCTAGAAATTTGTCCCAGAGACACCACTGGTTCAGTAACCTAGAAGTAAGTTAATATGATACCTGCAATGCTTTTCCTAAAAGTATGTTATTAAGTCGAGGTGCCGAATATGCAAGTGTTAAGCTCCGGGTCCCCCTTAACGAGTTTTACATCTCCTTCTTGATTCCACTTGTGCTGGTGTTTTGAAACGATGAATGATTTATCCTAGCAGCTTCCTATAACTGGAACATAAAATGTAAGTGGAAAGCTAGCTGCTAAAAAGTGTGCTGGGGAAATGAAGATCAGCTGTCTTGATAAGTATTGTATTGTAATTGCATTTGTATAGTGCTTACTACCCCTGACAAGGCGTCAAAGCACTTTTTAGGCGAGTAGCACGCTACTCCAGGACCCATAAAGGATTAGTGTTGAATTAGTATAGAGAAACATGCAAGTAAATTTTAAGTGGTGGATATGTTAGTCAGAAATTTTGAATTTGGAAGGATAGAGGAAAAAAGGTTTGTATTTATGTAGCGCTTGTTACCCCTGATGGGGTGTTGAAGCATGCTACTCTGGAAACCCATAAAAAATGAGTGGTGAATTAGTATGGTGAAACACGAAAGTAATTTGAGTGGTGGATATTAGTCAGTTATATCGAGTGAGAAGATAGCGGAGCGATAGAAGGGGAAGAAATGCTTGCATTCAAGCACCTGTTACCCCTGATGGGCGTTGAAGCACTTTTCTGGCGAGTAGCACGCTACTCCAGAACCCATAAAGGATTAGTGTTGAAAATTAGTATAGTGAAATATGAAGTAATTTAAGTGGTGGATATGTTAGTCAGTTATTTCGATTGAGAAGGGTTAGAAAAGGGAAAAAGGCTTGCATTTATATAGCGCTTGTAATCCTGATGGGGTGTTGAAGCGCTTTATTGGCGAGTAGCACACTACTCTGGAACCCATAAAGGATTAGTGGTGAATTAGTATAGTGGAATATGGAATTTGAGAAGTGACAGACACGGTCAGCAAACATTTTATAGGGATGAAGATCACCTCAACTCCTGAGGGCCATTTAAACACGTTGCCCCTTAACTCTTGAACGAGCACTAGCAAAGCCAATAAGCCTAGTTTATAAATAAAATTGCCTCTGATCACTTATGGTTTAGGCTCCCAAAGTCATCCTTGCACACATTCATTTATTCATCCGCATGACTCATTGTTGCATTTACCCAAATAAAATAAAACATATGCAAGCTAAATTAAAAGAAGAAATAATATCGGTCAAAATATGGCAGGCATATGCTTGCAATAACAAAATAAAAGTCAAATCAGCTGTTGCCCATCTTTGAACAGTATGGCAAATAGTGTATCACTGTTGTAATTTCTGGCATTGCATGGCCAATACTATTCCATGATGGTTGTAAGATGTTTAGAGGCAGTGGCTGCGAGCGACAGCAGATGAAATGAGCAGCAAGCAAATGTCTCATTACCACTGGCAGGGGACATGTAGTGCGCACCCCATAAAAAATTACAACGAATCAAAGGGGACTTATTTATTGTTTTTAAAAGGGGGAAAAGGAAAATTCCTTTACTGGCACACCAGCCATAGTACGGACGTGCATTAATTTCCACACAGATGCACACGCAATCAAACGCATATACTCAAATGGAAAGTCAATGTTTGTATGGTTTCATAGATAAAGTGTAAATGGCATCCATATGGGGGACCATTGGTTGAACTGAAGTGCGCGTCTGTCCTGGTGGACAACTTAGCCAGTCAGGTTTTCCTAAGAGTGCAACAATAATTATTACAGTGCAAATCTTGTAACCCTAATCTGCTACAGTATTCTGACCTTTAGTAGTAATCTATCAATCCACCCCATAAAGCCACTGTCCAACGCATGCTCTTCAGAATAAGTCAGGCCTTCTGTCTTGTCAAAACTATTCATGATAAACAAATGTAACCTATGAATGGACATGGCTTTACCCAGTAAGCCTATAAGGCGTATAGCCTTTACACTGATTTAATGCCATAACAGGTCTACTGATGTGCGGGTTAACCCCTTGTATGCCCATGACAAGCTGGACTCGTCATGGAGCACAGTCGCGCTGTGCCCATGACGAGTCCAGCTTGTCATGAGGCATACCCTAGGGAATCTCTCTGGTGCGTGCACCAGAGGGATTCCCTTTCTGCGAAAATAGCCTCGGGAGCTGGGGAAGAGCTTCCCCAGCACCCGAGGCCCCCCCCCCTCTTTCACTATAATGACGATCGGCGCGCACGTCGCGCCGACGTCATTACAGTGAAAGTGAAACTGAAATGAGCCAAGAGGCTCCTTTCAGGTTTCAGAGATAGCCCCCTGCGCACGTAGAAAGACGGGAGAGGTATCGTTGGAAAGGGGAGAATCTCCCCTTTCCAATGGTACCCCAGGGGATCCCTGCTTGGGGATCGCCACAGGAGGGCGATCCCCAAGCAGGGATCCACCCACTAGACACCAGGGAGGGGGGAGCGGCCCCTTGGGAAGGGCCTTTGCTCCCCCCTGTTTATTTTTGGGAAATTTAGTCTTTTTGCCCCCCCTGGGGGGCATATGGGGGCATTGGCCCCTAATCTGCCCCTTCGGGGGGGGGGGGGGCAGAAAGCCCACTAAACACCAGGGATTTTTTTTGCGCAATTGTTTTTAGGGTGTGGGCTGCCCGAAACGGGCACGCCAATGCCCCCACTCCCCCCCCCACAAAAATGTCAGTCTTTCTGCCCCCCAGGAGGCAGATGGGAAATGTAGCCCCCAATCTGGCCCCCCCTGGGGGCGCAGAATGCCCACTAGAAACCATGGATTTTTTTGTTTTATTAGTGTAGCGGTAGGGGCTCCCCAAAATGGGCATGACAATACCCCACCCCACCCCCAGAGAAATTCCAGTTTTTCTGCCCCCCCGGGAGGGCAGATGGTGGCAGTGGCCCCTGATCTGCCCCCTGGGGGGGCAGAAAGCCCAGTAGGCGCCAGCGAGTATGCAGGCTTTTTTTATGCGTGGGGGTGGGGGCTGCCCAAAATGGTCATACCAATGCCCCCACCCCCACAAAAAATATCCACAGTCTTTCTGCCCCTTTAGGGGCATATCAGGATGAAACCCCCTTCCCGATTCCCCCCCAGGGCGGCAGAAAGCCCACTGGGCTCCGACTTTTTTTAGCAATGTGCATACCTGTGGATTTTGGGCCCTAGCACAGTTGGCACGTAGGTAAACCTAGCAAAACGGTACATTCTTTAAAACTAGACACCGAGGGGAATCCTGGATGGGGTGACTTCACTGGCTCTCACCAGGTTCTGTTACCCAGAATCCATTGCAAACCTAAAAATGTGTTCAAAATAACACATTTTCCTCACATTTCTTTGTCGGAAAGTTCTGGAATCTGCGTGGGTCCACAAAATTCCACCCACCCTGCGTTCCCCAAAGTCTTCAGAGAAAAATGGTACCTCACTTGCGTGGGTAGGCATAGTGCCCGGTCAGGCAAGGTCCCAAAACCTATTGAGGAGACATCAAAATTACCTATCACAAAACAACCTGGTTTTGCAAAGGGGGTCCTATGAGTTTTTGGCCCAGGCCTTGACGGCCACTTAGGGAAACCTACCAAACCCACACATTTCTGAAAACTAAACACCCGGGGGATTCCAGGGAGGTATGGCTTGCGTGGATCCCCCAACGTTTCCTTACCCAGAATGCCCTGCAAACCTCAAATTTAGCTGAAAAAATCACCTTTTTCGCACAGTTTTGTGTGGGAAAGTTGTGGCATCACCGGGCTGACACAAATTTCCTACCACCCAGCGTTCCCCCGGGTCTCCCGATAAAAATGGTGCCTCACTCGTGTGGGAGGCCCAAGTACCCGCGACAGGCAAGGGCCCAAAACGTAGTGAGGCACACAACGTTTAGGACCCTTGCCTGTTGAGGCGCACTACGGTTTGGACCCTTGCCTGTCGCGGGTACTTGGGCCTCCCACACGAGTGAGGCACCGTTTTTATCGGGAGACCCGGGGGAACGCTGGGTGGTAGGAAATTTGTGTCAGCCCGGTGATGCCTCAACTTTCCCACGCAAAAATGTGTGAAAAAGGTGATGTTTTCAGCTAAATTTGAGGTTTGCAGGGCATTCTGGGTAAGGAAACGTTGGGGGATCCATGCAAGCCATACCTCCCTGGAATCCCCCAGGTGTCTAGTTTTCAGAAATGTGTGGGTTTGGTATGTTCCCCTAGGTGGCCGCTGAGCACCGGGCCAAAAACCCAGGTGACCCCCTTGCAAAACCAGGTCGTTTTGAGGTAGGCAATTTTCATGTCACCTCAATACGTTTTGGGGCCTTGCCTGTCGCGGGTACTTGGGCCTCCCACACGAGTGAGGCACCGTTTTTATCGGGAGACCCGGGGGAACGCTGGGTGGTAGGAAATTTGTGGATCCACGCAGATTCCGGAACTTTCCACCACAGAAATGTGGGGAAAATGTGTTTTTTTTGTCAATTTTTTAGGTTTGCAAGGGATTCTGGGTAACAGACCCTGGTGGGAGGCAGTCAAGTCACCCCATCCTGGATTCCCCTGGGTGTCTAGTTTTCAAAAATGTATAGGTTTGCTAGGTTTCCCTAGGTGCCCGCAGAGCTAGGGTTCAAAAACTACATCTAGACATTTTGCCAAAAAAGGGTAATTTTTCACTGCGAAATTGAGGTGTGACCACGTTGCGTTTTGCGCCATTTCCTGTTGCGGGCACTAGTCCGACCCACACAAGTGAGGTACCGTTATTATCGTAAGACTTTGGGGAACGCGGGGTGGGTGGAAATTTGTGGATCCACGCAGATTCCGGAACTTTCCACCACAGAAATATGAGTAAAATGTGTTTTTTTTGTCAATTTTTTAGGTTTGCAAGGGATTCTGGGTAACAGACCCTGGTGGGAGGCAGTCAAGTCACCCCATCCTGGATTCCCCTGGGTGTCTAGTTTTCAAAAATGTATAGGTTTGCTAGGTTTCCCAAGGTGCCCGCAGAGCTAGGGTTCAAAAACTACAGCTAGACATTTTGCCAAAAAAGGGTCATTTTTCACTGCGAAATTGAGGTGTGACCACGTTGCGTTTTGCGCCATTTCCTGTTGCGGGCACTAGTCCGACCCACACAAGTGAGGTACCGTTTTTATCGTAAGACTTTGGGGAACGCGGGGTGGGTGGAAATTTGTGGATCCACGCAGATTCCGGAACTTTCCACCACAGAAATGTGGGGAAAATGTGTTTTTTTTGTCAATTTATTAGGTTTGCAAGGGATTCTGGGTAACACACCCTGGTGGGAGGCAGTCAAGTCACCCCATCCTGGATTCCCCTGGGTGTCTAGATTTCAGAAATGTATAGGTTTGCTAGGTTTCCCAAGGTGCCCGCAGAGCTAGGGTTCAAAAACTACAGCTAGACATTTTGTCAAAAAAGGGTCATTTTTCACTGCGAAATTGAGGTGTGACCACGTTGCGTTTTGTGCCATTTCCTGTTGCGGGCACTAGGTCGACCCACACAAGTGAGGTACCGTTTTTCTCGTAAGACTTTGGGGAACGCGGGGTGGGTGGAAATTTGTGGATCCACGCAGATTCCGGAACTTTCCACCACAGAAATGTGGGGAAAATGTGTTTTTTTGTCAATTTTTTAGGTTTGCAAGGGATTCTGGGTCACAGACCCTGGTGGGAGGCAGTTAAGTCACCCCATCCTGGATTCCCCTGGGTGTCTAGTTTTCAAAAATGAATAGGTTTGCTAGGTTTCCCAAGGTGCCCGTAGAGCTAGGGTTCAAAAACTAGAGCTAGGCACTTTGCCAAAAAAGGGTACATTTTCACTGCGATATTGAGTTGTGACCACGTTGCGTTTTGCGCCGTTTCCTGTCGCGGGAACTAGGCCGACCCACACAAGTGAGGTACCGTTTTTCTCGTAAGACTTTGGGGAACGCGGGGTGGGTGGAAATTTGTGGATCCACGCAGATTCCGGAACTTTCCACCACAGAAATGTGGGGAAAATGTGTTTTTTTGTCAATTTTTTAGGTTTGCAAGGGATTCTGGGTAACAGACCCTGGTGGGAGGCAGTCAAATCACCCCATCCTGGATTCCCTGGGTCTCTAGTTTTCAAAAATGTATTGGTTTGCTAGGTTTCCCAAGGTGCCCGCAGAGCTAGGGTTCAAAAACTAGAGCTAGGCACTTTGCCAAAAAAGGGTACATTTTCACTGTGATATTTAGTTGTGACCACGTTGCGTTTTGCGCCGTTTCCTGTCGCGGGCACTATGCCTACCCACACAAGTGAGGTACCATTTTTATCGGGAGACTTAGGGTATTTCAGTTTTGTAAAGGAACTGTTATTATCTATTGACTTTCGATGCCTTTCTGCCTTCCAAATGAAAGATATTGTGTAGAAAAGAAGTCATTCTAAAAAATGACTGATAATTCTCATGCTAGTATGAGTATTCCCAATTTCAGAAATGTGCAAATATCTACTGTTTCTAAACTCTATATTTTGTTCCCATTTCAGAAATACATAGGTGTCTTTCATACCGATTTTTCCATGTACACATTTTTACAGAATAATTACTATATACCCGGTACATAATAAAAAACCATTGCAAGTTGATTCTCAGTTTTTGGCTCTGTGTTCGTCGGGTTCTTGGTGAACCTACAAGTCCTATATATCCCCACAACCAGTAATGTCCAGCGCATGTAATGGTATATTGCTTTCAAAGAGCTGTCATAATTAGAAGAAGTTACAGGTGAAAACGTTGACACGAAAGGCTTTTTTTTTCAACTAATTTTCAATTTATCCTATATTTAACTGTTAGTTTCTTTAAAAAACCTTGATGGATCTACACAAATGACCCCTTGCTGAATTCAGAATTTTGTCTTCTTCTCGAAAATGTATAGCTTTCCAGGATCCATTATTGCTTTTGTACCCATTTCTGCCATTAACTGGAATGAGGTCAAAAGCACAAAAAATAGCAAAATTAGGCCCAGAAAAATGCCAAAACTGTGTAAAAAATGTTGGGTTTCTGACAAAAGTCTGGTATCCCCGAAAAGCTGGGAAAATGGTGATTTCAACCCCACAAACCCTTTTTTGATAACATTTGCAGGGAAAAACCCAGATGCTTTCATTTGCAGCCCGTTTTTCCAATTTTTCCGAAAACAACCAAAATGTTGCTGTTTTTGGCTCATTTCTGTGACCCCTCTAGGAGAATACACAAACCCTGAGTACCTTTAGAATCCCCATGATGTTGGAAGAAAAGGATGCAAATTTGGCGTGGATACCTTATGTGGTCAAAAAGTTACAGGGGCCTCAGAGCGCACTACCCCAAATAGCCAAAAAAGGGCGTGGCACAGGAGGGGAAAAGGCCTGGCAGCGAAGGGGTTAAATAGCAACTTCCATGCGTATAGCTATAAGATTAAAAATATATACAAAAACAGTTGATATTTGTATATTTTCTCTCAAAATGGTGTTGCAAGGATCTCAATGAAAATCTTCTACTCTCCCCACCCACGGTTTGTTAGAGGGCTACCAACACCAAATCGCCTGCCCTTATTAACCCGTGCGAGTTCATGCGACAACAACCTACCACAAATATTAATACAAATTACAAATGTACATATTACAGTTGGCAATACAAAATACTCTCTCCTCAGAGTGCCCAACAAAGATTAGCACAGATGTAAAGCCGCGGTTTGTCACAGGGAGCAAGTAACACCAAAAAGCCCTTACCTACCACATCAGTGACCGGAGTAACAAAATATAGGTTTCCAGCCTTTAAAACCGAATAATAACATCGCCTTAAATTGTCACTGACTTCAATGCTTTTATAAATAACTGCCAATCCTACAGCTGTCATCATTACATAATAAACAGACCAGACCCATTGCCTTGATAATTGACTATAACCACGTTCTGCAGTATTGGGTACCGAATTTTTCCAGAAACCAAAAAGTAGCTTCTGCATAATTAAATGCTGTACTTCAGACAAGACGTGGGAGGAGCCAAAACTCCTTTCAGCAGTACTTTTGAAAACTGATGATCACAATGTATGACAGATGCACAGCTAAACCAGACCTACAAATGGAGCGGTCACCTTGCATGTTTACAGTTACCACTAGTTGGACCACCTATGGGCAACGATTCCCGAACAAGCCTCCAAACAACCACATTACAACAGGTTTACGTGGGACCACAAGCGCTTCCACATCTTAGAAGCGAAACAAAAGGAGTACATCTTCCTTTGGTCTTCAAGCGCAGCATCTAACTATTAAAACTAATACCAGCTGCAACCTTTTATTTCTATCCTAACCAAAGTGTAGAACTTGGGACTCCATCTCACCTCTTCCGGACACATCAAGCTTAATCAGGGAGAGGATGCAGTCCGTCGGCTAGACTGCCGACTTCTGGTGCTTGAAACCAGGGTTCGAGCCTCGAGGTCGCGTCCACACCCTGTGATTCTGGGCAAATCACTTAATCTCCCCGTGCCTGAATATGTAATGTAAATACGGTGCTATGTAAAGCACTCCAATACCTTCGGGTCGAGTTCGCGCCATATAAAAGATGCAAAAAAACCAAACCAACATAAGACGAAACCCATCACAACACAATAAGAGCGCATTTCTATCTCGCATAGCCTACTCTTAGTAGACTTCAGACAAGGCAACGGTTAAGAATGAATTTGCTATACACAACATATTACTACCGCTTGGCGAATGGTCATATTAGTTCAAAGTGGTTACGTGTCAATGAACAAGGTAGCCACAGAAATCTAATGAGCTAAAAATGCAAAGAAATCTAAACTTCCGCAACTGCCAAGCTCAACCATACCAGTAGTAAACAAGGCAGAATGCTGCCACGCTTCCGAAGGTGATCATGCGCTTCACACTTACTTGCAGGTAGTGACTTTCTTTTGATTCGTCGCAGGGCTTGGTAATCAATCTGTTGCTTTGTGAATCAAAAGAAAGTCCCTACGTGTTACCTAATCAGAAGTTCCCGCGCTCTTACAGTGCAGTCATTTCTCTGCCATTAGAACTGCACCAAACACGTTAATAGTTTAAAAGAAAACATCGGCCCATTTGTAGAGGTTATACATTACGTGAGTAACTAGCACAGCGTTGAGTTCGGAGACACTGCCAGTGACTCAGAAATCAAATGGCACAGAAATGGCTGAGAAGGAGATTTACAATTAGCTTCTTCCATCCTCGCCCTTGCTTCTGTGGTGCAGTTTGTGTGCAATTAAAGCTTATCTTAGTGACGGGCGTCCGCAGGAGATTCCATGCGCTCTTCCTCCCCAGCACCTCTAATGGCAGGCTGCATGGCATGGGCGCCGCCATTCTGTTATTCTCTGAGCCGATGTCCAAGCGGCGCGCATGCGCACTGCAGCCAATCTGCCTTCCCTGAACCTGCCCTACCCGGAAGTAAGTGTGAAGCGCATGAGCTTCACCTGCGGAAGCGTGGCAGCATTCAGTTCATGATGCTGCGCACTACGAGTGCGTGACATTTAACGCTCTAGGGCAGCAGGCGCAATAGGGACAGGAGAACAGGGCCAATCTGCGGGGCTCTCCTTGGTGCACGGGAGCCCCGCCCACACTGAGGCACGAGACGCCTGACTTCCGGTCTTTGCGCACAATGCGCACTACTTTAAAACAAGCATTTGCAATGCAATACAACTCGCATTTACGCGAGACGTATTGCAGTACAAATGTGAGTGCGGCTTTTAAGAAGGCACGAACGGGAGTGGGAGGGGGTGAGGGGGGGTGCGAAAAGTCAGAACTGCAGGAGGAGGCTGGGGGGGGGGGGGACACAGGGCAGAAAATAGTGTTTGAGTAAAGGGGTCAATAGCCGGGGAAGGATACAAATGACAAGATGGCCGTCAGGAGGAGGGACTAACAAGCCTGAAACCCAATCAGAATGCAGCATTTAGGATGTAAGCCAATCCAATAGATGGGCGGAGAGTGGGCGAAGCTTAAACGAAGCTTCCCCTGCTATAGTATATACTGCATGTCTCAACGAGACAGCGCAAGCGCTGCCTAGGCGAGACCTAAAAAGAAATAAAACCACTTAGCTAGTGCTCGCCGCATCGTCAACTCGGCGATGCGCCGAGCACAGGGTAAGTGTTATTAAGTGTTTTTTTTTATTTTACTTTCCCTATCCCACCGCAAGTCGACTTTCCGGCTCCCCTGCCTCTCCGCTGTTACCTGTGCCGGCCGCGCCTGAGACTTGTACACCTTTGAAGAGCTGTAACATTGTATACTTTTTTTATTTATAGATGATGTTGGACATAGGTTGAAATTGGCGAATCGTTATTATAAAATGTTACACCTCTATTCCTCTCTCAGTGGGTTCTTGTATCCCTGTTAAACTTACTTAGAATGTCCCATATCACTATATTTCAAAATGTTCATATTTAGAGAAGGGTTTGTTTACTTTCGCCTTCATATTGATGTTAACTTAATATTAGAGGAAGGTGGTCTCTCTGTCCATATTCTGCAATAGACCATCAGTGTCATAAACGCTGATGTTTTTGTGAATTATTCTTAAAAAATAAAAGACAAGTACATCCAATAGTTTCCTGAAGGTCACAGAGGTGTTGGTTTTGAAATGCAAACATTCTGATATTGATCAAGTCTCGTGATCGGCGTCTGAGGACTAGTAAACAGTAAAACATAAAACACGTTCCACGCATATATTGCAGTATTTAAATACATTTTCCTAACTGTCATCACCAGTAATAACTTTGAATCGTTAATGGTAATAGGAATTTTAACATCTAGTTGCTGGCGATCGGTTTAGATTCAATGACGTTTCCCTTTAATAGCATCTTCTCATTAAACAGCAGTCTTTGAAATAAGTTTGCACTGTAAAAGCATCCTGTGATAGCTCGTGCTCATATGAATGACTTCTTTTTGTCCAATGCACAGCGTGTTTTGCTTTTATGATGGGTAAGAACTGCCCCAGGCATCCAAAAACGAGTTTTCCTTCAACCGTGCATGATTGAGTTAACCAGTGTCACAGAATTCACCCTGTATGTGAGTTCTTATCTGTGAGTCTTGGCAGCACAGAAGTGACATTATAGGATTTAATTCCATGAATTATGTTTTTTTAAGAAAACATTGTTTCGTTTTGTCACTTCATTACGTTAGTCACCCTTGGGAAAACATCTGCTTTTCTACCTTAAAGTCAGTGATCCAGGCATCCACACTTAAAATAACCCGAGGCAACACATCTTTTCCCTGATGCTATGTGCATAGAGCTGCACGCATTTTACTGATGGATTCACCTACCCTGTTCTTAGCAATTGAACTGCATAAGAGAATGATTGTACTTGATATGGCTCATCCAAAGGTATTTATTGTCTCAATCATTATGCAGCATCCAGCAGGGAAATAGAACACAGCATGCAGTAATAGGAAAAGAAATATGTGGGAAATCATCTAATCTCAAAGCACATTACTTCAAAGGGCTGAATGTGCATTGAAACTTACCTTCATATAAACTCATAACCCATGAATAAAAACCTAAATATGGTACCACTCTCTTTCAAATGGAACAGCAATGGATTTATTTTCAGTAGTTTGTGTGCGAAGCACCCTATATTCTGAAAGCAGTTTCAAACAAAAGCGTCAATGCTCCTGTAAAGGCTGATGCTTCACTTATTCCGTAGCATCGGAATCTGTCCGAATATGTAATTTGGGATACACGTTTGTGGATTAAAATAAAGTGCGATGATCTGAATACATGTTGGTACTAATACTTAAAAGAACTATAATCCCAGTTTCAGAGTGCTCGACCTAGTAAGGAGCAAGGACAACTGCAGTCAGTGGCGACTCCTCCGCTAAGGTGTAGGAGCATCACCCCACTGCTTTTAAGTAGTGTAACTAAAGGAAAAATGAAATGATAATAACTGAATGTTATTATAATTTTATTTGTTTCTGCTGCTTTGCGCCAGGGCGGGCTGGGCAGCTCTGCTCTCAGAGGAGGGCAGGGGAGGAGTGGTTTACCCACTTCCAGTGTGCATGAAAGCTTGGCCGGCCATCTCAGGCCAGCCAAACAGTCATTCATGTTCATGTTCTCCACCCAGGTGTTTTACAGCCTGCGTGGAGAACATGCCCAGGCCCCCATTCCCCAGCTGAGCGCCAAACCACAGCACTCAGACAAATCACAATGCTGCATTGTAGCGTTGTGATTGGTCAGGGGAGCCTGGGTGCCTCCTGGCTCCTGTTCCAGCTGAGTCCTGACGCGTAAGAGAGACTGGAGAGATGCGCCGGCAATTAGGTATTTTTTGTGTGTGCTTTTTTAAAACATTTTATCCCCCTACCCCCTGCCACCGCCGATCTGTGCCGGCCTCCACTGACTGCAGTAGAGAGTTCACAATTCACAATGCAGCATTGAGAACCTTGAGCTTGATGCATTATATTCCTTTTGTGCAAGACAATGACTTCCATGAATGCACTGAAGAAAACAGAAACAGGATTGCTTGAATTAATCTCAGCTGCCAGTAAATACCCTAGGCCGCACTGGAAGTGTTTGCTAAATTCTATAGATATATTACTATCCAAAGGAAACAGCATAGGAACTAATTTAAGGCAGAGTTAAACTGATATTAGCCATAGCAAGCTCTATTTTTATTGCTCTTGATGATTACTTCCCAATTACTTTAGTCTCTTGTAGATTATTCCAATCCACTGTAGTACCTTCTTCTACATGTATGTTAATTAACCTCAGGTGATCATTATACCGCACTGCACAGTCACATATTTCTGAGAACTGAAAAAAACCTTTGCTTTTCCATTATTTTATGGGCATATTGGGAAATTACTTGAATGTCTTAGGGCCTGATTAAGATCTTGGTGGATGGGGTACTCCGTCACAAATGGGACGGATATCCTGCCCGCCATATTACAAGTTCCATAGGATGTCTGTCACATTTGTGATGGAGTAACCCTGTCCACCTAGATCATAATCAGGCCTTCAGTCATTGTTATGAAAGCTACTTCTGCAAGCAAGGGTGCAGTACGTAGCACCATGCCAATGATTGAAGGGTCAGCTTTTGAAGTCTTCCATGGTGGGCTCATCCCACTCTGACAAACCCAGATTTTCAGATCCATTTCAAAACTATGATCAAACTCTCTGGCCTATCTCACGTCAGTAATATGTGCTACAGTTGTTTCTGTCGGGTAAGTAATCTCTTTACAATTATATCAATATATGTAGAGAAAGAAAGGGAAACACTCCTGAATTGAAGCAATCAAAGTCAATATATTAATTTCTTATTCTCATTTTTTGTTTGTGTTTGTCTTAACACAGTATAGCTGTCACAAGCCCAACATAAATAATTGAAAACGATGAAGGGGTGACTTGCATGTGATTTGGTGATCTAGAAGTGACACAGTGTTATCAGTGAACAAGATATATACAGTGCTGTACATGAAGTATCTAAAATGTTGAAATCCATACACATCCGTCCCTAAGCACATGATTCTCCAATATGCCTATTGTAAATTCTGTCTTTTGCGTGTGGTGGAGAACGTAGGGCATGGATTGTAGGGACACGCCGACGTTTTGACCCAGAGAGGTGGGTGATTGTGACAGAGTCACGGCGAGTCTTCTTCGAGACAGGGGCGACAGCCAGTACAAGTGGTCAGGGAGACCACTAGTTGTTTAGTATGAAGTTGCGTAATCCACTAGTCGGTTGGATTCTTGACGCATGGGTGTAACAAAGGCCCCAGCATACCCCCGAGTTGCGGGGGGCCCTGCACTCCAGAGGCCTCCTCAGCTCACACAGCACTACACTTGATGACAGCTGGGTCACTGACGTCTGTCTGGGACGTAGTTTTAAAGTTACGCTCGCTGGTGTTCGCCTCATAAATACAATGTTGCGTGCGTACTGGCTACATGGTGCGTGGCTGCGTGGTCTTCAGCCTCAGGGTGTGGTAGGGCTCAGTGGTATTGTCATGTGCAATCAAAACTACACGTGAGGCGGCCGGTGGGTCCGAGGCACTGAGACAGACTGTGAGCTCATAATTGAATAATTAATTGCTAGCTGCGATCTTCTGGTGCCTGCTTGTGCCTGCCATCAGATCCCCAGGAAAGATGTGATCAAACAAAATGGACAAGTTTCATGACTTAAAGCAAACTTTTTTCGCTCTCATTACTGCCACCACTATGTATTGAGGAACCTTCTTCCGAAGACATAGAGTGGCTGGATCTCGTAGGGGTTTTGTAATCTGCGTCAGAATATGGGTATGTTTTGACATATGAGAATTTTTTTAGGTCTTTTTGAAATTGTTGGATCTTGGATTGTGTTAGCTCTTCTTTGTAATCTGCTATTTCCTTATTGACCTCCTCTAGTCTTTTCTTGTATGATGTTAACGTGGTTTTGAAGTGTTGTTCAGTTGCCTGGATTTCTATAAGGATCGCATCTGAAAGTCTTTTTGCTGTTTGGATGATCAGAATGATCCAATCTCTTGTGCAGTGCCATGCAATTTGTGCCCAGTCTCTACGGAATGCTGCATCGTCTAGGAAGATGCGTGGCGCGTTAGTTACTATTAGACCTTTTGGGGCTGTATTGGAACGCAAGTATTCAGTCAGTATAACCCCGTGTAGTATAGTTCTGATGCGTGTTCTTTTTTTCTCAGAGAGATTTTCCCAATCTGCGCTCTGAGAGATTGTTTGTGCCACATTGAAGTCAGCTAATAATGGAGTAGCTGCTAAGATGTTATTGACATCCTCGTCAGTGAACGTGAGTCCTGCATTTTCTGCCATGGTGTGCCAGAAGTTGTAGCTTGTGCTTGTCAAATGAATAGGAGCAAAAATAAAAAGTTTTTGGCTCTCACAGCTGTGCGCTGTAATGACAAATAAGAACAACAAGAGAGCGAGGAAAAGGAAAACTTGTCCTCTTCCCCAGAACGATATGATCAAACAAAATGGACAAGTTTCATGACTTAAAGCAAACTTTTTTCGCTGTCATTTGTTGAAAACAACGTGAAAGGAGGGAGAGCACAACTGCTGTGTAAGAAACCCCTCACCCACCTACCTAGTAGGTGGCATGCTTCATCATCGGGGCCCAACTGGATTGTCTAGCACAATCCAGTTGTGCTACAACGCCTGAGATACAGCGGAGCAGGGTTATGAGCAGTGAGTGGAGTGCTATGTGAAGTGATTAAGAGTTAAAAAAGTCTCTGGGAAATGCCCTGTGAAAAACTTTAATTATAAGGGTCCCAGGACTAATGTAAAAAAGGAGGGGATAAAATTAGGAATGTTATTTTCCTTGTATCCCTAGAAACTAAGGTCAACTAGTTTCAGCCTTCATTATAGTTCTAGAGGCTTTCGTCAGGACCAACCAAAATTGAGTTAAAAATAATTTTGGTGAATGGCCGTAAAAATATATGGGCCAAGTGTAACTATCAGCACACACCCTAAAGTGTGCTGTGAGTGTGGTGATGAGGTACTCACAGTAACTCCGTTTGAGGTTACCTGCAATTGAAGAATTAATTTAGAAGTGGGGATCAGTTGTAAATCATGCATATATACTAAATGCATGCTCCTTTCGACTAGAAGGCTAGTGATATCGAACTAGACTAATTTGGTGAAGGTGTACGGACACTATAGAGGCTTGCGTGGCTACAATGTGCCCCACGAGATCCGTAGGTGAGTGATTATTGTTGTATTGGGGCACATGGTGCGCATAATAGTTCGATATCACTAGCCTTCTAGTCGAAAGGAGCATGCATTTAGTATATATGCATGATTTACAACTGCTCCCCACTTCTAAATTAATTCTTCAATTGCAGGTAACCTCAAACGGAGTTACTGTGAGTACCTCATCACCACACTCACAGCACACTTTAGGGTGTGTGCTGATAGTTACACTTGGCCCATATATTTTTACGGCCATTCACCAAAATTATTTTTAACTCAATTTTGGTTGGTCCTGACGAAAGCCTCTAGAACTATAATGAAGGCTGAAACTAGTTGACCTTAGTTTCTAGGGATACAAGGAAAATAACATTCCTAATTTTATCCCCTCCTTTTTTACATTAGTCCTGGGACCCTTATAATTAAAGTTTTTCACAGGGCATTTCCCAGAGACTTTTTTAACTCTTAATCACTTCACATAGCACTCCACTCACTGCTCATAACCCTGCTCCGCTGTATCTCAGGCGTTGTAGCACAACTGGATTGTGCTAGACAATCCAGTTGGGCCCCGATGATGAAGCATGCCACCTACTAGGTAGGTGGGTGAGGGGTTTCTTACACAGCAGTTGTGCTCTCCCTCCTTTCACGTTGTTTTCAACAAATGACAGCGAAAAAAGTTTGCTTTAAGTCATGAAACTTGTCCATTTTGTTTGATCATATCGTTCTGGGGAAGAGGACAAGTTTTCCTTTTCCTCGCTCTCTTGTTGTTCTTATTTGTCATTACAGCGCACAGCTGTGAGAGCCAAAAACTTTTTATTTTTGCTCCTATTCATTTGACAAGCACAAGCTACAACTTCTGGCACACCATGGCAGAAAATGCAGGACTCACGTTCACTGACGAGGATGTCAATAACATCTTAGCAGCTACTCCATTATTAGCTGACTTCAATGTGGCACAAACAATCTCTCAGAGCGCAGATTGGGAAAATCTCTCTGAGAAAAAAAGAACACGCATCAGAACTATACTACACGGGGTTATACTGACTGAATACTTGCGTTCCAATACAGCCCCAAAAGGTCTAATAGTAACTAACGCGCCACGCATCTTCCTAGACGATGCAGCATTCCGTAGAGACTGGGCACAAATTGCATGGCACTGCACAAGAGATTGGATCATTCTGATCATCCAAACAGCAAAAAGACTTTCAGATGCGATCCTTATAGAAATCCAGGCAACTGAACAACACTTCAAAACCACGTTAACATCATACAAGAAAAGACTAGAGGAGGTCAATAAGGAAATAGCAGATTACAAAGAAGAGCTAACACAATCCAAGATCCAACAATTTCAAAAAGACCTAAAAAATTCTCATATGTCAAAACATACCCATATTCTGACGCAGATTACAAAACCCCTACGAGATCCAGCCACTCTATGTCTTCGGAAGAAGGTTCCTCAATACATAGTGGTGGCAGTAATGAGAGCTCAGGAGAAAAGTTACTACACAAACAGACAACGGGGAAGAGGCAGAGGAAGAAACACACACTGGCAACAACCATGGCCTAACATGCACCCAGGAATGGTACCCAACTACCCGGCTCCTTTCCCTCCCATGACTCAACTAATGTTCTATGGCTGGAACCCACAATTTCAACAACCCCACCCCCAATTTGGCAACCCCAACCAACGGTTCCCTTTTTTAGGATCAGGCCAGAGGGGACGCGGAAGACGCCAACGAGGAAACCAAGTACACTGGGAAGACAATCAGAACCCAAGTGCCAACACACGCAGCAGAACGAAGGAACCCCAGCCGAGCACAAGCAGAACCTAATAACCAATCTTTCTAACCATACTCTCACTACAGCGGAGGAAGAGGTCCTCAATAGAGGCCTTGGATTTTCACCCACAGCGAAACTTGATAAATTCAAACTACACTGTGAATTATCAGAATTCTTTCGTAAGCTTAAACTTAAAGCTTTTTTTGAAAACTCACCGAATAAGGAATCACAACAAGAAGCAAAAGGGGACACCACCCTTAAATTGAAATCAACTTTCATTCCTCCTCCTCATACTACACCAGCCGAACTCATCGCATTCGAACAAGCGATATACAAAGGCATAGAAAATACTCAGGAGAACAAAGGATTTAACAACACTACAACTCAACAGTTCAATGCCATCCGGAGTCTCAAAAACAACAGAGACATTATCATCAAACCAGCTGATAAAGGAGGGGGGATAGTTATTAAAAATCGGAATGCCTACCATCTAGAATGCACACGCCTCCTAGATGATCCAAAGAACTACAAAATATTGAATGAAGATCCCACTAACAGAGTCAAGACCAAAATCGACATCATGGTTCATGAAGCAGAATCTAATGGCTACATTAGCAAACAAGAGGCATTATTCCTTACCTCAGGTGGTAAAACCATTCCATATTTTTACACCATACCAAAAATACATAAAAATAAAACACCACCACCGGGCAGACCCATCGTCTCTGGAATAGGCTCATTGCTTGAACCCCTGTCTCGCTTCTGTGATTTCTATCTACAGCCTCTAGTACAATCGACTCCTGCATACTTAAAAGATACTAAAGACTTACTGAGCCAAATCAACAACCTGGAATTCAACCCTACTACTTCCATCCTAGTAAGTCTAGACATTGAGAGCCTCTATACTAGCCTACCCCAAGATGACACTCTAGAGGTGCTCCGCACCTCCCTTGATAAAACAATCTGGGAGTACAACACCCCAAAATCATTCATAATGGAATGTGCGGAAATAGCCCTCAAAGATAATTTTTTCGAATATGAAGGCACCATCTTCCTACAACAGTACGGAACTTCTATGGGGAGCACCTTCGCTCCTAGTGTAGCGGGACTGTACGTGTCAAATTTTGAAGAACTATATATCCTCAACCCTCAATCAATTTACAATCAAGACATCACGTTCTATAAAAGATACATCGATGATGTACTTTTAATCTGGACAAGTAATAACCAAAGACTCAACGATTTCTTGAATTGGATTAACACAGTAGACCCAAACCTTCGATTCACTCACACTACAAGCAAAACCAAAATCACCTTTCTAGACCTGGAAATTGAAGCAAAAGATGGAATTCTGATGACTAAAACCCACTTTAAACCAACAGCGAAAAATTCTCTTCTGCATTTCCAGAGTTTCCACCCTAGGCCTCTAAGGGACAATCTGCCCTTCGGCCAATACCTCAGATTGCGCCGTAACTGTAGTGATCTTAAAGATTTCAAACACCAATCAGAAGAACTAACAAAAAAACTCCAAAACCGTGGATACCCAAACAAAGTTATCCACAAAGCACAAAAAAGAGCCCGCAACCAAAACCGTGAAGGTCTCTTGGAACCCAAGATGAATCTGTCAACCACCATACCACTCACGTGTGTAACCACCTTCAACACCATCTCTAATCAAGTAGCTAAACTGATTCAAAACAATTGGAAAATTGTTACCTCAGGCAAACTACAATGGGAAAAACCTCTATTTTCATACAAGAGGTCTCATAATCTCAGAGACAGCCTAGTACCGACCAGGCCAAAAAAGACACTGAGCATGCCTAGTACAGTTTTGAATGCATGGGGACTTCCAGAAGTAACAGGCCACTACCCATGTGGCAACTGTAGTATTTGTCATCTCACTGAAGCCACAAAAACACTCAATCTTGAACAGGACAAGGTCTGGACAATCAAGAAACATACCAACTGTAATTCGGCTAACGTCATCTACCTCATCACATGCCCATGTAACTTGCGTTATGTTGGGATGACCACCAGAAAGGTCAAAACCAGAATCTGCGAGCATCGCAGTAACATCCGCTGCAAACGCAGCACCACAAAACTCACTGAACACTACCTAGCCAAGGGACATACCACCAATGACATGTCATGGGTAGTTATTGAACAACTAGACCCCAGCCCAACCGACATCCAGGAACGTCTTTTCGAAAAGAACAACGCTGGGTCTATAGACTCTCAACCCACATTACAGGTCTCAACGATAATGTACCTTGGAACAGCATACATCGACATTGATGTTTTTGATCACTCTATAGTCTATAAACATTTATTCTGTCCAGTCTTGTGCAAACGCCACTTTTTGTATTGCACAGACCCCTGCGCCCTTCACCGCCACTACCAGCTGATCTGCACCAAACACCGCTACTTTTAAATATTATCACACAGCTCTAAGCGGTAGCCTGTTAACCCGTGTCACACATAGGCATACCGCTAAGAATCACACAGCCCTAAGCGGTAGCCTGTGACCCTGTTTTTTACCCTCCGTCCAATTACATTGGCATATTTGACATCGTAGGATTTCTCCTATTTAATTAGTTAGGAGCTCTTTACAATGTCCCACTTCTGACTCCTTAATCATTTTAATAATTTAAAATGTTTATCTGCCCAGAATCTTTACTTCTTTTGTCACCTCTACTCGGTGCTCCGTACACGGGACACCGAGTTTGCTTTTCATTTCCATACACTTTGAAGACGTTCTAGTCTTCTCAGCGGCAACACGCAACTTCCTGTTTGCCGTCCTTTTTAACCACGCCCCACCCGAGTATCGGCGCTGAACAAGCGGAACCGATCGCCGCCCTAGGTATCACGGACCTGTTCTCCCTTACAAACTGTGAGTACTTACGGGTCCACCATGGACCGGTCTAGACCCTCAATACTACGCTACTTTAATCCTTTGTTTCTAGTAAAGGGCGCTCACGCTCTTACACTCTCCTTGCCATTCCTTCTCCACTAAGGGCAAGCGGAGAATCATACGGCGTTCTAACTCCAGAGGATTAACAACCTCTCTACTCAAGTGAGACTGTATTTTTATGTTGTCTGTCATCTAGTTGTTGTTTGTCTTTCAATTTTAACCACGAATGGCTGTCTGCTGAACGGCACACACAGCGGACATAATGTTGATGTAATCAGCTCATTTTAATACTGCACGTGCACATGACTACTTTAGCACATCAGCTACCAGTGTTTTTAATACTTGCACAGTCACAACTCTACAAGTATAATACGTGTATGACCGCGCTATAGGCACGCAAAAAAATGGATAACGATTATGCGCACCATGTGCCCCAATACAACAATAATCACTCACCTACGGATCTCGTGGGGCACATTGTAGCCACGCAAGCCTCTATAGTGTCCGTACACCTTCACCAAATTAGTCTAGTTCGATATCACTAGCCTTCTAGTCGAAAGGAGCATGCATTTAGTATATATGCATGATTTACAACTGCTCCCCACTTCTAAATTAATTCTTCAATTGCAGGTAACCTCAAACGGAGTTACTGTGAGTACCTCATCACCACACTCACAGCACACTTTAGGGTGTGTGCTGATAGTTACACTTGGCCCATATATTTTTACGGCCATTCACCAAAATTATTTTTAACTCAATTTTGGTTGGTCCTGACGAAAGCCTCTAGAACTATAATGAAGGCTGAAACTAGTTGACCTTAGTTTCTAGGGATACAAGGAAAATAACATTCCTAATTTTATCCCCTCCTTTTTTACATTAGTCCTGGGACCCTTATAATTAAAGTTTTTCACAGGGCATTTCCCAGAGACTTTTTTAACTCTTAATCACTTCACATAGCACTCCACTCACTGCTCATAACCCTGCTCCGCTGTATCTCAGGCGTTGTAGCACAACTGGATTGTGCTAGACAATCCAGTTGGGCCCCGATGATGAAGCATGCCACCTACTAGGTAGGTGGGTGAGGGGTTTCTTACACAGCAGTTGTGCTCTCCCTCCTTTCACGTTGTTTTCAACAAATGACAGCGAAAAAAGTTTGCTTTAAGTCATGAAACTTGTCCATTTTGTTTGATCATATCGTTCTGGGGAAGAGGACAAGTTTTCCTTTTCCTCGCTCTCTTGTTGTTCTTATTTTTCCCCAGGAAAGATGACCTGAGTAACTGTGTAAACTACTGAGGGAGAACTCTTCCATCAAACCCAGGCAAGGTGTTCAACAGAGTCATCCTGAACAGAACGAAGGAACAATTTGATGCTCATTTACGAGACCAGCAAGCTGGCTTTCGCAAGGATAGATCCTGCACAGACCAGATTGCAACACTGCGCATTGAGTAGTCGATGGAATGGACCTCCTCCCTCTATGTCAACTTCATCGACTATGAGAAGGCGTTTGACATCGTGGTCAGAGAGACCCTTTGGAAACTTTTCCGTCTCTACAGTGTACTGGATAAATGTGCAAGAATCATTAGGAACTCTTTAGAGGAAATTGACCTGCAAGATAGTCCATGGAGGGCCACTCACTGAGCCTTTGAAGTGAGAATGAGAGTCCACCAGGGTTGTTTCTTCTTGCCTTTTCTCTTCCTGCTGACCATAGAATGAATCATGAAAACATTCACAGGCAGGAGAAGTAATGGAATCCAGGTGACCTGGATTTTGCAGATGACCTGGTCCTACTCTCCCACACCAATCTGCAGATGCAAGAGAAGACGGACAAAGTGGCAGGCACATCAGCACAACCTGGCCTCAACATCCACAGGGGAAAAACACAAGATCCTGAAGGCTAACATAGACAGCACAACTGAAGTCATTCTTGCAGGCGATGCACTGGAAGATGTTGAGGCCTTCACCTACCTGGGCAGTGTCATAGACACGCAGGGTGGAACAGATGCCAATGTCAAGGCAAGAATCATCAAATCAAGGGCTGCCGTCAGTCAGCTAAAAAAGAACTGAAACTCCAAGGACCCAACGCTGTAAACCAAGATCAGTGAATGTAACACCAACATAAAATCGTTCCTTCATTATTGAGCAGAAACTTGAAAGACAACAGTGATCACCACTAGCAAAGTCCAGACCTTCATCAACACCTCTTAGAGGAAGATCCTCCAAATCCGCTGGCCAAACACCATTAGCAACAATGACCTATGGAAGCATGCTTTCCAACTCGATGTTCATGAAGATATAATGAAAAGATGCTGGGTCTGGATAGGTCAAACCCTCCGAAAGCCCGCATCAAACACCTCCAGGCAAGCCCTCACCTGCAACCCTCAAGGGGAAAAGGAAAAGAGGAAGGCCAAGACACACCTGACTTCAAAACCTCGAGGCTGACAGTAATGAGATAGGTTACACCTGGAGTCAGATTGAAAGAAAAGCCCAGATCAGAGATGACTGGTGAGTCCTGTTTGGTGTCCTAAACCCCAGGAGGGGCATTAGGCATAAGTAATACTGAAGAGCTACTCATCACCCACCAGCAGTGCTGCCAGCGGTTCTACACACTTTACAATTCCTTGTACTGAAACTGTACCATCTAAACCCATTTAATCGCAATTTCCCCAAAGATTCTAAAAAAGTTCTCATGACTTCCCCTGTACCTACAGGTCTACTTGTTAATCCTCACAACATGCCATACACACATCTGTTTTATAGTGCTCCTATTCTGCACACTACATATCTTCATAACATAACATTTCCTTTAACGTACTCTGAGTTGCGTAGTCAATCAGGACTTTGTGTAGCGCGGCTACTCACCCATGAGGGTCTCAAGGTGCTGTGGGGGCTGCTGATCTGTATGGGCATTTGGGTTCAGTCGAAGAGAGATCCTTTCTGAATTAGGTCAGCGACAGGGATTGCCTGAGGTGGATGGGCAGTGTATTCTAGGTCTTGGCAGTGAGGTAGGAGAAGGATCTTCCTCTGGTTCTGGTCTTGTGAATCAGTGGGACAGTGGCCAGGGCATGTTGGGTGGAGCAAAGTTGTCTGGCGGGTACGTGGAATGAAAGGCGGTGGTTCAGATATGCTGGTCCAGTGTCGTGGAGATCTTTGTAGGCATGTGTGAGGAGATTGATGGTGATTCTTGTTGACTGGGAGCCAGTGGAGTTGTTGGAAGTGTTGTGTGATGTGGCTGCGGCACAGGATGGCGAGGACCAGTCTGGCTGCGACATTTTGAATGTACTGTAGTTTCCTGAGCTGTTTCTGTATGATACCAGCGTAGAGTGCGTTGCCGTAGTCAAGTCTGCTGGTGATGAGTGCGTGGGTGACCGCAGTGACGGCCCGTGTAGGGCGTTTTACCGGGGCGGTGACTTGGTGCAGAGGAGGGGCAGGGTGGGGGGTTGCAAAATACGGCAAACGGCCGATTTCAGGTAAGTTACGAAAAAAATTAATAAAAACGAATTTCGTTGCGCGCGCTGCATCGCCAAATGCGATGCAGCGCGCGCAATGAAATTCGTTTTATTAATTTTTTTCGGAACTTACCTGAAATCGGCCGTTTGCCACATTTTGCAACACCCCACCCTGCCCCTCCTCTGCGCCACGTCACCGCCCCGGTAAAACGCCCTACACGGGCCGTCACTGGGTGACCGTCTTTCTGGATTCTGTGGGGATCCATCTGTATGTTGTTTTAAGCAGGTGGAACGTGTGGAAGCAGGATGAGGACTCAGCGTTGATCTGGCGGTTAATTGGGAGCGAAGAGTCCAGTATGATGCCGAGGTTACGTGCATGATCCATGGGGTGGGAGGTATTCCCGGTGCAGCGAGCCACTAGGAGTCTTCCCAGGCTGAGGGGGTGGGTCCCAGGATGAGTACTTCAGTCTTGTCCGAGTTGAGCTTGAGGCAGCTATCTTACATCCAGGTGGCAACGGCCTTCGTCCTGCTGTGAATGTTGGTTCTGGCGGCTGTGAGTTTGTTGGTGAGTGAGAAGATCAGCTGGGTCATCGGCATAGGAGACGATGTTGAGTCTGAGGTTTTTACGATGGCTGCGATAGGGGCCATGTAGAGGTTGAAGAGGGTGGGGCTCAGGGAGGAGCCCTAGGGCACTCCGCAGCTGATCTCAGTAGGTTCTGAGAGAAATGGAGGTAGTCTGACTCCCTGTGTAACGCTGATGAGGAAGGAGTGGATCCAGTCCAGGGCCTTGTCTCGGATGCCGGCATCATGGAGTGTCATGGCTAGGGTGCGGTGGGAGATGGTATCCAAGGCAACCGAGAGATCCAGTAGGAAGAGGGCTGTGGTTTTGTCAGAGTCGAGGAGGGAGTGGATGTTCTCATGGCGGCGAGGAGTGTGGTCTCAGTGCTGTGGTTACTTAAGAAGCCTGATTGAGTGATGTCCAAGATGTGGTTCTCTTCGATGAACTTGGAGAGTTGGGCATTGATGACCTTTTCGATGACCTTGGCTGGGGAGGAGGGAGATGGGTCTGAAGTTCTTAAGATCTGTCCGGTCAGAGGATGGCTTCTTCAGCAGGAGGTTGATTTCAACGTGTTTTCAGTCTTCGGGGAAGGTGGCGGTTTTGATGTAGCAGTTGATGGTGCAGTGAAGCTTTGGGGCGATGGAGGTGCTGCTCTATGGAAGATGTGATACGAGCAAGGGTCCGATGGGGCTCCGGAGTGGATGCTCTTCATGGTCTTGAGTGTGTCATCTGTGGAAAGTGAAGTACAGTTGAGCAGGATCTGTTGGGGTGCGGCACGGTTGCATGCTGTGGAGGCGAGCGTTGTGGCACGGTCTTGGGTGTCGAAGCTGTCATAGATGTGCCTGAACTTGTGGTGAATGAAGGTGCAGAGTTTGTTGCAGAGGTCTTGGGAAGGTGGTACGTCTGTGGTGTCGCTGTTGGGCCTTGCAAACTCCTTGACGAGGGCGAAGATTTCTTTACTGTTGTGTGTGTTGGTGTTGATTTTGTCTTGGAGGGCCATTTTCTTTGCGTTTACAGTGGTTTTGAAGGTTGCATGGGTTTACAGGGTTTTGTTGTTCCTCCATCTCTTCTTGAGTCATCTGCAGGTGCTTCTGGACTTGTGGAGGGCGGGAGTGAACCAGCTGCCTGATGCCTTTTTCAGGGGTGCCAGAGTGTCAGCACAGTGAAGGTTGAGTGCTGAGGTGCTGGCACCTGTTGATGTCAGAGGTGTGGTAGTGCTGAGGAAGGTGATGCGATGTTCTTCGGTGGCCTTGTTCCAGCTACGATGGAGGGCGGTGAGGGGGGTGGTGAACGGTGGAAGTGGCGAAGGCGAATTGCATGCAGTGGTGGTCAGTCTAGAGGAGTTCGGTGGTGTTCCCACTGACAGAAAAGATGGGGTTGAGCGTGTGTCTGGCTGTGTGGGTTGAAGCATTGGCTAGCTGCTTGAGTGTGATGTTGACGAGGTTTTCCAGAAGAGATGTTGTATTCTGGTCACTGTGGTTGTCCAGGTGGCCCTTGAAGTCCCTGAGTCAGATGTAATCGATGGATGCAAGAGCCTGGTGTGCAATGAGGTCTACCATGAGGTCAGTGAAGGGCAGATGGGGGCCGGGAGGCCTGTAGATGAGGGAGTCACGGAGGGTGGTGTTGGGGTTGGTCTGGATCTGGATCTGGAAATGGAGGTGTTCCATGGTTGACAATCGGTCGTTCGAGTGAGTGGTCAGGTGGAGGGTATTTTATGGACAATGGCAATGCCTTCTCCTGGTCGTTGGCACGGTCATGGCGGGTGATTTTTTAGCCGTCGGGGATGGTGGTGGCGATGTCCGGTCCAGAGCAGGGGTTGGTCCAAGTTTCTTTGAAGCAGGCGTTGTTGGGAGAGGCTGCGTCTAGGAGGTCCCAGATTTCTGTCCAGGCGGAGCTGTGCAGTGAAGGGAGCAGTCCACTAGAAAGGTCAGTGGACTGCACTTCCACTGTGCAGCGGCCACCATTAAGTTGTGTGGGGGGGCTGGACAGCTGGGAGGCGGGAAATGCGTGGAGCGGTGGGTTCCCTGGACAAGGGTGGGGCCATGGGGGATCACAGCGGCAAGGGCAGCGAAAAGTGCAAAAAAGTCCAAAAGTGCAAATAGCTGGAAAAGGGTAAAAAGCTGAAAAGAGGCAGGAGCAGAAGAAAGGCAAAAGAGGGGCAGAGCAAAGCAGAAAAAGAGAGACAGAAGGGCAGTCCAGCAGCAGAGCAGTGACGGTGTACCACTAGACCACCAGGGATGAGGCTACTAGTTGCACATGGTTGCAGTAGGATGGCTCAGTGAGTTAAAAGCTTCCTGTGGTGATTTGCAGGCCACAAGATTGCTATCCAGCAAGGCTAACTCAATCAATCAATCAATCAATATAGTCTTTATTTTGATTGTTCAATCATAAAAGACAAGTTATTACAGTATTAAAATGTATAAAAAAGATAATTTATCGCTTGACAATTTTTCCCATTTAGCATTAAACAATAAAATCGTCAGTGATCATAGTTCTTCATAAAATATTCAATAAATATGTAACCATTATTAAATCTCGTGATTGTGCATAATCAATACTAAAATTGGTTATTAAAATACAACATGGCGTTCAACAATTATCATTTCACATAAGCTGAAACCTCCATTTATACATGTCCCTTTTTTTAGCAGGAAGTCAATAGGATTTTTAGACTAATATGTGGTCCCTCATTGCATTAAAGGTTGCTCTACCCCTATTTTCTTAGCGCGAAGGGGCCAAGCCCAACTCAGAAATTTTGCCATGCCGATTACAATAAGGTCCGTGGTATCTGACCTACGAATCCTTAGAGCTTCCTTTGAGGCCCTTATACCCAAGACCTTACAAACAGGTTTGAGCCATTTCGCCCTTGGAAGATGGTAAGCTGGGAAGACAAATAAAATGTGGGCTATGGTCTCAACATGGTCATGGCAGAAAATACATTTATCACTTGATGATGTGAACCATCTACTTGTGAACGCTCTTACTGGTAAGTAACCTACTCTGAACTGATGGTAAAGTTTCCGATCGAGTGGCCTGGAGATAAGGTCTCAATAACCTTCCAATTTAGCCTCATCTTTATCTTCTAGGAATTCCCAAGACAATGTCGGCCTTGTAATGGATGAAAACTTCTTAATTTTAACCATGTCCCAGTATGCTGCCCTGTAGATCTTCTTAAGGGGGAATACCGCAGGGTCTGGCTCCTCCCACAGAATACTCATCCCCATGTCAGACAACATGATTTTAATATTTTTCAACCATGGGATCTCGTGTAGGTAACCCAGCTTCCTTACTTCTAGTAAGGCCTTGGCGTATAGAGAAAGCTCCGGGGTGGTCCAAAGTCGTCTCCAAAATGCCAGTGGTTTGAAACGTGCTACATCCTCGATGTTGTAGCAGCCCAGATCTAAGAAAAGGGGCAACAGGGGGGAGAATTGCGGGAGGCCAACCGGTAATCTAACAAACTTATTTTGTGCTAGTACAAGGGGATTAGATTGTCATAGCCCCACAGTTCAGCACCATATAGTATTGCAGCTTCCCCCGGCTCCACCCAGCGGACCTGCGCATAAGTTGAATCGTGTAATTTTAATAGAATGGCCACCAATTCCAAGGGCAACCCCATTTCCACCAAAGCACTCCACATTTTTACACGGGAAACAAGGTCAAATGCGGATTTTAAATCCACGAAAGCGGCGTAGATTGTGCCCCCTCCTATGATAACCACCCGCCAATATATTAGCACAAACCTGAAGACCTGGTCGAGAGTACTTGTGTGTGGCCGGAACCCCGCCTGTAATGGTGTTAGGATGTCTGTTTCTACTATCCAGGCCTGGATTCTGCCAAGTACTAGTCTAGCTACAATCTTCTGAGCAGAATCTATCAGGCTAATTGGCCTGTAGTTTCCTGGTTGTGAGCGGTCACCCTTCTTATATATCGGTAGGATTTCGGCACCTAACCAGGTATCAGGAATCCGGGCACTACTGGCTATAGCATTCGCCAGTAACTTCATATAAGGGACCCAGAACTCTTTTTCCTTAATAAACAAGTATGCAGGTATGCAGTCGGGGCCAGGGGCCCTGCCTCTTGGGATTAATTTTAGTACGGATTCAACCTCTAGACTGGTGAAGCACAGGGGTTCACTTGGCAGTGGCCATTGGGGGATCTCCTCATTACAGTTGGAGGTCTGAAACTGCGCTTCATAATGTGCAACCCACTGTAATGGGGCAACGTGATTAATAGGTATTTGCATCGATTCACCACTTCCCCATTTAAATAATTGCCAGAATTGTGTCATATTCCGTCCTCTACAAGCCAGCAGCAGTTCATGCCAACGGTCTCATCCCATTCCTTTTTCGCTAGCAACTGAACTTTCTTATAGTGTGCTCTGGTCTTTCTAATGTTGCCCAGATCTTTGGATCTTATGGCCTTCGATAACATTTTTTAAGCAGTTCTACATGAGCTATTGTACCATGAGCCTGCCTTCACAATCCTATTCTTCCTCGGGATACTTTCTTTGATAAAAAAAGATTTTAGATTCTTAAATAACTCTTCGTGGACATGACACATAGTGAAATTGGCATCTTCCTGTGAATCACAATCTAATACTTTGGTTGTTGCACCAGTTACCAGATCCCTTATCTGTTCCATTTCTCCCTCATTGTTTGCAATCCTTGCCCACTGCTCTCCTCATATCGTTGGTTAATATGACCTCTTTTGTACTGTACTCAACTTTCCTATTGTTTGAATTACAAAAACTTTCATCATGTAATTTTAAAACCAAAGGATTATGATCGTTTTAGGACCTTCATATCCAGAACAGATGGACAAAGTTCTACTTTGATAAGAATATAGTCTATCCGGCTACTTCTTAGTCCATTATTAAAAGTGTTTGCACCCTGCCTATCTGACTGCGTCCTCCCATTTGCTGCCCTCATTCCCTTTTCTTGACAAAAGCCCTTCAGTTGTAATGCGACTTCAGTCCATTTTTTAATGGGGTCTAATTCTAATTGGGGGATGTTCCATTGTGTGTCCTCCTCTTCACTAAGCTTTCCGTCCCCCTGATACAGGGGCTCAAAGCTACAATTAAAATCTCCTGCTATGATCAGGTTGCAGATACCCCGTGCATTATCCAAATAGCCATCTAGAACAGTAACCACACCGGAACCCCTGACACCCGGCTGCCCTCGTGAATAAACGTTGATAATTGTTATGTCAAGACCTTTGGTCGATCGAACTCGTATGGCCATAATATCCGGGCTATCTATATATATTTCGTCCACCCTTATTCCCTCCTGCTGTCTAACCCAGCAGGTCAACCCACCAATCGGTCTTCCTCTCTGTCCTCCTATAGCAGCATTAGAAAAATGTAGGAAGCCGGGATGATAGACTCTGTCCAGGGACCAGGTCTCCTGGAATAAAACTATCAATAAATGATGTCCAGTCTGTAGACATGATGTTTGATGATAACCCTGCGATGTTCCAGGAAGCCATGGTCATGTGGGTTTTTAAGGAACTATTACTAGGATTATCATGGTCATTAATTAGCTCGACATCATATACTGGGTCTTCTTCCCATAAACCATGGCTGGGGATGTTAATTAGATTATGTGGGCATGCTACTGATCTTTTCGAGGTTGTGTTCACCATGCCACTGGGTCTAGTTCTCAATGAAGGTGAACACCCCGCATCTACACTAATGGAACTACAAACAGCTTTAACCTGGGAGACTTCCTCCGAATTAGACAGCACAACGGGGGTGGCGGAGCCCAAACTCATGCCGTCCTCCTCTTCACCCATGGGTTCCTTTAAAGCTGGTAATGTAGGGATATTAATTGTTCCCAGTCAATCGACTTCTTCTAAGGTAGTAAAGATTTCGAATCGATTGCTTGTGTGAACTGGAAAGTCAGATTGGTTGACTACTCTTCGGGGTCCCTGCCATTCGTTAAACCTAGGTGTGCTCTGTGGTTTATAAAAGAAACCTAATGGAAGAATTTTTATATCCTCTCCTTTAGTAAAAGAATTCCCAGCCATTTCCAATATATGTTGGACCAGTGTTGGCGATCTGAAACTAAGGACCACGCAGTCGCCTGATAGGGACTTGTGTGACTTCCCAATCCAGTCGATTCTACGTACCATTTTGAACTCGGAGAACAGATGGTTTCTTATCCCTGTCCTGTTGCTCAGGAGGTGTAGGGCCTTATTTCTTAACGTCGACCAGTGTTCCCGAGTGCCGGGTGGGAGCATAGGGATGTTAGCAAGTACCACGGTGTACTGAGTGGCCTCAGGTGGAAGATGCAGGGAGGTGTGAGGGTTTGTGTCACTTACTTCGATTAGCTCTGTGGACCTACTCCTATTATCACATTCCCCTTGCTGCGGCTTAAGCTTCATGGGTATACCGTTAATTAAATTGGCAGTGCAGTAGGACTTAGAATATGTGCCTGTCGCATCAGTGCTAACTTATTGCACCCATTAACCGGGGTTCCCATTCGCGCTGTGTCGCGTGCCCTCGCCTGTTCATTTTCTAACCCACCCTTCTCCTGTACATTGGAGTCAATAGAGTTTGTTGGGTTCGTTTGGTTTGTACCAAAGATGCCCTGTTCTATCTTCTTCAGCCTATCATCGACCGAGATCAGTTTTTTAAGTAAAGGGTCGATCCTGGCTGAAATGTTTGCTCCTATTAGTGAACATAGCTCATCTAAATTGAGCTGTGGGGGTGTGTAAACTAGGTGGGCTGTGCTAGTGGCTTGGTCTGTAGTGCTATCGTTGATGTGTACTGCAGGTTGGAGAACACCTATTTTGCCGGCTAACTCAATTTTGAATAATTTGAGGAGGGTTAATCATGTTACAAGAAAATGGGTACAGTAACACTTTTATGTACGGCATTTGGAAACTGCAAAAGCGCATTGTAAAACTTTGTATATCTATTAATTACAATTTTTATCATTACAAACACCTGTCATAAAAAACATGGAGGGAAATCTTGAATTAGGTCGTAGATGCACCAAAACTCTAATATAGCTGAGAAACCATATCAATGAAAGTTTTGACACTATATTGATCTATATAGCATAATATAACATAACATAAATTAATTAATCTACTTCAAAAGTTATGAAAAATGTAAAAACATAATTTGATGCTGTTGTCACTGAAAAAGATTTGTAGAACCAGGACTCTCTGTGTATTTAGTATTTTTCGTTTATTTTAAGTGTTTGCAGCTTTACTGCTCTACATATCTATTCCCTAATTTCCTTACAGTGAAATTGCGTAAAATTGCATATTGGTCTTTTGTTTGCCAGATAATGCTTAAAACAAAATGGCGCTTTGATAAGCGATCAACATCTGTTACACATAGAAAGTGAGAATAAAACAATTTTGTTAATTAAAGTGTGAGAAATAATTGCACATTTTGCTGAATATATTATTGATATTGCATAGATTACCCAGGCATGTAATGAAACCCCTAATAACGTGTTAAATTGGTATAAAATTAAAGTGGCAAATTTTCTTCCTCTTTGACTAAATCATTTTGGCATTGTACAGGGTACCTTGGAAATATGAACAGAGGATACATTGGTAAAAAATGAATAAGACACATATGCCAACATTAATAACGTCTAAATAGGTGACAGTAAATTAAAGTGATGAAAACTAAATATTTACTTCGTCTTAAACATTCTTGACTGTGTAACAATCCCTAGGTGTTGCATGAAATGATTAGGAAAATTGTATAAACGATAAAACAATGTGTGTTATGTGACAACTCAACAAACAATGTGCAGAATTATCGGGAAGCGTATTAACTGCGTGTTATAAAAGTATTCTAACAGGGAAAAGCTAAGAATGCGAACTCATTCCGAGATTTTATTGTATACATTCCATGATAATTAAGAAGCATATCTAACCTTCTTGAAAACGTCCTAAACGAATAATATTTTTTTTTAAATCACCAATTTGATGTCAATTAGCCTAAAATATTCTTGCCTGTGCAAGTAAACTAAAAGGCTGCATAGTTTTAGGAAACTGTAGACGTCTAATGCTTAGAATATGTCCAGATTGGGTTTTACGAGTTGGCTGTAATAAAAGTATTGTATAACACTTTCTTGAAGTTGCATAAACTGTTGACGGTCAATGAATGCAATTGTACATTTGTAGGCACTTCACAAATAACAGATGTAGAAACATGGGAGTTGCAGCATGCACACAGCATTCCATCCCGCTGTTGCATTCCATTCGTGTACAAAATAAAATGTACATTAAGGCAAATTGCCATCAAACATTACAAAATGTAAACAAACAAAAAAAAAAAAATACAGAACATCACAAACTCATTCTAATCACTTTGATTACACAATGAACAGTTATCCCTGTTCCTATCAGTTATTTATTTGACCTTGACTTAATTTCAAATAAAAACTTTCCCAAGGCAATCACAACGTCCAGATTTTGCATTTGTCCCAATAATCTCTACCTTGCTGGTCGTGTTAACTCTAATTTAAGGACAAATATTCTTCTCCCAGCATTTAAAAATAAGAGTCTGTAAAAACATGCGCCTTACTACACTTTAATCCATTATTGCCCAGTCACCGATTTTCATTTCTATTATAGCACAGATTTGTTTAAACACACGGCTCCATACACTCCTATACGTTCTTGTTCTTGATTTTGTACCAATATTCCGAGCCTTTTATTGTTCAAGCAGAACGTGTGAGAGTTATGTTATATATTATGTTATAGGCACTTTCTATAGCTCAGCGACTCACACCTGAAGATGTATGTCGGCACTTTGCAACCCAGAGTCGGTAGAGTGCAGTTAGAACATCCACGTCTATAGGAGCTTTTTGAGCTTGGAAGTATCCTGGCACACCCGGATCGGCAAAGGAAGTTACTTCCAATGAAGGGGGGCAAGATAAGAAAAGGATCTACCTTCAAATCTGCAGTGGGGATATGAGGGATCCTTAGTAACGCTTTATTTGCAGACCTGACAATCTTGTAGGATGATAGTGGCTGGGTCTAATGTTCGGGTAGGTTGGTAACTGATTGGTTAGGGCCTTATGAGTCAAGCAGCACAGTTTAAAGATGGCGTTTTTTCTGACTGGTAACCAGTGCAGGGCTTTCAGAATATGTGCGAAAGACGAGCGTGAAGGAAGGTTGCAAGTCAGTCGAGCCGCCATGTTCTGCTCAACTTGAAGCTTGGGGAGCAGTGAGTCATTTGCTGCTACTAGCAGTGCGTTCCTATAGTTCAAGCAACTCGTGATCAATTCTTGGAGTAAGGGTTTTCTCGATGCAGATGGGAGCCATGGAAAAGACATTCCTAAGTATTTGAAGGGTGAATTACTGCAGCATCCTCCTACTTCCAGGGCTTGTGTAATGATTTGTAGGAGGTAAAACAAGCTTCGAAGAAGACACTCCATTTTTATTTTCCTAAAAATTTTAACTCAGGCCCTTCTCCTTTAGTGCCTCCTGTAGCCTGGGAAGGCTATAAAGGTGCCATATAGTGAACACTGTTGTAATATGTTGCAACCCTAGCTGACATCATGATACATAGAAACATTCTAGAACGTTTATTGTTGGTGATTGTTAGAGGTGTAGGACAGGGCATGGAGAACAGTTCTTTACTTTTCTCTGGAAGACCCCTTTAAAGGAGTCAGATTATCTGGGCCCCTACTGGGTAGCGATATGATGCTGAGTAGAAACCGGTAGGTGGGTCATCCTATTTGGACTGGGAACCATCATACTCATGAAATATTTAGCTACAAGAAGCTTCCTCGTCTCATTCCAGGTTAGGTCCTTGACTCAAAGGATGATTTTGTTCCTTCTCTCCTTCTTTACTGTTTATTTTTCCATCTGTCTCTTTCGGGATAGGTCTTGTCTTCTTGAAGGGGTAGGGCTAAGTTGTTACGGTGGGGCACATGGAGGAAGATAAAAGAGAGGCTAACGTTTAGCATGTTTATGGGGTAAGCAGTTTTCTTTTCAAAATTTGATAAAAATCGCAATTCGGTAAAAATAATGATCTAAATACAAACATATTTTATCCCAGGTGGGAGTGTTATATCAATCAAATTGTTTACATTTGGTAGTTGGATGAGAGATAGACGAACATCTAACTTACAGATATTACGGATTCAAATTTACCTTCCATTGTGAATTATCCTTTAGTGGGGCAAATAACAGAAATTAGGCATTTTGTTTTCCGAACCATGATTGGTTGTGGCAATATTTATCATTGCCCATACCTTTTGGAAGTAGTTCAGCTGAAGGTATAGAATCTAATTTTAATCTCCTGGGGGCTGATTTAAACAGAAGGTGGTAAATCTACACAGAAATGTATATGTACATTTGAGTGTAGAATTACTACTTTTTGGAATTCGCACACCTTGCAGGAAACCTGCATGCACAGCTGAACCAAGTGTTGTTTCCTATGAGGATTCCTCAGAAAATAATGTGATTTCCAAATTAGGGTCCAATTTCGTCTGTGCAGAGACCTCCTTGGCGGAGAACTTGACGTAAGGTTATGGAATATTTTTCCCCTTGTGAAAAAGCCTTCCCTACACCTCTACCAAATTTGGGTGTGACCCACTTCCCTTCCTATACTGGAAAGGGACTTACACCAGCCCTTGACTAGAGTCAAAATATGACCTTTTCTAGGCTAGAAAGAGAAATATGTGAAGTTTGTACATTCTCACAAATGTAGTTGTTTGTGGATGTTCACATGTTCACGAACATCCAAGGCTAATCAGGCCTTGGAAAAATTAGGAGTGCCCTAAATCCTACTCCTTAAGTGGGATTTATGGATGCAGAGTTCTCTGCTCTCAGGAAAAAAATCTCAATGCTCGTAAAAGGTTTTTTACCTGTCATTAATCGTTTTGTAAATTTGTTGAAGGTGTAAATAATATGTTTAGTCATAACCATACGTCTAAGACGGAATTTACTTCTATGAATAAGGCTCCTGGACTCTGTTGTACATTACGTGTGAAGGCAGCTGCAACTTATAATGTAAGTTCCTAAAAATAAACATGTATGCCATGTCTTTACCCTTATGGCATATATTCTCATAACCCAATGGAGTGTTTGGATCATTCGCCATCTGATCGATCAGTTTCTGAAAATACTCTAGACAGCCTCTTATTTCAGTGAAATATCTGTATTTCAAGACAAAAAAATCGACAAAAATTATTCTAAGTATTTGTTTGACTTAGTGGCATAATAATTTTATTATAATTGATGTTGTATCCTTGGCTACGAATAGATTCTTAATTAAATTTTAGAAATTTGGCATACCTTGCTCAAAGTTTTATGAGAAACTTTGATGACTCTATAAACTGCGCCATCCAGGTTCCAAAGCCATGTGAATTCAACTCTTATGCAGGTTTTAAGATCTTGTTTGTCGGATTTCCTTCCATTTACTATGTGTGTCTCCCTCTTTCCAGCAGTCTCTATATACTGAAGTTGTAGCTCTTAAAGATTAAGTTCTATTCCCCAATGCAGCTGAATTACTTGTTTTTGACTGCATAATTGAAGACGTTTGAGGCCTTTTCTGGAAGCTCTTTAACCTGAAACTTAAACTGTTGAGCAACAACATTTTATGCCCCTCCATAATATCACCTCCAGCACATCTGAAATGAAATTGTGATTGAATTTCTACTCTGTGAACTGCTTACGCCAGTTATAATTTCGCTAACCTTTTCCTCTAGGGTAAAATAAATGAAAGAATGCAAACATATAACATGCAAATGCAAAGAGAGTAAAGCAAAATGCAGTGTGTCCCTAGTGACAAATACAGCGCTCAGCACTTGAAAAAAAACACAAATATCAACTTCTATGTTTGGATTACATTTTTGATTATTTTGGATTTTTTTTAATATTTGGTGTGTAGTTCTGGTCTGTCTGCCTCTAATACCAGACAGTAATTAACCCAGGACCAACTGTCTTTAGAAAATGCTTGCTGTTACCGCAGTGCCATCATTTTCAGGATCATTTCAGAATTGTAATGAGGAAGAGTTTATTAAACGAATTTGAATGAGTAAGATACAATATAGTGTGCACATGAATAATACAGTCAAGTATTATAAAGGAGAAAACATCTGTGTAACCCTTTCATTGTGTGCATATTGAACAGAGGGCCCCCAGACAGTGAGGGGGTTCCTCCATTTGATGAGAGACGAGCCTGTCCCTAAATAGGTGCCTCTCAGACATTTCTGCTACTTGCCATTAAAGTATTATTGATAAGCAGAGTCTATTGGTTACAAATGTAAGTATACTCTCCTAATTATCAACACTAAACTGCATAAACATATTTCGTATGACATAAAGTGCACAGTGTTCACTATCCATTTACATTTCTGACAATTACATCACTTGTTTGAAATTACATCTCTCAATGTGTAAGATGAAATGTGCAGTATACAATATTAGGTTAATTTAACTATGTCATTTAAATGATATTGTATCTACTCAACACTTTGGGCCCGATTCACAATGGTAAACGTACACTTCAATGTAAGTATACAACTTTTTTGCTATTCACAAATTAATTTTACAGCTACTATCTTTATGACTGTGTGCTCTCCTTACTCATGGAGTAGACTGTGCACTAAAAAAGATAGGCCAGTCCAATCTTTTTACATGCAGAGTCTCCGCCACAAGTTCGAAGACTCCGCAGTCGTAAAGATACTCCTTGTAAAATTTGTTCGTGAATAGCAAAACAATAATAATCTTAAACTAAAGTGTAAGTTTACCTATGTGAAACAGGCTGTCTGTCATTGAGACAATAATTAATATCATTGATTTGCATTATTTTCTTTGATGCACCAATAAACTTTTAAGTACTTCTAGAACCCATATAATTGTTTAATGTTTCTGTTTCATTAGAGTGATCCTGAGATAGTTTTATATCCTTCTGTTACAATGGAACAGAAGAGCAGCAACACACCGGTATTGAACAAGAGAAGTGACCTGCCAGAACAAATCAAAAGTTCGACATGGCCACTGACTAATCTATGGCTGGTCACAAAGGTGCGTTTGGTGATGGTTACAACTTTTTTAAATTAATTTCATTTGTATGATCCTGTGTAAATAAAAATGTGATATTTGTAGCACTGACATTTATTATGTGAACAATTTCTACTTTAGTACAGTGTACATTTGTATAGTTTTCCCGACATATTTCAGTGGAAAGCTTTGGAGAACTTTAACATTAGAAGAATGAATTGAGTGGACTTGTAAGCCTTGATTGACGTGTCTGATCTACTTTGTGGCCAGTCCGTATTATTTAGTAGTTGATATAAATTTCACAAGTAAAATATTATGTTATCTTTTTTATGTAGCACTCTTATTATCACAGGTGACCTCACAGTGCTCATAGCTGATTAGATCCTATTCTTTGAAAAGAGAATTAAGAGGAGAAGATTATTTTGAGACACATTTGAAATGCTAATTTATTTGCATGTTTGTATTCCCGGTTTAAGAATGTTTTGGATTTCAGAGAACCAGTGCCATGCAGAGATATGTGCACAATGCAAAAGCTCTTAAATGCACCCTTCTCTCAAATTGTAGATGTTTCACAGGTGTTGTTTTAACTCAGAGAGAAGTGTATCTTTTGATACTCCCAGAGGTCAAGCTTGAACCCATATTGTGCATCTGCATCCATCACTGGTGAAACACTAAAAGGCCAGAGATAGAGCCTGTTGTTCTTTCTTGATGCTATGGAAATGAACATAATGGTTGCTTTCTCGGAAGGAAAAATGGGGTCCCTTCACAACAAATGTAAGTACAAAATCCAAGTCGCTGGTCACACCATCACTATCTCCAGTTTACACACATTCATCTTTTTCCAGTGTTAAAGCATTACTGATTGATTTCAGTGAGGTATATTAACCCTTGAAATCAACTTTTTTTTAACATAACTCACTGAGCAGCCCTAAGGAAGCAGCACACGATTTTCATACAGGCACATAAGTGACTTGCTGAATGCAACTCCTGGGCATAGTGTTGACAATGAACCATTTTACAGCCATGAGGCCAGATCTCGTTGTGTCATTGGTTGAGGATGCATATCCATAGCTCCTGAACGAGATCTGAATATCTTCTGTGCAATTTAGTAAGTAAAGCTTGTTGTTTCACTGAGAGATGCTGCTAAATGTGTGAGGATATCTAAGCAAGAAAGGTAGTGAAAACAAAGAGACTCCGTATGGTTTTTACTTCGGCAGCATGCAGTTACAGTAAGTGCCAACATCAGAATGCCCCAATAGTTTATTTTCAAGTATATATACCTTCCCTCCCACATTTGAACATATACTTCTAACTTCCCCTATGAGCGAAATCCATTCCCCTCTTAGTGCAACATATGACATAGGCACGAGCAACAACGCATTGTTGCTCGTGACAACTCACAATAAGATACAAACGTCAACAAGGTGGAGAGCGGCGTGACTCGGCATGGACTGCAAGATGCAAAACACTCACAAAGTTCATGACATACCACAGGATGGACATAATGTTAAGTAAAGAACGGGGGACTACTCAAGAAGCCGATAAAGAAGAGTAAGTAAACATAGGAGTTTTACAACCTATGTGTGAACTGTGATGGACCAAGGACCTATGGAGCCGCCTCTTGGGGATCATGTACTCACTCTTGCAGAGGTCAGCAGGATTCAGTTAGGCCCAGTTGCAGATTCGGGCAGGTGGAATTGTGACAGGTCAGCTGGGCAGATACAGGGACGCCTCTGGAGCTTGTTTTGGCCCTGTAGCTCTGTAAAGGAAGTCAATAGGCTGACACTTAGAGTCTCTTCAGGTAACCTGGGATGAAGGGAGCAGGCCCAGTCTTCCTTCTTAGACATCAGGGCAGGTCTCATGCAGCAGGACAGTTCTCTGGCAGCAGGGCAGTCCTTCTATAGCATAGTCCAGGAGAGTAATAAAGTGTTGTCTGAGGGTCCGATAGTTATACCTGATGCAACTTTAGAAATGGGAGAGACCTCTAGACTTCCCAAACCGCTGGGCTGGATTGTCCTTCCTCCCTGCACTGGGCCCAGGATGTCTGGAGTAACAAAAGGCTAGTGTGAACTTCTTTGTGTGTGCACTGAAGCAGCTCCTTTGAAGTGCAAAGGTGGTAGGAGATAGCCCTGCCCCTAACATAAGGTCCAGATGGCCCATTCTGCCAACATCGAGTCCCCTTTTATCATACTATCTGGGGGGAATACACAAAGGGCTACTGCTAACTACACATAGTCATGTGACCTGTGATACAGGATGTAGGCACTAAATGGTTAGGACAAGAAAAGGCCTACTTTGTTAAAGTGTCATTTAGAGAATTATGACTTAAAATCTGCCCTTACCATTAAAGAGAGTTTTAAAGTACAATTAGTTAGACACCAAACATGACATATTATATGGTAACCCAATGTTATCCTGTAGGAGAGATAGGCATTGCAGTGGTGAACAACACATTTAAAAGCGTTTTACTCAAGTACATGTCCAAATTTTTAAATACAATCCACCCTTCCCTGTAGCCTGTTTAGAGCCTTTGGTAGGGGTAACATATGTATTTAAAAGGAAGGTTTAGACCTGACAACAAGGCTTATTTTTCCAGGTCGAAAAGGAAGTTTAAAACTGCACAATGGATGCAGTGGCAGTCCTGAGACATGTTTAAAAAGCCTACTTAAGTGGGAGGGACAATAAGTGCTGCAGGCCCTCCAGTTGAATTTAATTTACAGGCCCGGGTACATGTAGTGGCACTTTACCAAGGACTAATGAGCAAATTGAATATGCCAATTGTGTGTAAGTCAAATTTGCCATGCTTAGAGGAGGAAGCGCAAGCAATTTAGCAGTGGCTAGCAGTGATACATTTTGCAGAGTCTGAGGGCAAACAAAAACAAATTCAGCAAACCAGGAATAGGGAAGGCAAAAGGTTTAGGGGAAAACGACACCTAGGATGTCAGGTCTAACACTGAAAGAATGAAGCGTCTTCTAAAGCGCACAATTGCCTGGAAACGTCTGCTGCAACACTTCGTTATTGTCACACAAATGTTTGGAAGTTACTCTATTCCTAGCAAGTCCGAAAAGGTGAGGTATTGACCTCATCCACTAAAACCATTCCTCGAGTGAGATATACATGGTTCAGGTAAATACCTCCTATTCCACGTTTTTCAATTGAGAAAGTGAGGCATAGCATGTATAATCAGTATTTAACACACAGAATTCCACATATTTGATCATTTTTATAATTTTCTAGGTCTTATCCCCAGTATATTTTGGTATGTCTGACCTGCTGAAATCTGTCAGTGGAAATCCAGTGGGTGTAATAACTATCTCACAACTTCGAATACTAGTCCCTTCAAGAATTCCTGTTTATGTATGTTATCCGATATGAACTACCAGCCATTATTCAGGGCCTATCTGTGCAATTTGAGTTTATTGGCAACACACTAAGAAATATTTACTGAGTTAGATTTATCATTTATGTCTTAATCCTCTTTTGAAGAAATGTAGTTCAACAAGCTCACAATATGCAAATTTCTAGTTGGGTAGCCTTCACACAATGAAGCATTGCTTAAAAAACGTTAGCACAGCTTTGAATGAAGGATAAAACATAACATAGCATCAGATTTAGCATAAGTAGGCTCCAGATGACATCATAGATGGTGTTTACACCAAAAATGGCTGTTCTGTGGAACTCCAGAAAAGGCAAGCTAGCAATGTCTAGTCTAGGATTTGTACTTGGGATATATACCCTTCAGTACATACAAATTCATATGAATTGACAACCACTCAAAGGGTCAAACTTGTAAAATGTGTGTTTTCTTGTAATGCAACATATTCAATGTAGAGATAACTGGCAATATACTGTTTGACCCCTTGCTCGCACATGGGTTCTCTTGGCCTTCGAATTGTGTGAAGACAACATCACTTCTGTATATCTGGCTTTTTCCAAAACCTCTGTTTTTGCGCTGTTCTGTACAGACACTCTCCAATGCAGAAATGAACAGGGTGAGGTTAAGTTGTTTGCTTACAAGCACAACATTCACCCTATGGAGTATCTTGGTGCTAAAACATAAACCAAATAGTCAACAGTACAGTGTAGCGTGCCCAAGTCAGAATGGCCAAGCAATAAGGTCAAGGAAACAGCTATATCTTTTTGTCTTTCCTGAATTTGCATATGTCATTGTCTTGTCAAAGATGGATAGGCAGGAAATTCCATTTAGATGATGCGTCTATCAATACAGCACAAGCACAAAATGTTTTGTACCTGAAAAATTGAGGGCGTTACATGGGTGGAACATGGATGTTCCCATAAATCCACAAATGTTTTCTGACGAATTCCCAAATTTACCGAAAATGATAGACCTGGAATGCGTCAGAGTTGTAAGCCTCCCCACCAGAGTCCCAATAAGAAGAAATACCTTTATTTCTCCTTGTCATTTCCTCTTTCTACACGTGATGCATCATACAGCACATGTAGAAAGAGGAAAATGCCTCTCTGAATAGTTTTTGTGCAAGAAGGTGTCCTTTCCTCCACAAAAACAATCCTGCTTACAACTCAGGTACTCTTGTACCATGTTGCAAGGGTGCCTGCATTGGCGCTAGGCAGCACATTGTGAGCCAGCGCAGGGAAAACACAGGAATGCGCCGTACAGTGTTAAGTATGGTGCATTCCTGCCTTTTCCCTATCACTCAGCACAATCAATCAAGGAACATTTATAAAGCGCATGGCTACCTCGGCAAGGTGACCCGGCACTACCACTGTAGACTAAAGAGATTGGAGGCTTGCGCAGCTCCCCATGCTTAAAGAGCCAGGTGACTTGCTGCACTGCGGATCTGCTAATAACTATGCCCCATAATCTCTTTGCACCAGACCAAGATAAGCCTAGCAGCATCATTCTGAATAAGTTACAACTTGTGAATCAGATGGCCAGGCAAGTCAAGATAGGCTGAATTACAGAAGTCAAGGTGAGCTGAAATAAACACATTCAAAATGAATACCTTATGTGGGAATGGAAACAGGTACAAGGATGTATTTCATTGTACACAGCTAGAAAACAAACTGGTATTACCAACAGCTTTAAACTGGTCCACCAACAACAATACAGAATCAGTTTAAATGCCCAGCTTCTTCATACAGGGTGCCACGGGTGGGCTTAAGATCCAGCGATGAGGGCTCAAAAAGAAGGTTCCTGAAAGGAGAAGGACTGATAGCCTCTGTTTTGTCACCATGAAGTTTTAAGAAGGGGTTAGAACTTCTACAGCTCTTCACCTTTAAGAGATAGTCACCCAACTGAGCAGCAGCATCCTTCTCATCAGCTGAGATCTTTAAGATGTTGTGAGTGTGAATAGCATAATGAACAAAAAAAACAAAGTCAAAGGACTGATTCGGATGTGCCAGAGGGATAAAATGTAAATTGAATAAGAGAGGAGACAATATTGATCCTTGAGAAACACTGCACCCCAAAGTACAGGCTGATGAAGTAAAGGGTGAAAGCCATACTGTACCTTTCTGCCTATTAATGCAGAACTTTGCATGACAGCTTTGCAGCTCCTCAGAACTGCCACTGTGTAATGCACCCTTGATGAAGGACCTTGCATCGCAGCCCCACAGCCCTTCAGAACCATTGCTGAAAGTTGCATTCTCATGGTGAGACCTTGCAACACTCTGCAACCAGAATTAAAGATACTTTGTTGAGGGAGTGTAACTAGCTCCCAGAATCCAGCGCACGCTCCATTGGCCTGAACTTGTGAATTTGTCCTGTTTCTGCAAAACCAGATAACTATAGTTGGCCCTTTGTGCTTATAAACACTATTTCTTACCCAAATCTTTAAAATTGCATATCTCTGGTTCTAACAATTGGATTTTTATTGTTTTGGTGCCAAGTATTGTATTACATTTTACTCTATGTTTCTAAGTTGGTATGGGATTTTTTTGGGTGTTATGTTTTGAATTTATTGCTGTTTTTGTGCTGCATAAATACTTTACAAATTGCCTCTAAGTTAAACCTGACGGCTTTTATGTCAAGATACCAGATGGTAAGTTGCAGGTTAATTTGGGATTTTATTGTATTTCACCCTGACATGAATTGTGGTTGGTGCTTCAGTAGGTTTTCACCCCCCTCATCCAGTAATCCAGTTTCCTACAGTGCAACGTTGCATTCAGTTGTGCATGGTATCTGTACTAGCGTTTAAGGATCTAAAATCCCAAAATGTCAGCTCCCATTGGCAACATATGAGCCAGGACCCCAGGAGCAACATTAGTTCAATTGCAGAACTCATTTGGCAGCAAAGGGTGAGAAACTGCCCTTGGTGCAAACTGAGAGAAACAGGAATGAAGTGTTAACATTACCAAGGACAATAGTGTAAGCAGTGTCAAAGGAAGATTGGGAAAGAACTGAACAGGTGCTTCAGGACCTTTCACGGATGTCTGAATACTAAACCAAACGTTCACTGAATACCAGGGTAGTCTCTTATTCTAACTGAGTGGGTCTTAAGTGCAGGGCAACAACATGAGTCCAGCTTTATGCATTATTAATTGGTTTTGACCAAAGAGGTAAGACCACCACCCCTTTTCCATAAGGTGAGCTGTCTGCAGGATATAATTCTGTGGTGTGACATCATTAAATAGATCAGGCATGTCATCATTAAACTAGGTTTCAGTGAGATATGCAGTATAAACATTATTATCTGTGACCAGATTTTTAACTGCATCACACTTTTCTTTACTGCTGACTGAACGTTTACAAAAGACCAGATAAAAAACAGCTATTGTTGAAATCTGAGATAGTGAATGGGAAAAGAACGGGTGTTTTCTCAGTGTAGATATTATAGGCCTTCGGGTGCCTTGGCCACAAAAAGGAAAGAACAGGTTTAGAAAAGTGGCACAGCTGAATTAGACTGTGTCAAGGTGCTTAATAGGAAATGGGACTGAAGACTGGCAGCATGTCTGGGTGCTGGGTGTAGTCTGGTCATAGATAAATGCAGACTAGGATAGCGACGTGCCTCTGCCCTGCCTGCTGTGCTGATGTGCGGCAAATTTGCTTAATGCCCACTGAAGTTCATGATGCTTGTCCTACAAACACTAGGTGCATAAACCAAAATGGCTGCTGCTAGAAGTGCAATTTCAAAAGGATAAACATGGTGGTTACTCTGGTCAGGTCTAACAAGCATCAAACCAGTTTCCTCAGCATAAAAACAAAGATTTAAAAGACATTATCAATGAAATACTTAATGAAGAGATTTATTAGCAACAACTTAATCCTTAATGTTAACACTAAGGGCCTGATTATGAGTTCGGCGGTCTTACCACCGTACCGCCATATTATGATCTTCCTGATGAGCTGGCGTTCGTCTATCTGAGGGCGATGAATGTTTTTTTATATGACACATTAAAAACGACCTACTACCCATTGCTGGAGTATGGGCCGAATGTGCCCAGTCCAGTGAATGGGTAAATAGTACAAAACGTACTTACTTGGATTTTGGGCAACAAAAGGTTTGTTTTCTTTGGGGCCAAGATTCTGCTATGAAGGGGCACAAATTGTTGTCTTTTTCCAAACCCTTTGGTCAAGCCCTTCTCCCACCCCCTGTAGCTAACAATCTAGCCACCCAGCCAAGCACAACTGCTGTGTCAGGTTTGTTGCAATTTTCTGAACTTTATTGATGGGTGGACACAAACCTGCACAGAGGCTCTACTGTGGCTTGTGTTGCCAACGGTAGAACTGAAGATACTGTATTCAGACTTTTTTCTACGGGAAGACTCTATATCTCTAACCTCCCATCAACTTTCACTTTTTTGTCTTTATTATCGAACCAACGGATGTATCCACTAATCTGGTCGGCAAGTATATAGCTGCTGTGACATCCATGGATCATTTGAGTAGATCACTTGGTGCTCAGATAAAACCTCATTCTTGAGCATAATATCTGCCCCTCTCTGTGGTGGAATACTTCCCCCTCTCTCCTATAGTAAGGCCCTCATTTTTTATGTGATTCGGAATCCACTAATGTTCATGGATCTGTCATATTGTCTGATGGGAGTGTCAATAGCATTGTATCATGACCAGACGATCAGATCACTTGGATCTGCGGATGCCACTATTACTGATGGGAAATAAGAGCTTTTACTCGCTTACTTCCTTACTTTTTAAATATATCACCCTTGGTTTCGATACAGATTTGAATATATGAGTATTGTTTTATATAATGGTCAATAAATACATAAAGCCAATCCTTTTAAGAACCCCTCGGCACCTTTATATAGTGAAATAGCTGACGAGCTACTGGACAGATTTATATCAAATCACAGAAAGGCCTGTTTTTAGTATAATCCCATCTGCATGCCAATTGTGGTGTTATTCCGTTCTGTAGTTGTTGCTCTAAAAGAGAATACAATTCCTGAAGGTGTTTACATGGAGAGCACTATTTTTTAGACCTCCCCATACCTGACATAGCAACCTGAACTGAGCTCACAGTGTCGGAATTGAAATTACAACTAAACAGTGACTACATATTTAAATGTGTTATTTCATTTTAAAATCAAAAAGATATTTTAAACTCAGGAGGTATTAAAATTCAGATATTACGTTATAATGTGTTATGCATCTAATTTACCTATACATTTTTACTACCTATTACACAATGTTTACTTCATTTGACACCCTAGTTTTTTGTTTTTGTATGATTAGAAACATATAGGATCTGTTGGTACAAATCAGATGACGTTACCAAACTAAAAAGAAAATATTGTAATGTGGTGTCCATATGAAATTTGCTCTTTGAAATCTTTGAGGTAGCTATCCATCATTACCTCCAACATCTGCTACTACACTACTCATTACGCCAAACTTTACATTGCAAATGACATGTTCAATTATATCATGTTTTATCTCCCTTGACATCATTGATGACATTGCTGATGCTATTCAGTGGCACTGCAGCATTTAGGTAAATTAGGTTAAACCTAGTGTTGTACCCAACAGAATGTGACCACGGGGATTGCTTTGAATCATACCATAGTCCCCTTGGTCAATCAATCAGCATTTATAGAGCAACAGCACTGTCACTTCTTGGGTATCTGGGTGCTCGGGTGCAAAGTCTCTGTTGAAAAGCCAGGTTTTGGGGAAATGTCAGGAAGATGAAGAAACAAGCAGAAAAAGACAAAAACAGAGGGCAGAAGAATAAGCGAGAGGAAAAGGCAAAACAGAGGGCAGAAAAACGAGCCGAAAAGGCTAAACAGAGGGCAGAAAAATTAGCCAAAAAGGCTAAGAAGAGGGCAGAAAAATTAGCAGAAAAGGCAAAATGGAGCAGAAGTGGGCAAAACAGCAGGCAGAAAATAGAGCAGATAAGGCAAAACAGACCCGAAGAGGGAAAAACAGCCCGCAGAAAAAAGAACAGAAAAGGCCAACCAAAGGGCAGAAAAAATGGTAGAAAAGGTAAAACAGAGCAAGAAACGAGCAGAGGAGGCACAAACAAAACACAGCAGGTAGACAGACAGCAGAGGATAGCAGACTGAAGGCAGGCTGGACAGGAAAACCGCTGCAGGGGCAGCTGGCACAAGGACCTGCTCAATGGGGTCCTGCTGCTGGGCTCCATTAAGCAGGTCCTGGGGGGAGAGTGGGCGCTGGGTGGCAGGAGGAGGAAAACAGTGGTAAACAGCGGGTAGAGGGAAGAATCTAGGAGAAAAAAACGCAAAACAGAGGGCAGAAGAACAAGCAGAGAAGACAAAAACAAAGGGCAGAAAAACGAACACAAAAGGCAAAATATAACAGGAGAGAGCAAAACAGGGGGCAGAAAAACAAGCAGAAAAGGGCAAAACGTATGGCCGACATACAGGCAGAAAAAGCAAAATAGAGGGCAGAAACACGAGCAGAGAAGGCCACACAGAGGGCAAAAAAACATGCATTAAAGGCAAAACAAAGCAAGAAACAAGCAAACAGAGGGCAGCAGAGGATAGCAGACTGCGTGCATGCTAGACAGGAGAACTGTTGCAGGGGAAACTGGTGCTATGCTTGCTATTACTGGTCCTACTGGGTTTGGCCCTTCTAGTTAGATTCTTCTGGTGTTGGCCCTCCTGGTTATGGTCATTAGTTCCTAGATTTACTCACCCTGGAATTCCAGGTCACCTTGTTCCTGGTTCCCCTTTTCCTTCTTGTTCTACTCCACATTGTCTTTCTGGCTCTGATTCCCCTGGTCCTGTTCCTGATCATCCTAGTCCTGCTCACTGTAAGAAAGTGAGTTACTGGTTGAGTTGGGTGAAACCCTACTCAAGCAAGAATCAAAATCTGTGTTAGGGTGAATTCACAAGCAAACCCTCAATTAACCTGTGCTCAACCCTTGGATAACTTTGCACAGAGCATCAGGCTTAACTCAGAGACAATATTTAAAGCATTTGTGCAACCCTTCAAACAGTAACACAGTGAAAATACACCACAAAAGGATCCCACACTAGCTTAGATAAATCTAGTAATGTTTTATAAATAAAACAAGACCAAAACGACAAAAATCCAATCAGTAGAACTGTAGATATGCAATTTTAAAGATTTCAGTAAAAATTAGCACCAAAAAGCACAAAGCGCCAGCTGTGGATATGTAGTCATGCTTGACTGGGACAAAGTCATAAGTTCAGGCCGACTGCGATGGACAGTGGGCTGGCTACATGGGCCCATTGGGACCCGCTGGACAAGAGAACCTTACATCCTAGTTGCGGAGCCTTGCAAGGTCCCACGCTCAGGATGCATCTCACAGCTGAGGTGATGCCTTAGTTCTGAGGTGCTGAGAAGCTACAATGTGAGGTCCTGCATAATCGTCGAGGATCCTGTCAGCGGGGGCTTCAGGTGTGAAGTCCAGCATTGAGGATGCATTGCGCAGTCGAGGCGATGAGTCAGTTCTGAGGAGCTGTGAGGATGCGATGCAGGAGCCTGTGTCATCTTAAAGGCTGCCGTAGACGCAAGATTTGCGATGCAAGGGTTTGCGTAAAGAAAGCTATGCACAGGCAGCGTTTCCAATGTGGGCTGCAAGGTCAATGCGGGAGTCCTTGCATTGAAATATCGCTCGCAACAGAGGTGATACGTCGGTTCTGCTTTGGATTGCACCGCACAGCAGAGGAGATACATTGATTCAGCTGGGTCCACAGATGAGCTGGCAGAGCACCTACAAGCCGAATAGGACTCCCAGATGGCAGAGTCCAGGGGCTGGGTTCAAGGCTGTTGGAGCCTTCTATCCCTGAGACTCTAATGAGGAGGCCAGCCAACAAGCCCTTAGAGTCAATTTGGGGTCCTGGGTTCAACAGATGTAGGTCTAGTCCTTCTCACCTAAGCAAGAGGGAAGCAGGCCAGCACAGCAAGGCAGCAGCCCTTCCAAATAGCAGTCCAGCAGAGTGGCAGTCCTCTTAGGCAGCATAGCAGTTCTTCTTCCTGGCAGAGTATTGACAGGTCCAGAAGGGTACTGAAGAGTTGGTTCTGAGGTCCAGTTTTTATACCCAGCTCTGCCTTTGAAGTGGGAGAAGTTTCTAGTGGTTTCCCTTTGATGCCCACAGGCTTCCTGTCTTCCCTGCCCTGGTTCCAGACTAACTACAGGGGGTATGAAGCCCTTTGTGAGGAGGTAGGACACAGCTTATTCAAGTATAAGTAGGGATGTGCCCATTTCCATCCTACCAGTAATGGCCCAGTCAGGCACTCCTAAGCTCTCTTTTGTGTGTGGATGTCTAGAAGGAATACACAATGCCCAACTGTCAGCTACACCCAGTCATGTGACCCAGGGACAAGTTACAGGCACTAAATGGCTAAGGCTGAAAAATGTGTCATTTTCAAAATTTTAATGTAAACTCTGACTTTACCATAAGAGAGGACTTTTCATTACAATTACAAAGACACCAAACATGAACTGATTGCCTATTCCTATTTGGAAATAACAGCTTATACAATGTAACATGGTATCTCAATAAGGTGAAAAACAAATGAAAGAGTTTTTCATTGCCATGACATGTAAACCTTAAAATCCCATGTCCCCCTTTTTAAATACACTTCACCCTGCTCTCTGGGCCTCCCCCTGCAGCCCCCAATGTGCCAGATGTTGTGAGGTGCCCCGGGCAGGCCTGAAGAAACACAGTATTTAAAAATAAAAGATAAAGGTGGCCGTATCCTGCACTTGCAGGAAGCTGGCAAGGTCATGGGGCTTTGGGGTACCCCAGAGGTACAAAATAGAAAAATATTGAGGGGTCCCCCAATATATAATGAAAAAAAACAAACCAAATAAAAACATGTTGCTGGTTATTTCTCTTGCAGGAAGCAGGCAGGGATGCAGCAGCCCTAGGGGATCCCCAAAGAAATTAAAGACGTGGGTGCCCCGGGTGGGCACCAGGACACTCAAATAATAAAAACAAATAAAGAAAAGCATGGAATGGAGTACTCCATAAGGTCTTGAAAGGGCTTTTGGTTAATATGTCTGATCTTGGTGGTGCAGCAGCTCCCAGCAACATTTAAAAAAACTGTAAGTCTCCTGTGTCATTAAATCCATGACCCCAAGAGGGATTACCATATTGAGAACTCCAAGCTTGTGCTCTATGCTCTGTGGTTGTTTTTATGGCTGCTTTTTGTGGCTTGAAAAATGTTTTTAAAAAGACTGAATTACATGTTGACTTCAGGCCAGGTCCTGCTCCCAGTCGCACACTGCACACGGCCAAAGGTTGTGCGCTGCAGGGGTAGGGTGCTCACAGGGGGTTGATGCAGGGCCACCTGCACGCTATGCATGCTACACATGGCCAACGGATATGTGCTGTGGGGATAGGGCACCTCCATCTATTGTAACTTCACATAGTGAGCCTATGAGGGTTGGGCCCAACCCCACACCGCATACGGCCAAAGGCCATGCGCAGTGGGCAGTTGAGTGCCAGTGAGGAGTTGGATGCATGGCCTGGCCATAGGCCTGGCCTTGCTCCCAACCATATGGCCAGGCCCTGCACCTAGGCACACAGTATCCATGACCAAAGGGTGTTGGGTATGGCCAGGCCCAGTGTCCAACCTCATTGCGTGCATGACGATCATCATCTTACTTTATTTTTGAAAAAACATAGCACTTCACTGAAAAATGGAAAGTTTAAGTGAAATTATAGTTAGGAATAGTAATAATATGTCTACATTAAAAAAAACATAAACAATCCAATGAAAAATACTAAGGTTAATGAGACATTATATTTAGGTGAAAATGTCAGTTAAAACATATAATTTTAAATGAACAACAGCAAAGACATTCACCAGTTATAATTATCTGGAATAACTATAACTCCTCTAAAGTAACTATAACCCCTGGCCTTGCCATGCACTGCTAATTAGCTGCCATACATCACTTATAACATGTTCTATGTCATAACTGATAACATCACTGCAACATCTGAATGAATCATTGATGACAACATTGTGCCTCGATGTCATGTTTTAACTGACGTTTTCACCTAACTATTACATTCCTCTAACCTATATATTTACTAAAAAACAAAGGTTAAAGGGACATTATAGTTAGGTGAAAATGTCAGTTAAAATTAAGCCTTTTAAACTAAAATAAAACACTTAAATTCACCAGTTGTAGTTTACTGAGCTAACATGAACTTGTGCCCCCACCCTGCCCAGTGTTGTCATCAAGGATGTCATTTGAAATGTTATCAATGGTGTCTTCGATGATGTCATTGAATGGGTCATGAATGATGCAATCTTTGAGTTCATAAGCAGACCATAGCTTCTGTTCACATGGCATGGTATATATCCATGCCTTATGATCAGTAGTCACAGCACATGACTGCGTATTATGTATCATACCTTGTAAGTGCTGTGGTTAGGAGTATTGCAGACAATGGTACTATGCTCTGTGATCTGTAATGTCATGTGTGAAGTCACAAGAAGTGTACTGGGGACAAAGTTGCATAACTAACTATACCTGGCAGATGTAAACAATGTTTGCATTTATAGACTAACCATAACCATAGCCCTAGTGTAAGAAATCGGAGTGTTAGTTGAGGGTGGCGGGGTAGAACCCACCTCAAATAATAATCATAATTCTTGTCAAGGTGATTCACTAAATAAACCTTTGTTTAACCCTCTGGGAGCTTGGCACAAAAAAGTCAGGCGTCACTTAGAGGCAATGTGTTAAGCATGTATGTAGTATTCAAACAGTAATTAAGTGAAAACATAATACAATTCTTTTTTTATTTTTATTAAACAAAATGACACCAAAATGACAAAAATTCAATACATACAACTGGCAATATGAATTTTTTAAGTTTGAATCAAAAACAGCGCAAAAAGCACAAAGTGCCAACCATGGTTATCTGGTCGCGCTAGAGTGGGTCAAAGTAAAAAGTTAAGGCTTGCTACAATGGAGCATTGGAGCATGGGTTGGATACAAGAACCAGGTTAGTCCCAGTGGAAAATGTACCTTCTGACATAGAAACTTTTATGGGGAAAAAGTGGTTGTTGACAAGTTGTCTGCAGGGCAAACTACTAGCTGGATCTGAAGCAGAGCTCAATGATGGTGGTTGCTGAAGAGCAGTGTCCCGGTATGGTCATTAATGAAAGTGGGAAAGCTCCGAGTGGGAAAGTTTGGAGTTTGTGGGGGGCGGAGCCTGTCTGGCCTCAAGATGGCTGCCTAATAGGCGATCTCCATCGGCAGAAATAATCTATACTTTACAATCCTTTTCCATTGCATCATAATCTACATCCATAAGAAGTGTCCCCTGCCAAGCCTGCCGTGAAGTGATAATTTGGCCGATGAAGATAGGGGAATTCGGCTGCTGCGGCCTTGGTGTTTGGTGAAGCAATGTGGTGTGCATGACCTATACTGGCGGCGGACCTACGCATCAGTAAAGCGGTGCCGAGGTGCGGCTGGGGCCTCTGTGAGGCCTGAGTGGCAGTCTACGGCAGGTTGCCGGTTCTGCTCGGATTGCTGTGTGGACACGGCTTTAAGGTGTGCGGTGCCACAGGTGGTCCTCCTGGAGATGGGAGGAGAAGAGCCTACACTGTGCAGCGTGCCTTTGCGGGCGCTCGGAGAGCCCAACATGCAGCTGTGTGTGGACTGTGTTGAGGTGCTGTGGAGCGCACCTTAGAGTGTGCTGACGCCCGACAGGATCACTGGAGCTGCAGCACAGGGGGGCTGCTGCGGGTCACGGGGGCATGCCTTTGTCTTGAGAGACCTAGTGTTTGTGTTAACACAGAGGATTCATGGTGCAGCGGAGGCACATAGCTTCTGTACATCTTACAGGCTTTAGCCCATACTGTCCTGCTTTTGTGGTGCCGGCTGGATGGGTAAACTTTAACGTGGACAAGGGAGAGTAACTGGTCAATCCCTGGCAGTCTTCAAGAACAACCTGATATAGTGTTGCTATCTTTGGGGCTGCTTTTACCGCATAGGTAGCCCAGCTTCCCATGCACGATACCTGCCTGTAGGGTGACACACAGAGACTGCTGGCAGTGATTGAACAGTGGTCTTGTGGAGTGTGCCATTCTGCTCATTGTGAGATATCTGGACTTGGAGATATTTGTAACTTCTACTATGCCGCTCAGAATGTGGAAGGCAGTTAAAACTCAGCCCAAACTGCAATTAGAACAGCGCAAATCGCCCAGGAAACATGAGGAGGGCTCGGCAACAACTGCGCCTGCGCCCAACGCTTCTAGTCCAGAACCGGGTACTGACCTGCACCAAATTCTGACTACAATGCAACTCATTCCTACTAAAATTGACTGTAAGATTGACTCGCTGTCGTATAGAATGGAGAGGGTCTCGGAGCGCTTTGATAAGCATGCCGAGGGCATGAATATGCTGGAGAGGAAAGTGTTGGACGCAGAAAACGGGCAAACCATGTCAATTGGAAACCAGAAGCAGAAGGAGAGAACCTTGCTGGCCCTGCATGTGAAAGCGGAGGATTTAGAGTCTTGCTCTTGATAATATTTGCATAGTGGGACATCTAAAATCTTCAATGACCCTAACACTGCGCAGCAATTCCTTAAGAGGAATGTACCTACAAAAACTGCATGTGAGCCGCCAGGGCAAGGAGGACCGGATCTCGGCCCATGATTTGGACGAGCAGGACTGATTGATAGCCCTAATGGCTATGGATGATTGGCTGTGCACTGTATAACACAGTTTGTATGACGTACTGTTGATTTGTTTAATCTGTTTTTGCTACATCCACCACTACTATGTTGAGTTGTATATCCTGCATGTTGTTGTTTTATGTATGAAGTTTATGGCGGGTGGGATTCCGGTAGCGCTTGTTGTTCGGGGCATTTCACTTGATTCTTGCAGTGGGGTGTCTGTTGCATGGTATGGGCACTCCTGATACTAGATGCAGGAACGCTGGTTTGAAGCTTAGTTTGTGTAAGTTAGGGGACACATCAATTCACTTTTATGTTTACTCCATATATGATGATGAAAATTGCTATAGTTAAAACGGCCCTCCTGCGATATGGTTTGCAAGAGTGTTTGGCGGGCGCTCTCTTCCTCCATGTGTGATGTACATTGTTTTCTATGGGACATGTTGTTTGGGGTTACGGGTGGACAATGGTAGAGATGCTTGTGGATATGTATTAAGTTTGGGGACACGGCGTGGGTGGTGGCTGGGACCTTGCAGCATTTGGTCATCTGTATTATGTCAGCACAAGAGTGCAGAGTTTATTTGGACAGTACTTACCTGTTTGCACACTGTAATATGACAGGGAGTACTCACGTTTGCACATTGTAATATGGCAGGGAGAAGCTTGGTGCTATGGCAGCAGTTGATGACACAGCTAGAATATTGACAAGGTTGAATTTCTTGACCTGGAATGTTAGAGGTTTGAATGATAACCGCAGGATCTGTACAGTGGTGCTGTATTTGCAGCGTCATCAGATAGATGTGGCCATATTGCAGGAAACACATTTGGCTCTGAATACTGGAGTGCTTACGCTGACATGCATGAGAGGTGTGTGTTGTGCTGCGGGGTTTACAGCACATGCGCGGGGGAATTAATATGGACTAGATGAGGCTTGGGAATTAAAATACAGGAACTTCATGTGGATAAGAGGGGAGATATATGGTTGCGCGCTGCCGTAGACAGAATTTGAATGTGGTGTTGGTGGGGCTGTATGGGCCAAACAACGACGAACCACAGTTCTATTACTCACTGCATGCTAAGCTGGCATACAGATTCATACAGATCCAGAGGTGGTAATAGGAGCTAATTGTGGGACAGTCATGGTGCATTTGTCAGAGTCCCTTGAGCGCTGGATACATCTGCCTCTTCCACTTGCTTGGCACATATTTATAATGAAGATGCTTGTGTCCGTGCTTCTTGTTTCTCTTTGTTAATATTCCTATTTTGTTGCCGAAGGCTGTGTTCAGAACTTTTCGTTAATGAATGCTGAGGTTGGCATGGGCCAGTAACCAGCCTCACGTGCGGTGGGCCACGCTCACTCTCCCCTGCTCGGTGGGCAGCCTAGTCACGCCAGATTTTGAGGCATATTACAGAGCAGCGCAGATTATGTTTGCATATTTTTGGATACACGGCTCCCCGGATTTGCTACACTTCTACCAGGAGAGGGATGGGGTATTACCGATGACCCTGCCTTCCTATCTCCTTAATAAATCACATCGCTGTTTCAATATCAATGATCCTGTCAGTATTATGAGATATCTGTTGAGGAAATCAGCAGTGGTCCAGCGCACACCATTACTTTACTCACTGCAGTTGCCCTTGAAGTGGTGCAGTAGGCTGCATTGGGGGCTCTACGGGCCCTTGGTATTCGCTGTATGGGACATGTCTTTGCAGATTAAATCGCAAACTGATGATCCAACTCAGGGCGAGGGTTGCCTGGCGAGCCCTGTTGGATGGCGAGCTGGCGGGGCCCCCTGAGGTGGCTTCTCTTACTTATTTTATATGCTCACAATTTTCACGGCGGGCAATTTTGATTTTATATACCTATGAACAGGAGTGCAGACTCCCTAATGCATCTAAAGCCTGCCAGGAGTGGAGAGATGACTTACGTATAGAAATTACTGAAAGGCGGTGAACCTACTTCTGCTCTGTGATTTATGTCATATCTCTAAATGGGCATCACCGCTTGGTGCATTTCGAATACATTAATTGGGTGTGTTATATGCCGGCCTACCTCTTTAAATACAGGTTAGGAGCTGACTCGAGGTGCCCTCGATGCGAAGCGGAGAGTGCTGGGTTTGCACACCTGGCATGGTACTGCCCTGGTATGCACGTCTTTTGGCTTACAGTGTTCGATACTTTAAGTGATAGTGCGGGTGCAACACAGATATGACATCCTGTCATACGCACTCTAATAATTATCGCGCACTGATGCCGGACTTTAGTCACCCGAGAAGTATATGGGGACCATATCAAGCATATTTGATATGTATGAGTGTGGCTGCTGAGGGAGGCGAGACTCCGAATGTTGAACCATAAAGTTCTGGTTGTTCTGAGGGGGCTTCGACACTGACCGTGAATGCCAGTTTCTTGTATTGGCCATTGTCACATTTGCATAAGGAAAGGCAGGAATGCGTGGACTCCTTGTACTTTATTATTGTAATACCACTGTTTACAGGGAATGTTTCAGGTCAAGATGTCATTTGTCATACACAAAAAAGGAGCATTAGGGGGAATATTAATCAGGTTTACCCCCACCCAATCACTTATAAATCCACAAAACCTGATTAATTATGAACATTCTTTATTTGCCGGATAGCAGGAGCTTTGCAAGTGTACCCCATCTGGCTTAATTACACACAATTTAGCAAAAAAAGTTTTAAGTTGCTTAAATCTGTTGCCAAATGTCAAGCAAATTTATCACACGGGGCCAAATTAATAAAAGATTTTCCCAATCTAGGCAATCACTCATAGCTTTAAAAACACAGTCTCTGCAAAATATAATCTTCATAGAACGTCTTTTGGAAAGGCTGAGAGAAAGAAGTTAGATTCAACAAAAATTGTCTTTGTAAAGCGAGTGTAAGTTAAGATCAGCGACTATAAAGGGCGTTGTTGTTTGAGCGCCTGAGTCTTCAACAGAGTCCGTCGCTCCAGACTAGTTTCTTGTAAAACTGTTAACCAGTATTGCTTGAGTGGACTTAAAAGGTACGAATTTGTCACAATCTTTGCAGTTCAGTGAACTTTTATGCTGTGCATACATTCTTATAGCCAATTCTGTCATTGCGTGTATGTCAAGTGACACGTTACGGACCCTAAATCGTTGCACTGTGAAACACGCAGAGAAAAAGGATAAATGGAGATGCCCAGGTTGTGTTCCGCTTCGCAGTGAACTGTAAAATGTCACCCTTGTCGTACAGGAGATCACTGGCTCCAAACAGAGCCGCTTGCCGGCTGAGTCGCGGACAGCGCGCTCCTCTCGGGCCATTAATGTCCTGATCTATCCAGGCATAATGCCCTCACTGTTGTGTCACAATGGTTCGTTTTCTGCTCCTTTAAACTCATTCAGTCCCTTTTTGTTAATTCATTAAAGGGTGGAATGATCCTGAATCGAGCTCTGCCACAGATCTGCCTTGCTGTAGGTCACCAAGTGAAACTGAAGACCAGCGCCGGGACATCTGACGAAGGATACCAGATAGTGCTGCAGAAAAGGTAACTTCTTGATTCAGTTCCACATTGTGCTAAGGCATTTCTAATGTTCTCTCTGCACAGGAGCATGATAACTCTAAATATGGAGGATCTCGGGGGATTCAGTGACACGGTATCTGACTCCAATGAGATGCTTCGCTTGCATCCCAAAAATGCACACTTACACCTAAAGTTCTACAAAGACCTCCCAAGGTAAACACAATATAACTTCATATTAATGTGCCCAAACCACTAACCCTAAAAATATAGATGCTCTCTTCTACTCTTTCACAGTCAGAAATCATCACAGAGACACGGTCGAATGATGGCTTTCCCAGTTCCTTAGGAAAGGGCTTCTAGTGAAGTTGATCGTTGATGTCATGAAAATGCTTGTCAGTGCTTTACGTTTGTATGACGAAATATCAGGAATAAAAATATAAAAATGCAAAAATATCCCCAAAACAATGTAGAGGACAAACATATCTTCTCCCTTTACTTTGTATGGAAAGGACAAATCATAAAAACTACTAAAATATAGAAGGCCAAAATATCGTCACAAAATAGACAAGTATATACGAAATTTTAACATTAGAAATATACTACCTTTAAAGATATGCTTACTTAAAAATACATAAAAAATATACACTGTATAAAAGGTATACTTTAAATTAAATTTTAAAAAATATACCTAATATATAATTGCAATGATAAAATAAACACTGTTTTGCCTCTGTGTGGATTCTTTCCTCTTTTTGTTTCTAAATGTTTGTTTCCTTCTTATGATGTGTTAGCACCATCTTCTGTTTTTTTGCACTCTGGATGAATATTGGCATCCCCTTCTTAGTACTTTGATTTCATTAAAAAAAAAGTCTTCTGGGGCTCTAAGTTATTGAAGTGCTGCCACTTTTCCCCTGGTCCATGTCCATGTCCTACATAGCTTCAGAGCTCAAATCATTGATTCTATCTTGGTTGATATTTTTTGCTTCCGCTTTTACACTGCTGCTTTGGACTACAAATGAAGAAAAACTCAATGCTCTGATACAGGATTTCTTTTATTTCGTTGTCACTTGCATGTCCTACCAGGACTCAGGCTGAGAGGTCTGTGTACAGAAGCTGTATGTACTTTCGGAATTTGTGACTGAAGTTTAGGCATCTAAGCAAGATAAACAAGTAATCCCATCCATCCGAATAAAAAGCTTTTTCTACGTCTGCCAATGGTACCACTGCCGGACAGTTTAGCATGTCTGTCAGAGCTAGGGTGTTGTGAAACCATCTTATATTATGCCTTGTGGCCCTGTGCTGCATGAACTCTGCCTGGGCCAGATGAACCCGTGATGGCATCACACGCACCAGGAGCTTAGCCAAAGCTTTCACAATTCAATTTGATCTCTGTGTTAAGGAGGGAGATTGGGCGGTACGAGGAACAATAGTCAGGGGGGCACCCTGGCTTCGAAATCATGACAATCTCAGTCTCCCAAAAATCCATAGAAAGTCCTAGTGGTCTCCACCACTTTTGCTAGTATGTGCTCAAGAGATTCCCCAATGAGTACCTGAAAGACTTGAAGAACTAAGGCAGGAAGCCGTTTGGGCCCGGGGCTTTACCAGACTTTAGTTTGTTTAGGGCTACCTAGAGCTCACCTGCTGTGAGGCCATCCTCTGGGGGTTGTCTCTTGGCTTTCAAGAGGGCACGCAGGGGAAGGTTGTGCACAAAATCCCCCATCAGGATGTGTGACAAAGTGTTGCACTGTGCATATAGGTTTGAAAGTTATCACTCAAACTGTGAGGCAAGCTCTCTTTCCCCTGTAATGGTCCCCCCTTCTGGTGTCACAAGGGATAATAGCAGCGGATTATGTTGTATATTATGGCAGACCCTATGGATGCTGCTGGACTTGTCTCCTTATTGGTATAGGCAAGACTAGGACACCACCCAGATCATCTTTGCCTCATTTGCTAAAGTTTGTTGAAGGAGTGCTTGGCTATGGGCTAGGTCAATCCACAGTCTGGTTTTCGATATATACAATGAGGTTTTTCAGATCTTGGGCTCTTGGCTCTAAGTCTGTGATCACCTGTAGTTGCCTGCACTTTTCCCCGGTGGAATAACTTATGATATGGCCTCTAATCATTAGCTTGAAAACTTTCTATAGTAAGCCTTGGAGGATAGCAATACCCAGTTGAGGGAGAAGTACTACTCCATCACCTCACCAATATGGTCTTTAACCCTTACTTTAATGGCTGCACACCGTTCCCATGAGGAACAGGGTCAAGACTGATTTACATATGGCAGGGTCTGAACTAGGGTGGCGAAGTGAGCAGAAGAACAATGATGGATTCAACCCAGATCTAATAGTGACTGGTGATGAGTGTCTGAAAAGTTTCAGTGTTAGGTCCATCATCTTATTGTGTTTGCTTTGTTTGCCCTCAGTTGGCAGGGTATGCCCAGATGTGGGTCCCTTGCTTACTTTGCCACTGGATTCAAGCTAGCCTGGCTGATGATGGGTGTTACCCTGAAACTGGTCCCAGAATGCTTGTTTCTGGTCTAGGAAAGACCTTGCGTGGCAGTTCGGGCTGATCTGTTTCCATGAGGAACAGGGTCAAGACTGATTTGCATATGGCTGGGTCTGAACTGTGGTGGTGAAGTGAGCAGAAGAGAGATGATGGATTCAACCCAGATCTAATAGTGACTGGGGGTGAGTGTCTGAAAAGTTTCAGCACTCCGTCCATCATCTTATTGTGTTGCGAAGTTGGGGTATATCATGATTTTGTGTGACTGATATAATAGAGTCTCTTGAGAGATGGCGTCCCAAGATTCTAGAGATATTTGCCACCATGCCGCCGGGGCTAACTGCAAGCCCACCTCAGAGGATATCCGCACTGGTGGGACTGCAGTGATGAACCCCCAGACTGGGTGAATTTGTCAAGTATGCTCGGTTTGGCTGGGGAGTGTTCATCTTTGGCCATTCTGTCTATTAACACATCATTGAATGCTGATCATGTGAACCCCCACTGCTCTGATGCACTGCCCTTAGCCCAGTTATGGCATCAGTGAGGCTACACGAGTACTCAAGAGCTCCCTGGGGACCGCATTTAAAGTCTGGTGAGTCTAGCCAGTTAGGTCTCCAAAGGAAGGGGGGCAATGGGGACACAAGTGCAGTTGGCAAGCTCCGTGCAGCCCCAGTGGATTATCAATTGTCCAGTGGGCCGTCTCCAACGGACCAGGTCAAGCATGGCTGTCCAAGTTGACCCGCCTGCCCTCAGCCTGGTCCAGGGACTGGTGAGTCAGCACACGCATCCTAGGCATTTCTTGGTGCGCCATCAGCAGCAGGCAAAATCTGTGAGCCAGGCCCATGGTCCCCAGGAGGCAACCAGGAGACCACAACATGTCAGCAGCACCACCCGGCCACCCCTGTCTCCGCTCAACCACTGAGTCACCTGGGGCCCAGGACCCTTCAATCGGCCAACAAGCTGGAACTCTTTCTTAGTAACAGCACCAAGTCCAGCCTCATGGTCAACCTCCCTTCACACCTCACTCACCGGCAGGGTCTCCCCATGGGCCTCATCAGGAACAGCTACATCAAGCCACATTGTCTCTCCCTGTGGGCCACAGGGCCAGCTGCACCAAGTCTCCACTGTCCTCCCCAGCGAGCCTGTGACAGCACGCCAACTCATGGCCCCCGCAGTCCCAGGCAGATGTGAGGTCTCTCTCTCCCTCCTCTGTCACTGTCACAGAAGCTCCCATCTTGCACCTTGCCCCCGGGCTTCTTCTGATGGCCTCAGCACTTGTGACCTGTCTGGCTCGGCTCTGTAGGGTCCTCCACTCCAGCAGTGCACCGCCAATGTTTGTTGCCTGTACTTGGCAGGGAACAAGCTTATGAGGCCCAGGAGGGAAGGATTAAACAGGCAAATAGCGCAGAGTTCTCTCAGCCCATGGCCACCATCATCAGTGGTCAAAAAGGATGCCAATTTAAATATAACTTGTAAGCTGTCAAAAAAGCAAACATTTTGATTTTACTGTTGGAGATATGCTCCTCCTTCCACCTCATGGCTGCCAGCACAGGAGGCAAAACAAAGGCCGCATTTTGTTATCGTGCCCTCAAACCCACCACATCAGCGCTAATGGAAAAAAATAACCTTTCCACCTTCCAGCCTGGTTGCTGAACTTTGTAAAATTCCGTGAAAGCCACCATCACCTTAGATGTTGGTCATTCTGCCACTGCCCCATCTGGAACGCATTACCACTCTGGAATAGTGAGGCCCATGTCTTCTCCCACTGAAGTTAAAGTAAGGGCCTCAGTTGAAAAGTATTTCACAATTAAATCAGGAGCCACTTTATCATTTTTATTGCGAACAAAGTGTACATGTACTTTTCACAAAGGATTCCATTCCACTCCTGTCACGTTAGCACAGATAATTATAGGGCATGCATATTAGTATATAATTTGTGAACACATTTATATCATTAAGTGGGACTATTTTTACTGGATTGAACACTGAAAACCCAAAGTTTGGAATCACACTTTTTGAGAGTGAATGCAAAAAAAGCCAAAAAATGATGCCTGTAAATGATTCCATATTGGAAGCATGTGCATTCACAAAGTAGATTTCGACATTCCAATGAAGGCACTTGCTTGAGGTAAAGTGCGATATTTCCACAGGACAGTTCATCCAGGCTAAACACCCTCCACATCCTGATGGAGTGCCCTCCGTCTGCCAAACTCTACACTAACCCCTTGGTCTCTGGTATGCACCCAAAATCCACAAATAATTAGATATTCTCTTGTGGTTGGAGCTTGTTAATACCATGTATGATTTGCATTTTTGCAGAGATCATCTATGTTATTTAACACAATTTAATGTTGCAAAGTCAGACATTGAAAAGAGGTAATTTTTTCTATTTGTGATTGGTTTAGAAATGCATATTAGAAAATCTAATATGAATCCGCAAATGTCAATGAAAATGTCTAAAGTCTCCTTTTCCCTTTTAGAAACAAAAGCAGCATTGAACAACAGTGGGGTTTTGACAGTAAAGGCTATATCTACTCTCAGGTATGAAAATCATTAGATTCATTATATCTAGTTTTATTTTTCAGTGAATTTAATTATTTTAACAACATTTCTTAAATATTATGTGACAGTGAGTTCAGTAACTGTGTTATTAAAATCAAATAATAATTTTAATGAATTTAACTACATTTGTGAATTAATCTAAGAATATATTGACACAATCATTTAAAACTGTTGAACCTACCAATAGGTTATAACCCATCATTGATATCAGTTCCCTCTTCTCCCAGGGAATATGCGTCTCTATCATACAAACAAGATCCGGGGATATTATGTACATAAATTCTGCTACTTTTTTCATTTGGCTCTATCATTGAGCCCTCCTAAATTTATTGAGCATTTAGTAATTCTAGCCCTATAAGCTGTACTCAAGAAACAATTAACTATTCTTCATTACATCTTCATTGAATGTATTGTTGATAGTACAAAAACAATTGCCTTTAACCATCTTAGCTATTGTTCTGAGTTTTCTTTTTAAATTTGCAACACCCCACTGTACTCCCCCCAGCCCCCTTACCCAACCCCCCTCCCTCTACCCCCCTCACCAGCTCTGAGAAACAATCAGACCGCGACACGGTCTGTGGAGAGATGCGATTGATACCTATGACCCGTGTACCGTGCCTAATGAATATATGTCTTGATTGCAGTACAAATGAAAAAAGGTCAAAGAAAAGGGAAATAAGCATAAATGGCACACCAAGAAAGTAAAAAAGCCCTAATATCCCCATCCTGCATCTAACCACTTGGCTCACAAGAGGGGTAGGTAATCACCTTTGACCAATCCGCCTATCCCTCCCCCATTTACAAAACATGAAAGTGAGGACAGTTCACTGAATATCCACCAAGTGTAGTTTAGTCTTTATACTAGTATCTCAACCATAATTTTCCCTTTGTTCTTCTTTTTTAATTAATAAACCATTTTTTAAAGCTATTTAATACTATCCAGAAATTCCTTTGCCTTGATTTCAGACACAAAGAAACGTGTCTGCCCCCCCATATCACTTTCAAATGTGCAGGATTAGTCAAATATGCTTGTAAATTTTTATCCTGAAAAGGTCTGATCAGATGTCGAAGCCGCCAGCGTCTCTCAACAGTGGAGTGACAAAAGTCCAGGCGGAGAAAAAATTAGACATCGCTACTAGATCTCTTCACCTCAGGTCTTGCTTTTCGAACATCAACTGTCTTAACAAAAAGTTCCCAAAATAAATTAGTATCGCCTGTGGTTTAGAGCCTTCCCTGGGTGGTTGTTTCTGAACAAAGAGGACTATGTGGGCCAGTTGTACTTCTTGCTGCCAATTCCATCCTGTTATCTCTGGAAGGGCGGTCTGCAATACCTCCACCACGTAGGATCGTATATCTGTTCCCTCATTTCATTCCGGGACTTCTAATAAGCGTAGATTATTGCGCCGCTGGCGGTTCTCATGATCTTCTAGCCTCCACATAATGTCTACAAGCTGTGCTTCATTTGCCTCTGTCTCGGTTTGGGTGGTTACCAGATCTGTCTCTGCCACTGAGGTTCTTGTCTCTAGATCTGACAGGCATTTCCTGAAAGTATTGCATACTTTAGCCAGACTACCCCTTGAACTTTTCTTTAGTGCAGTTTGGGCCTTACGGCTATCCTGGCGCGTCTTCTCTCAATGCATTAGTATGGCCTGATAAATAGCGCCCAGTGTAGGAGAGTCCTGCCCGTTGGTATCCTGAACCGCTGCTGAGGAGGAGCCAGTTAGCCGTTCCATAGCAGTGTAGTCCCAGGCCAAGCCTTTGCCCTCGGCTATTGGTTGTCCCATCTTCTGAGCTATTTTGTGAAGGATCATTGCGTGACCCCCTTTCCCAGTTTCTAGATCACTACGATCATCACTAAAATCATCGGATGATTCTGACCCGTCCTCTGACCACTCAGCGCCATCTGATAATGAATAGAAGCAGTCACTTGGTTCTTTCTCAGGTCCATAATCCCCAGCTCCTGCCCCCCATTGCTGATTCACCAACAGTTGGGCCACAGTCCTTACACTTGGGGGTTTGGTCAGGTATCCCAGGAGGAGTGGGCTTGCGTATTTCTGGCATTAAACTAATCCCTGAGGTGTTATGAGTATCCTTGACGCCCCCTTGTCCATCCTCCAGGGGTCTGTCCCTGATGTCAGTTGTGCCCTGGTCCCCCTGTTCACAGTTAGGAGTCCGTAAGTTTGTCCCAATATGCACCTCTGGCAAGTTTTTATGGCCTCCCTCCCCCTCAATGAGGGTCACGGATGCCTGCATACATTTATTGAAGTCCTCTGAGCTGGGTGTAATCTGATCGTCAGCCTGACCGTCAGCGGTTGTAGCTGGAGTGTCATCCTGCTTCAGTTCGGGCACTCCAGACGATCTCTGTGCCTACCGATCTGCTTGTCTTCCTGCTGACCCCTTCAGCAGCTCCACTAACGTAGGACCGGCTGGACGCTGACTGCCGGCAGCCCCGCCTCTCTCTTTCTTTTCCAGGACAGGCTCCAAGCATTGAGTCGGGTTTGCGCGTCTCCCGTGTTGCCGCCGCGTTGCCTCTGTTGCGGGCTCCTGCCCCTGCCCTGCCGTTGCTGAAGCTGCAGCTAACACCATCGTTGCTTTACCCTTCTGGGCTCCACCAGCCACTTTCAGGCCCATTTCTGCCAGCAAAGTGAAGGAGTGGCAGACGGCACAATCTGAATGCCTCACAGCTGCGCCGACAAGATGCCTTATGGCAAACAAGCCTCCAAGGATCAGCTGCACAAGAGCAGCCTCCGGAGATCTGGTAAGTTTCTGCTGCTAAAACGGGGGCCATAGAACCGTTTCTTCCTTTTGGGTCTTTAGTACCCTTTCAATGCACTTTCAGCCTTAGATCTTTGCTCTGTACTATCGAACGAGTACACCGGTCATAGCATCATTAGGGCCACCTCAAGCGGCCGCCATCTTGACTCTCACCCTCTGAGCCACATCCTAGAATGGGGTTTGTATGTTCTTCGCAGAGAACTAAAACCCGAGGGGTGGCCATTTTGGCCAAACCAGAGATAGAACTGGTCAAGCGTAAGATTATGGATACTCGTGGAATGTGGGAGGTAGTCGAGCTGGAGCTATGGCTGGTGATCTGTGTAATTTATGGATCAAATCAAGACGACCCAAAGTTTTTCGAGGATCTCGAGTTGGAATTAGCATCTTGGCCTCAGCCATTGGTTATCTGCCGATATTTTAATATATATCGTACAACTGACCCCCAGCAAGGGAGTCGATATCTAGGGAGGAAACCACGTGTGCATAAGGTGCTTTTATCTCTTATGGATAGCCACTGCTTGGTAGATCTATGGTGTCATCATCAACCTAGCGATCCAGGATATACTTACAATTCATGTCCCTATAAGAAACATGTATAACTTGATTAATTTCTTAGTCCAGCAAACCTATTAAGTAAAAGTAGAATCAGGAAACTGACGAAGGTAGTTTCAGACCACAATCCATTGATTCTTGAGGTTGAAATCCATACAAATGGCAAACAGCGTAGGAAATGGACCTTTGACAGAAAACTGGTAACTAAAAATAAATTTGTTGAACATATTAAGAATTGGCTACAGGGGTTTTTATGTTATGTTATGTTATGTTACTTTGATTTGTAACGCGCACGGATACTCACGAGTGTCCCGGTGCGAAGCCATAAAGGGTGAAGGTGTTGTTAAAACAAAAAGGTATGTTTTCAGGTTTTTCTTAAATACTGCTGGGTCCTGAATGTTGCGTAGGGCAAGAGGAGGTGTGTTCCAGGCAACAGCAGCCTTCCGTGCCAGAGAACTGCCACCAAGCCTCTGGTATTCAAATCGGGGGACCAGAGCGGGGCGAAGAGACATAGAGCGCAACTGTCTAGAGGGAGCATTGAAGGAAAATCGTTTTTGCAGATAGAATGGGCCGAGGCCGTGAAGAGCGCGATGGGCCAAGACCAGTGATTTGTACTTCACCCGTTCAACCACAGGAAGCCAGTATAGTGAACACAGGTGATGTTGCACGCCGTTCCTGGTGGAGATGCCCAAAAGAAGTCTGGCTGCTGCATTTTTTCACCACCTGGAGCTTTTTCAACAGGTAGCCCGGGATGCCAATGTAAAGAGCATTGGCATAGTCCAGCCAGGACAGAATAAGTGCACAAGTGACCGTTTCTCTCGCTACCTAAGGAAGGAGAGGACAGAACTTCCTTAGGGTCTTGAAAAGACCAAAACAATTGCCATCCATCTTCTTGATATGAGTCGAGAAGGAAAGGCTCTCGTCGAACCACCCCCCCAGATTATGATGCCAATAGATACAGTGCTTCACGTACAATAGTATGGGACACCTTTAAGGCCACCTTGAGGGGGGAAATTATCAGCTATGTTGCCCAGGAAAGGAGATTATTCCAGACCGAAAGAGAAAGATTACTCAAGGAGCTAGCAGAGACAGAGCAGGAACATATGACACTTATAGCACAGGGACACGGTGTAGCTCGAACCCAGCTCAAAAGCATCACTTTGAAGGCGGAAATCAGTAGTTGGATAAACCAAAGGGCAGCTGAACATTATCCAACACATAAGGCGGAAGCATACGAATATGGAGAATCAGTGGGTAGAGTACTGGCACTACGTACAAGACAGAAAGAAGCCAGAAGTAGGATAACCTAGATGAAAAAGGATGGAAGGGATTTTACAGGAATATTACCAGGATCTTTATAAAGGAAGGAAAGGCCACCTTCAGATAACTTGTATACTTTCCTTGAAGGGGATCTTGGGGTGGCTCTAGACCACTCTAAGAGAGCTGAGGGGAGGCTGAGATAACTCTAGAGGAGGTTATGGTAGCTATGCAAAACTTGACCTTGGGGAAAGCAGCTGGGCCCTATAAAATACCAATTGAATTTTATAAAATGTTTTACCTCAATTAGCTCCAATTTTATTGGATTTCTGTCTGGGGATACGATACACAGGGGTTCTACCAGAATCATGGAAGGGCACCGATGTGGTGATATTTCCCAAGAAAGGTGAATCTGAATAACCCAGCCTCATATAGGCCAATCTCACTAATAAATGCAGATGCTAAAGTCTATTAAAAAATCTTGGCAGCTCGATTGGGTAGGGTCATAGCCTACCTAGTGTCGCCATGGCAGCATGGATTTATTCCTGGCAGAGGGACAACGGATCAAATTCGGCGGGCAATAATGTTTGACCTCACGGCTGGGACAGGGAAACAGATGGCTATGGCCCTACTCAATGCTCAGAAGGCCTTTGATCGGGTGGGCTGGGGTTACTGATGGTGGATTCTAGTAGCAAGGTGGTTTGGTCCAAAAATAACTACCGTTATTAAAGCTATGTACTCCTCCCCATATGCACGGCTTCAACTAATGGGAGAAGAACCAGAGGCTATAAGGGTTTCGAGGGGGGACTAGACAGGGGTGTCCGTGCTCCCCATCCTATTCGCATTATATATAAACCCGTTAATTGAAAATATTATAAGCAACCAGGGGATAAAACCTTTATATCGTAAAGGATATGAGACTAAGGTTCTCGCGTATGCCGACTACATTGCAGTGCTCACTACTGATCCCCAGAGAGCAATCAGGGAAATAGAAAACATAGCTGAGGACATTGGTAAAATCTCAGGGTATTTCCTGAACAAAAATAAAACACCGATTATTTGTACAGATAATCTTATTTTTCAGGATAGAAGATGTGTCAACTCGGCTGTAGATCTAGGGGTCCGTATCAGTGCAAAAGTGACAACAATAGCCAAAATCTATTTTGATCCTATAATGGAGAAAATGTCAACCGACCTAAGGCGTATACATGGGTTGCATCTATCAATTATTGGTAGGGCTAATGTATTAAAAATGACCATGCTGCCTAAGGTTCTGTACTCATTCTGATCTTTACCAGTAGTTATTGACAAAATAATATTAAAGACTTTGAATGCGATGTTTATCAACTTTGTCTGGCAATATGGCAAGATAAGACGCTCAATAAAATATCTTTCTCTCCCACATAGGCGAGGGGTCTGGCAATACCCAATATTAAGTTGTGCTACTGGGTGGCCATTGTACAACAGATGCGCATCTTATTTTCGTCAGACAATGAGGAAGTAATAAGGCAACAGGGGCATAGCAATCTCCCCACAATATATGAACTTGTGCTAGGTGAAAGGGCCGGTGGACTACTTCTACGACAAAAAGACCAAAGCTATTACAAAAAAGTTTTCTTTAAGTTTGTATACTGTGCAAGGACGATTTGGAGTAAAATAAGTAAAGCTGTGAAATTCCCCAAATATAGTAGATGCACTCCCCTGTGGCGTTCCCCTTGCAGTTTTATGATGTAATGGGCAGACAGTGGGAGCATCATGGCTTGGCATCAATCGGGGACATATTAAATTCAGGTCAACTAATTCCCTTCAGCCCTGTACAACAAAGGTTCGGTATCCCGGAAACTCAATATTTTAAATATGTACAAATTAGAGAGTTTCTGAGCAACACCAGGGAAGCTATAAATAAAGATAGAATACCTTTAATGGAGGCAATCATTGGTGATGGTAGCAAAATTAAAAATATATACTGCTGCATGTTAGAAAAGCTTCCAGACGACCTCGAAAAATCTGAGGTAAGCTGGGCTATGAAGCTCAGTGATCCGGATGTCGATATAGATAATATACTGGGATTAGCCTCAAAACTACTTCTGTCAGCAAGCCTGAAAGCGCAACATTTTAAAACAGTATTTAATTTATATTTTACACTGACAAAGCTTTTGGAATGGGGAAGAGAATATATGACAAGTGTCCGAGGTGCTCAGCTACACCATTCATTTGTTTTATGAATGTGCTAGCCTAATGGGATCGAATTATTTTGGGAAGGATTATTTGGGATCAGGATCCGAATTATCCAAACACTTATGGTTAAGGGGTATGATATCAACCTCGGTCTTCATTTAACGCAGACTTATTTTTTGTTTGTCTTGGTGGCTGTGGCGAGAATATTAATTGCAGCTAGGTGGAAGGACCAGGATCCCCCCCATTTCAGGCCTGGTTAGCTCGGCTGCTAGCTGTATACAAGCAGGAGATGCCTCTTTATGAATGTAGGGGTAGACGTACTAGAAAACTAAGAAAAAAGATCTGGTCCCCGATTATAGATTGGAAACCTAAGATGAACCATATAGCAGACCAACTTGGCCAACTGCTAGGAAATTAGATCCAATATTAAGAACAAGTGAAGGATTTAAGGCAGAAATCTTTTAAGACAAGGAGTGGGCCGATATCATTGTACTGTATTGTAAAAAGTATATGAATTGTATTAATTAAACTGTTCCTAGTAATGATAATTATTGTGCAAAATATAACTATGAATTGTAAAGCGTACAGGAGATTATTTATGCATGAAAATTAATTTGTATTGATCGGAGTTTAATAAGAAAATACAGTTGAACCTTTAAACTACTTATAAACAGATACTACTTTCAGTATTTCCATAACCACATGCAGAGATTTACCATGTTTATCACTTGGACCGAGAAGTAAAAGCTAATTATGTTACATTTAAAAAAAGATTCAGGAAAACTCTGTGTCGTTGATTTAAGAGCTGAAGTTTCAAATCACACAAGCCTCCATGTTAGTCATAATGCTTAAACCTAACACCCTAAAGGAGCAGCTGCTACTCCAAATCTTTTATAATTTGTTTTTTTTTTAAAGATAAGTAGGTTTCTGGTGTTTTTCAAAATATGGAAGATTACTCCGCAAGTGGCAATTCTGCTCTCAAATTTCTACAAGAAAAGGTTGAATCATCAATTTGTTAAGTCCAAGTCAATTTGTCAATACTTTAAATAAACAGGTCTTCAGGCATAGTCAAAGTGATATTCTTTATTCCAATCTCATAGTGACAGACATACACAGCCAACACATTTCATCTCATAGACAGTGGGACTTTTCCCGGCTGATAAAAAGTACTTAAAAAACATGCCTTTGCAATACAATCGGTCTCTCATTTGTGAGAGTTAGAGCTGTTGGTGTTGTAAATGACAATGGGCCAGATATAGGAAGCCAAATAGTGATCGCTATTTGGCCTAGTGCTATGTATGAAAGCACAACTGTCTCGCAAATTAAAGAATTACAAAATTTGCAATTCCTTATTTTGCTAATGCATTTAAGGAATCGCAAATTGCGATTCCTTAAATGGAATGTATGAAGCCCCCAAGTTGTGCGAATATGGCATAAGGAATCGCAAATTACCACCAACTACTGGTTTGTGGTAATTTGCGATTTCTTTCAAAAATGCAAATTTTTGCATTTTTCAAAGTGGCAGTTATGTGCGCCACATGTGCACCCATGCTCATTTCAGCGGTGCAACAGGGAGGCCTTTTGACACCCTGGCACACTTGAAATTGCATTCTCAATTAGCGATTCTCTAATTGGGAATCGCAAATTGAGAATGTCTTCCCATCCATTCCTATTGGCCTTTAGGCTAATAGGAATGAATGGGGAGGTATTCCTTAATTGCGAATCGCAATTTGCGATTCACAATTAAGGAATATTAAGGAATCGCAAAAAATATTGCGATTCCTACCTGCATGGCATTTTGCGATTCCTTTATAGCGATTCCCTAAAAATCGCTATTAAGGAATTAAGGAATTGCAAAAATGCTTTTACCTACATCTGGCCCAATGTCTTTTAGCCATGGGCTTTGGTATGGAGTGGAGTGGATGTATATGGTTTAGAGTGAAAATATGTGGGTTCGATTGGAATTGTTGGGGTGGAATTGTGTGGGGTGGAATTGTGTAGTGTATTTGTGTATTGGAATTATGTCGCACGGTGAATAGATGGGGTGAGAGCTGCACAAAATAGATAGAAAGGAAGGAAGAGAGGGAAAAGTAGTTTGTGCACGAAGAGGTAAATGACCTCCAGACAACGGAGTAGAAAGAGTGTGTGTGAAAGAAGGGGAGAGCAGGCCACAGGCTCATTTGTGTGGCATGGAACTGTGTGGCATTGAGTGATATTATGCTTACTGAAATGATGTGTCATAGTGTATAGTGCATCTATGTGGATTGCTGGTATGTGGCATTGAGTGCATTTATGTGGGGTGTTTTTGTTGTATTGAGTAAAGTGTAATTATGTGGCGCTGAGCGTTATTATGTGGAGTGTACTTATGTTGTGTGGTTTAGAATTGTGTGGCATTGAATTGTGTGTTGTTGTGTGGAATTATGTGGGATGGTTTGGAGTGGTATTACGTGGGATTGTGTGGAGTAGTAGTATAAGAGGTAGAATGATGTGTCCTGTTGCGAATTTGAATTTATTTTGTGGAGTGAGGTGAAGATACATTTTGCAGGACCGTAGCATGTTCACTGTAAGGTGGACTCTTTTGTCTTCGGTTTGACACTCTCTTTTAGTTTCCTTTCTAAGTCACCTCCCTAGTTATCTTTCCGCTACAGCTTTACAGATAGTCAACAACGGGCTATGGTGCATCGGGGCGTAGTTTGGTCAGTGAGATTCGGGGCTCATACATTATGACTTTACAGAGGTTTAGAAAAGCAAATGGAACAGGTCTCAACTTTCCTTTGTGTATTTTATTGACCACAGAAACATGAAAAGCTGAGTCGGCCCTAAGGGGCTCCAGCGTGTCAACTGCATATCACAGGTAGATTGGCCTTCTGTGCATTAACCCTCTGAGGCATCAACTAGTAAAACGCAAAAGGGAGGCACACGATTCAAAATGTAATTTCACATTACTGTTAACTCATGTAAGTGATATTTGAAGACGCGTTTTACATGTAAGAAAGATATTAATCAAAGTAATCAAATGGGACTGGAATGCAGTATTATCTACTGGCGGTCGCCAGTAGATAGTTATAGTTAGGACCGTGTTTCCATAGGAAATCCGCAACATTCTATTTGGAATAACTTTGGCGCCGGTTGACGAATCCTCGCGAAATTTTCAAAACTAATGGGGCGCTACGCTCAGCTCCTTCCCTGAAAGTCTCGGGGTGATTCGTCAAGCGGGGGCTGAGAAAAAAGGGGGGTCCCAAAACGCGTTTTCCCCATGCATTTTCCCATAGGACCTTTAGTCCGAGCTACAGCCCGAACGGCTGAACAGAATTACTTGAAATTTGGCAGAGAGGTAGTCCTCAGGTCAGAGATGTGCCTTTTGCAGGTCTGGTGTAAATCTGTTCAGTAGGTCCTGAGAAAATAGCATTTAAATCAATATATATCTGTAAGCGCGCTCCGTGCGCTTACGGTAAGCTTACCGTACGCGTATGGTGCCGTGCGCGAGCTCAATTCTGATTGGTGGTTACATGATTGTAAACATTCGAATCGGTCGAAATCAGAAAGTGTCGGCCGCCATTTTATGTCTCTCGCTCTGAAAAACAAAGGTGGATAACGTGAAAAGGGGGCAACGAAGAGAGTTGCAGACCCCCTAGCGTTTGTGAGGGGTTCCAGGAAGGACCAAAAAGTGTGAAAAATACAATTAATAATTTTTTTAAAAAATCACGGAGTGCGCGTACGGTAAGCTTACCGTACGCGTACGGTAAAAAAAAAGAATAAAAAAAAAAAGAATTAACAATCACATTTAATATATAAATATAAGGACCCCCAAGGGAGAAAAAAACAATTGATATTTTGTAAAAAATGGCGAGGCGTGCACGGCACGAAATGCGCACCGTGCGCGCAGGGTGTGTGCACGGTGAAAAACCAGAAAAAAAAATTAAAAATAAATACATAACTTAGCCTTTAAAAAACCGTACAAATTCACTGAAACAACCATAGGTTTCACACACGTTATAGTTAGGAATTAGCATTTAAAAAACCTTGCAAATTCACTTAAAAAACCATAGGTTTCACACAAGTTATAGTTAGCTGTACATTTCACACGTAAAAAACCAATGAAATTCCACGTTATAGTTAGATCAGGTAACTATAACTTGCGCGACCGCAATCCACAATGTGTCATTTCAGATGTCATCATTGATGTCATGAGTGATGTCACTGACCATGTCATGAGTGATGTAATATGTGACGTCATCAGCAGTTTATTGTGGGCGCGCAAGTTATAGTTACCTGACCTAACTATAACGTGGAATTTCATTGGTTTTTTACGTGTGAAATGTACAGCTAACTATAACTTGTGTGAAACCTATGGTTTTTTAAGTGAATTTGCAAGGTTTTTTAAATGCTAATTCCTAACTATAACGTGTGTGAAACCTATGGTTTTTTCAGTGAATTACATATATAGGTGCAGTTGTATTATTGCAGGTCTAGGGTTTGTGGGCCAAGGCATGCCTGATTGGATATAACTAAGAACCGAATGACGAGGCAGATCAGGATAAATTCCATCATTGTTTGATTAAAAAGCGCAGAGGAGTGGAAAAGATGGGAAAAGGAAGTGTGGCTTTCCTGAGTTGGCAAGGAAGTGGGCTCTGCCAACAACTCTAGGCAATGAATGTGCACCAACGGCAGGTAGGAGAGCCAAGGACAAAAAAGAGGTGGGTGCTCCTGTTGTGATCTATGGGGCACAGTCAACACAAGTGTGGAGGCCCTTTGTGAATCGGCCCCAGAAAGTCTTGAAAGACTTTCTGTCAAGAGTCAGCACAGGATAAATAAAGATGTAAAATAAAAATGGGTAATGTGTAGGGAATGGCGAGTGAAAGAGAGGAGTAAGGGAGTAAAGGTTAACAATGAAATAGGGTGAAAATGAGTAAGAGTAGAAGGTGAACCGAGAAAAAGAAGTTGAGTGGAGAGAAAGTATGTAGAGAGGGTGGAGCAGACAAAAAGGAGAGAGAGATTGGAGTAAAAAAGGAATAGGAAAGAGAAATAAGAAGGTCAACAGAGAGAAATAGGATGCAAGAGGTGGGCAGCAAAGGGCAAGCAAGAGAGGACCAATGGTGCAAAGGGGCAGAGGTGAAATAAGGTGCTGAGAGTAGGAGGACTGAACAGAAATATAAGAGGTAAGCAAATTAACACGTGTGAATAGGGGCATGCACAGGAAAGGAGGAAGGGGTAGGGAGGAGGAGTAAAACGCTGTAATACGTTTGGCAGCTCACAAGAGGGCCACTTGACAGCTATGGCTTCTTTGAATGTCCGGGGGGGTCTCTGCTCGGGACCCTTGCTGCATTCCTCATATCTCCCATCACGAAGGCTGGCCGTCAGCAAATAGAAATATTACATGCTACCAAGCAGGCTTTCAACTCCACTTCACAGAATCTTTCACACTAGCTCTTATAAACCACAAGGGGTAGCGAACACACCATAGCCACTCTTACTGGAGGATTGATACCATAAAAATGTGCAACTTTTCATTAACTCACGTTTATCGGAGCAATTTGCTTCAATGCCGATGTGCACTCATATACACAATATCAAATAAATGTGAACATACTCAACTCACTGTTCACCACGGCAGATCACTCCCAATCCCCCAAATATAATTACTACGTTTATTGCTGGTGCGGCTTTGCCTTAGTCTTATTCCTATGCAGGTAAAGGCAGGCTTCAACTGACCACCTTCTCCCACCCTTCAGCCTTGGGGGTTGGTTCCCCTCACCTCTCACGTGCCTTCTAGTACAACTCATATCCCCACAAATCCCCCATCTTGGCTCAACCGGTGTTTCCGAACCACATCCGCCATCTGGAGTAAGTAATGGACATGGAAGAAGGACACATTTTGCATTCCATGGTTACTGAAAGAGGACTACAAAACTGGACATCTATCTGTAAGTCCACTCATCATAGCGCCTCTCTTGCACAGCCTGTTGTGGTAAAATTAGATATGAGCGGGATTCTTTGGCAAAGATTGACTGTGACGTTCACTTAACATTTTTGATAAAGTCTTGTACTATGAACAACAATGTTTCAATATTTAGAAGCACTGGCCTGCATGCATTGTTCACCTCCAAAACTATTAGCTACTCTTCACACAGTTTGACATATACATTTTGGGCCCCAGTAAAGCCTTTGTTGTAACTTAAGAAATTCACCACACTGTAATCAAGTCCATTCTAAGACGACGCTGTATGAAACACCAGCCCCTTTCTTCAGTATCGTTAGTGCCTATGAACTGCGATATAGCTCCCACTTGTGTGCTTCAGACATGAATCTGATGAGTCTTATACATTTTGGTGTCCGAAACTTTGTTCCTCTCTCCTGGTAACGATTATTCAAAAGAATCACCTAGAGGAGGAGAGAGCGAACAAGGCTGAAACTCAGGTCTAAACGGCTCAAGCTAAGATTATCCTGTCAACTCTGGTCCTACAGCAAGATATATCCAAATGTATATCAACAACCCTTATATTGACTAAGAGGAGGACTGACATTGCAACCATTGCCAAATACTTTCAGACATACAAGGGGACCAGAGACACACCAGTGTCCCCAGTTTGGGAAAAGATAAATACAGAATAATGCATGGACATGTGCTATTGGCGCCTGCAAACTGTTTGATATGCAGCCCCCCTGTAGTGCTACATCGCGAGGGTACCCAACAGGCCGCTATCCCCCCCATGCGAACGTCACAACTATCATCTAAAGTTGAAGGGGGGGGGAGTAGGGGAAACTTAGTTAAGGGAAGGGTATGTCTCTGACACAATTGGGGTATCAGAGTGGGAGGAGGGAGGGCATACGTTGAGGTTGAGAACAGTTCAAATTGGCACCAATCGACATATCACACTTGACCTGCTACCTGCGTTTATCTTGCATATTCCTTCACACTCATTGACAAAAAATACCAAAATACATGATGGTACTGACTGTTAGACCCCTGACCCTACTTACATGGAATGTAAGAGGCCTAAACAACCCACAAAAGGTGAGACAGGTTCTGGCCTACCTAGATAGACATGGAGTGGAAGTAGCATGCCTACAAGAAACACACCTTGTGGCCCACGCAGAATTAAACGTGGGAGCTAGATGGGCATCCACACGCATTGCATCCTCATACTCCACATTTGCCCGAGGGGTATTATTTATGATTAAGAGAACCACCCCATTCACATTACTACATACGATTACAAACCCTCACGGCCAATACATTATTGTGCAAGGTAACTTTAGTGACACAACTCTGACGTTAGTCAATGTATACGGCCCCAGTACTGATGATCCAGCCTTTTACGCACAAATATGGGCAAGAATACACGAGCTATCTCCAGCTGGAGTAGTGTGGGGAAGGGATTTCAACACTTGCATAGACCCAACACTAGACAGATCGACAAACACTGACAGGTACGGTAAAGAGGCAGCCAAGGTACTAAGAGAGGGCATGGAGGAGCAGAATCTAATTGATGTATGGAGGCTAAGGTACCCTGGTAGGCAAGAGGGCACAAGTTTCTCAACTACTCATAATTCATGGTCCAGGATCAATTTCTGGTTGTCGTCTCGGGAGGCTAGCACCTGGACAGAAACCGTATAACAGATGCCCAAAATTCTATCTGATCATGCTCCCGTCCGACTAGTGCTGCAATTCCCTGCACACATACCTGGACAATTTACATGGCATTTCCTGACAGCAGTGCTGCTAGATCAAGTTTTCAAAGCCTTTGAGGTAACAGTGCGGGGTATATGTATAAGCAAACAGAATGGTGTACTGCAGGACATCCCCCGGGCACTCGCTTAGTTGGAAAAAACTATTCAGACACTGGAGAGGGAACATGAGCAAACACTAGATGCCACACTATTGGCTAAAATCTGAGAGGAAATGACTGAATACCAGGAGACAGCAGGAAGAGAGGTTAGGTTTCTATCATGTAGGCACACGATGCAAAGATATGGGGGGGCACTCGCTTGCAGCAAGAATGCTAAATATCCTCACCCCAATGCACAAAATGAAGATAGCTGATGCTCAGGGTAGAATGCACTGACACCCAGGCTATAGAAGGGGTATTAACAGACTACTGTATGCAGCATTACTCCATGCGACTACCAGCCCTAGATGGCGAAATTTCAGAGTACCTAGAGGATAATGCCTTGGCATGGATGTCCGATGAACACAGGGAATATTTCATGCAGCCCATAACTGAAGATGAGGTGAAGGAAGCGATAAGGACCTTGCCAAATGGCAAGGCCCCCAGTACAGATGGCCTGCTGGGTGTATTTTACTAGGAATATAGTGACCTATTAGTTCCACACCTTCTCATGATGTACACCGTGGCTTATGAACAAGGCACACTCCCTCCGACCTTATAAGATGCCCTATTAATAACACTCCTTAAACCAGACAAGAACATAAATCACTGTGACTCATATAGACCGCCTTCACTTATAAATACCGATGTTAAGATTTTAGCCAAAATATTAGCCACCAGAATACAACCTCTAATGCAACAATTAATCTTACCTGATCAATCAGGATTTATTGCCACATAATCGACAACTTACGAGCGTTATTTGTTCTATTCCACCAGTTAGATTGCAAATTGCCCGCTGCAGCAACACTGCTTGACGCCACCAAGGCATTTGATTCAGTGGAATGGAAATACTTGTTTGGGGTCCTTTGAAAAATGGGATTCCCGCAGAGTTATCTCCGATGGATCCAACTGCTGTACACTGGGCCAGTCGCTAGAATTTGTATAAATGGCAACACAGCAGGCACATTGAGCATTAACAGGGGATCTCGACAAGGCTGCCCCTGCTGTTCACACTGGCCCTTAAGTCTTTGGCGTGTAAAATATGTCAGCAACACATAAACGCGGCACTACGATTCTGGCTGCAGAGCATAAGTATTTCATTATATGCAGATGACATGGCTCTTTATGTCTGCAACCCGGAAGACAGTTTAACGCCTTCGATAAGGGAATACATCCAGTTCGAAAAATATTACGGACCGAGCATAAACTGGTCAAAATCAGTGGTCATCCCATTAACATCCTGCACTAAACAGTTTCTGCTAGATTTCCTACTGCTTTGGTAGTCAGACCCGGTTAAATATCTGGTGATCTGGGTACACCGGAACCCAGAACAGGTGGTCTGAGAGAATTACGGGAGAGCACTATCCAAGTTAGAAAGTCATGTGGCCCGATGGGTACACCTACGGTTATCCTTGGCGGATCGCATAACGATTCAAGAAATGATAATATTGCCAGGTTTCCTGTATTTATTTCTCACCATTCCTATTCCCCCAACGCAGAAATTCTTTCAAAAATTGTAATTGCAAATGAATACACTTACGTGGGTAGGGCGGCAATCAAGAGCTAGCTAGCGGGACTTAACACGCCCATATGTTCAAGGTGGCTTCAGTGCCCCGGACCTACAATTGTACTACCTCTATGCTCAAGCACACTATGCGCATAATTGGCTACACCCACATAACTACCTCCCACACATTACGATTGAAATCAATATAACACATCCAACCCCTCCCGCTGCCCTCGTTTCACAAACAAGAATCAGGGTAACCCGTTCAGAGATAAGTCCGGTCCAAAGTACCATAATGGCCTGGCAAGCACTGGGGCAGCGAGCTCATAAGCTCCCACTCTATGCCGCGGCCCTCCCATTATCACATCACCCGGATATATCTGTAACACAGGAACAGAGGGCACGGGCAACATTAGCCGAATTCGGATTATGTACCATGGAAGACCTGTTCCATGAAAACAATTCATTAACCCCCCAGACATCGCCCCCGGCACAATGAACACACCACTGACAATATTTACATGCCAATGGCTGCGTCTGGCATTTAAAAACTTATAACACAACATTCTCTCGGGAGCCTCCAACACTTTCTACTCGTAGACACTATTGACGGTGCCCACACATGCTCACCTTCGTCACCAAACTCCATGCTGCAGCACAGCTAGAACAGCACAGAAATACCAAAAAGGCACTTGAAAAATGGAATAGCATGCTAGACATACCATTATCCGTGGAGGATTGGGTCCTCTGTTGTATGCTAACAAAGATGCTTACACCAAACTGCAACTCGCGTATTATCCATTTTAAATCCTTGCAGCAAACATATTACACCCCAATGCAACTGCATAGTTATGGTCAACGAGAGGATGATAAGTGTATATGTTGCACAGCCATGCAAGCAGACTTCATACATGTTGCATGGGCATGCCCTCTGATATGAAAATATTGGGATGAGGTAACCAGAACACTGAGAACTCTACTTGCATAACCAATAGCAAATACCCCACAGCTCCGTTAATTAGGACTGGTTAAAACCAAGCAACCGTCAAACTGCTGATTGCTTGCCATTGCCCTCTTATTAGCCAAACGGCGTATCACTATGAAATGGGGTAGTAGGAAAGCTCCGAATGTTAAAGACTGCATAACAGCCATGGTATTTTGCAAAGAACAGCTAACGACATATGCAGAGGCGCTACCAGCCGCCTCACGTCCAAAGGATATCTGGGGTCTGTTGAGGCAAAATTTGCAAGCACAGCCTGTGGCCTAACGGGGGAAGAGAGAGACAGGGCCAATTGCATGTTGAACATCATAATGGGTAAGAATCTAAGTTGAGGGCAGGATTTCTACAGGAAGCAAAGGTTTCAAATGCCCAAGATGTATTATAATGTATTGTGAATTTAGTAACGATTTACAGTTTTATATATATTTGAAGTATGTCAATAATGCATAAAATCACTAAAGTAAAAATATTTAAAAAAACAATTATTCATAAGAAGACATGCGAAAGATAAAGCAGGGCGTCCATGAAGTGGGCGCCGTGCTGGGCCAGATAAAAATGATTGCCTGTGACCTTCACTTTACAGTAACATCACAGTAACATAAGTACAGAGCAGGGAGAGGAGAGCGAGCCTCTTCGAAACTGTAGTGCAGCATCCATGAAGCGGGCACTGCGCTGAGCCAAGATAAAGAATATATACCTTTACATCGTGGATTTTACACCGCGACACATTCACAACACTGTTACAACGCAGTGCCATTACAACGCAAGTCATTACAACGACTTGTGCTAGATGACACGCTGGACTTAGGAATAGTATGATTTACTATTCCAACTCTAGTGTGTGCAACACTAGGAAAGGTGTTGGAATAGTAAATCATACTATTCCTTAGTCTAGAGCACCATCTAGCGCAAGTCGTTGTATCGACTTGCGTTGTAATGGCACTGCGTTGTAACAACGCGGTCATTGTAACAACCGCGTTGTGAATGTATCGCAATGTAAAATCTGCGATGTAAAGGTTGTTTCCCAAGATAAAGCGTGGCATCCATGAAGTGGCTGCTACGCTGAGCCAGGGAACTGCTGTTCAAATTGAAAAAAAAAATCCCCGAACAGAACATTAAATAGAAAAATGCAGAAATCGACAAGCCCTGGGCAATATCCCAGGGAAGTGAACATATTGGCAAAAGGCGTGACCAGGAAGCCAAATTACCCACTAGCAAGCAAGCAGTTTTACAAGACAACTGACTAGACAAATCCAAAGCACTGGGAGGAGTCAAAGCCCACAAAGTACATACAGCAGATCATCCTGACGGCAGCTAAAAGAGATTTGATTCACATTGGGATCCTTCACTTTATTCCCAAAACAAAGTTTGTGGTTAGAACATGTCCACTCTCTTAGTTCCACGGACTACGTTGTAAACGAACATAAATACTAAATTTGTCCCATATCATTAGCAAGGCCTAGAAAATGAAAGAGTTTCTAGTGTTAGCATGATTCTAATATCAAGTTTTAATATAGCTGAAGACTGTCCAATCCTTTACATAAAGGAGGCTTGTTTCCTGACATTACATTGTCTGAATCTAAGGTGACAATCAACTGGCATTCAGGATATTTGGGGCCAGGTTTACTAAACTAAAGTTGCTGTGCAGGATTGTGTGAAAGGGAGAAAACAGAACAGCACCATATCTGCTAAGATGTGGCGCTGTTCTCCTCCTCCCATGTGCCAGTGCACTTTTGGCAGCAATGTGCCAATGTAGGCATTGTGCAAGGGTCTCTGTTTTCTCTAAGTCATAGGTTTTGTCCTGCAAGGGACCTTTCCAGTACAAAATCTGTGCTTTAATACTTTTCGCAGTTTGTAAGTGTGCTATATAATGCAGCACACATGAAAAGTTGGAAAAATGAGGTGAAACCAAAATATTTTATGAGTCAGAGGAGCAGGATTACTGCATGTAATACTCTGCCCTATTATGAGTGAGCATTTCTTTCCACACCCAGATGTGGGAGAACCAGACCTGAATTTGCCATGCAGCAATTCCATGCGGTACAAGAGCATGAGGCTTGGGCTGTAACATCACCCAAGCCTTTTTCCCCTGTTTTTCTTTAACAGCTGGAGTATACAATTTACCCCAGCTACAAAAGACCTTTTTCCTTTTCTCCTGTCTTTCCCTTTACCCTGTCCCCCACCCGAACCCCACCTTGTGGCCCTGCAGACAATTACCAAGGGAAAAAGTATGCGTTGAACTCCACAGAAGTGGGAATTCTGTGTGGTTTTATGCTCAGCAATTTGGTCCCGCATGTTAATTCCCCATTCTATGGAGTTTAACTTGTAATTATATGGTATTGGGGTAGATTTACCATACAGTAATGGAACATTTGCATGGGAATTTACTGCACCCCCAGTAATATGCAACTCGTAATGAGGGCCCAGATGTGTAAACAAAAAGACAAACTACGCACAAACTAAAGGAAGAATTGGAGGGCTAAAAGGAAGGTTCAGTTTAAATAACTAGTAAAAACATCAAATTAAAATAAAATTCAACAAAAAATAAAAAAAATGTATTATACAAATTCAACCTAACTAACTTGGAACGTTCACATTGGTTTATTTTTCAAGTGTTCCTTGCCCATCTTATCTCTTCCGACATTATAGATTATTATTATATATATCACAAACACGTTACCAATGACCTCTTAACGTTTTCTTAAGGCCACTGAGATTTCTTGTTTCAGGATGGTAGTTGGGTTTCAGTCTTGACCAAATATGGCGTTTCTATTTCAAAACCAGAATCGATCATTCATGAGTTTGGTGCATGTAGCTCAGCTCTGTCTGGTTGGAAAACTCCAAATGGGGTTTAAGTTCTCATTATGTCACTTACTTTCTGTCTGAATAAATGTATAGAACACACTGTACATAGATTAGTCATGCCGATAGCCTCCACAGTATTCTAGGCATTTTAAAACTAGTGAATATACCATAGGACCATCATATTGAGGCTTACTCTCCTAAGGACATTCATTCATAATGGTGTTTTTGTAGCTGAAGGGGGTTCTTCTGGGTCCTATATTGGTCCTGCTCCCTCTGGTTAGGATGCATACCTGTTGAACTTCTACTAGCACTATTAAAGCTCTCACCGAGATAAGCGACCAAATGAATATTAAATGCAAAATCATATTTAGAGGTGTTCATGTTAAAGGATTATTAAAACACGTTAGAAGCACCCAGGAGCATATACACTCTCGGGGACCGTGGAAAACCTGACTTTTTCCTAGATAAATGCACCACCTGCATCCCGACAACACAGAACGGTAAATAAGGCTTGTTTTTTGCAGACAGAAGGTGCTTTTTCTTTAGTACGTTATCAATCATATAAATAATTTAGCACATTAAAGTAACGTTAAGGTTTAATTTGCTCATACCGTTTTAACCATAACATGTTTGTGTTTTTTGTTATGACTGCTAATATTGCCGATTGTAAGTCTGCCTTTGACCTTTCTTCCAGGCCTATCCTGAATTTGTTATGACTTTCCTCGAGGGGCAAAATGTGAGAGGAGGGGTGACCGAGGGAGAACACCAGATGCACCATGGGGCCTGGCCTGATGCTCGTCAGGAGACGGACAGCAGCTCATCAGCAGAGGTCAGAGTCCTCTTGGAACCTACAGGCAGTTTGATATAGATTCATAAATAGAACCATCTGACAAGAGTGCAGGTGCTCTGTACACTGTAGTCAAAAAAGTATTTATCAGTCTATAATTATATAATCAAATATGTATCAGTTTAATTTCAAACTTGCTTTAATGTATTTATAGTTGCATAAATGTATTAAAATGAACAGATACAAACACACACATGTGCATGTACATGCCAGTGTGCATATATACTAAAACATATACATTCCCTTCTTCTTCTGGTTCCTGGTTGCACTTGCTCTGGGAGTTATGGTTTAGATCGCTATTGTGCGAGTTATGAATTGAGACCGAACCATAACTGCAATTTTCAGATTTTTTCAGTTTTAATTTGTACCCTTAACTTCACTTTATCTGTGTATTTTTCAATTAATTTCAGTTTTTTAAACATGTGTGACAACCAAAGTTTACTACAATTTCACTTTAACCTTTGCTTTCGTCAGTGAATTATTCATGACTTTGATCATATGCCACATCCAACAGGTTTCCAATCTGCTGTGGGTGATCGACACAACCCTGCGCACATGGGGTGGTGGCCTGATACTGGCAGGCAACCCCAGGTGGAAATGGCCTTTGGCCTTGCACACCGGGGGTGCTGCACACACCCTAGCTTTTGGCCAGGCTGTGTGCCCAACCCACTACAATCCAGACAGACAACACCCGGGGCCTCATTTATGAAAAGTGATGCATGGCTGCGTGAAAACAGTGATGCGTCACTTTTCATTGCATTCATTTACAATATGACGCATCATGTTGCAAGGAGTTACAGATACAACAGTATTTCTGATGTATCTGTAGGCGCAAAAATGACGCATTGCTGGAGGGTGTCACAAAAGTGACACAACTTCAGCAATGGGTCATTTAACATGGGCAAGTCCCATTTCAATGTGCCTGTGCCAGTCTTACGCCTGCTGTGAGGCAGGCGTAAGATATTGACGCATTTACGTCACTTCTATGAGGCTTACGTTGCGTCAGAACGCCCATCCTGCATACATTATACCTGGCGCAGGTATAATGTGGCGCAGGGATTTACAAAGTGACGCATCTACCTAGATGCGTCACTTTGTAAATATGACATAACATGCTGCACTTTTTACGCCGCTGGTGCGTCACAAAAAGTGATGTACCGGCGGCGCAAAAGTGACGCAAGGGCTCATAAATAAGCCCCCCACTGTGCGGGCCTTTGGTCCTGAGCAGAAGGGGTTAGCTTTGAGGTACGGCCTTTGGCTAGATCCTCTGCCCAACCCACAATGGGAGGACGCCCCTCGCTGCTCACGTCTGAAGGTGTGAACAGCAGGTTTTCATCATCTGATCTTCTTCTATGCCCCGTGACCAACAGGCAGGCAGAGAACCTTTGCTGCAGCTCTTGGAAGTTGTATGATATTGGTAAGGGCTTGTTCGCATTAAATCATAAATCTCAGCATACGTAAGATTAAGCCTACTAATGCTGATATTTACAACCTCAACACTGTTCAGAAAGACATACTCCCTACAATGGTTCTGGGATTATTTTAACAGCAGATTGTAAACAATGTAAAAATGGCTCAGTTGAAGAGCTTGTTTGCTTGTAAAAAAATGAAAGAATCTGTGTATTACTCATTTCCTTTACATTTTCAAAGGAAAGAAAAAAGAATATGTTCTTAATTTTCAATTGTTTAAAGCTAAAGCAGGATGTGACAAAACAAGAGGAATATATATATATATATATATATATTCACTGAAAAAACCATAGGTTTCACACATGTTATAGTTAGCGGAAATTTTACTGATAAAAAACCAGTGAAATTCCCCCGTTATAGTTAGTGTAGGCAACTATAACTCACGCGACCGCAATCCTCTGCTGATGCTAATACTGTATTTAGACACTTATTTGCCCATGTCTTCTTCCATACATTTTTAGCTATACATATATTTCAAATATTTTTTTTTCATAAAGACACATATGTCATCAGCAGAAGATTGCGGTCGCGTGAGTTATAGTTGCCTACACTAACTATAACGGGGGAATTTCACTGGTTTTTTTATCAGTAAAATTTCCGCTAACTATAACATGTGTGAAACCTATGGTTTTTTCAGTGAATTTGCAAGGTTTTTTAAATGCTAATTCCTAACTATAACGTGTGTGAAACCTATGGTTTTTTCAGTGAATTTGTACGGTTTTTTAAATGCTAAGTTACTTTACGCCATTCGTGGCGTGCGCGCCCACTCGTTCCGTGCGCGCACGGTGCGCTTCGCCCCCGCTTGACGAATCCCCCCGAGACTTTCAGGGTAGGAGCGGAGCGTAGCGCCCCACCTATTTTGAGAAATTCGCGAGGATTCGTCGGCCGGCGCCAAAGTTATTCAAAATAGAATGTTGCGGATTTCCTATGGAAAAGGGGTCCTAACTATAACTACCTACTGGCGACCGCCAGTAGGTAATATTCACTGAAAAAACCATAGGTTTTACACACGTTATAGTTACGAATTAGCATTTAAAAAACCTTGCAAATTCACTTAAAAAACCATAGGTTTCACACATGTTATAGTTAGCTGGACATTTCACTCGTAAAAAACCAATGAAATTCCCCCGTTATATTTAGTGCAGGCAACTATAACTCACGCGACCGCAATCCTCTGCTGATGACGTCAGATATTACATCACTGTATTTAGACACTTATTTACCCATGTTTTCTTCCATTAATCGTTAGCTATACATATATTACAAATATTTATTTTTCATAAAGACACATATGTCATCAGTGATGTAATATCTGACGTCCTCAGCAGAGGATTGCGGTCGCGTGAGTTATAGTTGCCTGCACTAACTCTAACGGGGGAATTTCATTGGTTTTTTACGAGTGAAATGTCCAGCTAACTATAACATGTGTGAAACCTATGGTTTTTTAAGTGAATTTGCAAGGTTTTTTAAATGCTAATTCGTAACTATAACGTGTGTGAAACCTTTGGTTTTTTCAGTGAATTTGTACGTTTTTTTAAATGCTAAGTTATGTATTTATTAATTTTTTTATTTTTCAGGTTTTTCACCGTGCTCGCACCGTGCGTGCACGGTGTGCTTCGCACACCGTGTGCTCGCTGTGGACACTCGATGCGCTTCGCGCACCGAGCGCCCACGGTTCGCAGTGCGTGCCGTGCGTGCATGGTGCGGGCCACTCGCGATTTAAAAAAAAATAAAAAATTGTTTTTTTCTCCCTTGGGGGTCCTTCTGTGACCCCCTGACCAAGGCTAGGGGGTCAGGAACTGTCCACTCTGCCTCCTTTTCACGGTCTCCACCTTTTATTTTCTCCCCCTCAGACTGCGAGAGACAAAATTCCGGCCGACACTTCCTGGTTTCGACCGATGCGAATGTTTACCGACATCTAACAACCAATCAGAATTGTGCTCGTTCTCGGCAGGGTGCGCGCACAGTGCGCGCACGGTGCGCGCGTATAGATATTGATATGCTTTTAAATGCTATTTTCTCAGGAAATACTGAACAGATTTACACCAGACCTGCAAAAGGCACTTCCTTTACCTTATGGCTACCTCTCTGCCAAATTTCACGTAATTCTGTTCAGTCGTTCGGGCTGTAGCTGCGACTAAAGGTCCTATGGAAAAATGCATGGGGAAAATGCGTTTTGGGACCCCCCCTTTTTCTCGGCCCCCACTTGACGGATCACCTCGAGACTTTCAGGGTAGGAGCTGAACGGAGCGCCCCATTAGTTTTGAAAATTTCACGAGGATTCGTCAACCGGCACCAAAGTTATTCAAAATAGAATTTTGAGATTTCCTATGGAAACTAGGTTGTAACTATATAACTATCTACTGGTGACCGCCAGTAGATAATATATATATATATACACATATATATATATATTTTTTTTTGTATTCCCTTTTCTTTCCAAGACATTTGTTTTTCCTTTAAATGACTTTCTCTCTGCAAATCTCTTCCTGAAAATGAAACCATTTAGTGCAAACTTGCATCACACATCACTTACTCCTGATTCAGTATGGTGCATGTTTTGAAGTACAGATAAGTGTGAAGAACGTCTGAAAGATGTTTATACTATGGATAAAGATGTGACTTTGTGGGTGTTCATATTGTGTCTAAGTACCACATTCCTTACAATCTGTAGGAACACATTAGGACTGTGGAATTTCTGCTTATATTGCATAAATTCTTCGGTTGTAACTGACTGACATCCGACCTGTATAAATATATCTGATTCTTTAATACTGGCGAACCGTAGGCAGACCACTATTTATCAGTGAGGTACTAATTAACAGTAGGCTTAGTGGTTTCATGTGCCTTCCACTCAGGCCCAACAATACCGTGCGCAGAGCAAAAGATCAGTTACCCTGAAAAGATTCGGCCAATGTCACATTATATAGCATTAAATCTATGTGTAAAGTCATAGAACATAGTCCTTTGTGAGTCTGCAGTTCTGTTGTTTTCTGCTAAATTCAACAATTTATTTTTTAAATACAGCAATAATAAAGCAGTAAACAAGCAAGGTACATAACGCGAAATTAATCGACCCAATTCACGATGGTATTTTTGGCTGTAAAGTTATATTTATGACCAAAAATCCCTGCATTTATGCCTTCCAGGAATCCACAAATGGATTCCTTACAGGCGTAAACTGATGTGGATTTCTCCCACACATGAGGTCAAATCCAGTGTAGGAAATACTGCACAATCGGCAAAAGCAGGTGTTACAAACTACTGTGGGGACGACCACTAGAGCCATCACTTACCTGCGAGTGACGCTACAGACAGGGCACCATCGCCGCCACCGCCAAGAGTCTTCAGGGCACGACACCGAGCTCCTTCTTCCGCGTCGCCGCCCCGGGACTACAACTCCCGGCAGCCTCAGCGGCGGCGCGACCAATTTGACGCGGTACAAGCGCCAGGAGGCGCCATAAAGCACAGGCAGACCGGCGGAGCGGGGGGACGACCACTAGAGCCATCACTTACCTGCGAGTGACGCTACAGACAGGGCACCATCGCCGCCACCGCCAAGAGTCTTCAGGGCACGACACCGAGCTCCTTCTTCCGCGTCGCCGCCCCGGGACTACAACTCCCGGCAGCCTCAGCGGCGGCGCGACCAATTTGACGCGGTACAAGCGCCAGGAGGCGCCATAAAGCACAGGCAGACCCGCTTCGCGGGACGCGCGCGGGACGACGCCGGGCTAAGCCCGGGCAAAGGGCGGGCCCTCTGTGGCCCTCCGTGGACCGCCGAGACCGGCCCCGGCGCAGCACCCTGCCCAGACGCAGAAACTTAGGAAGACATCTTACTGTGAGTTGCATCTACATTATTACCGTGGCAATTTGAGCATCTGATATAGTTATAACTATGACCACAAGCGTGCCGAGCCCACTTTCTGTCACGGCTGATAGACTGGGATCCGTAATGAACGGTACCTTGGATAACTATTTAATCAAGTCTCCATTCATAGGAACAACCGAGTCCTCCTTAGCTGAACGACGACTCGAGCGCAGACGCTCTATCGAAATTATTAAAACCAGGGCATTGTCTGAGCTCAGTTCCACAGCTACCCCTGTAAATGATTGCATTCCTGTACCAGCCCTTGCTGATGATACCTTAAGCACAGAAGGTATACCACTCTTGTTGAGAGAATGTGTAGCACCCGGTACTCCCTCTATTGGAACAGTTATTATTGATTCGTCACTTGACTTATCCAGTTCTCCAGGAACCTCAAAAATTGTGCCACCTACCTCCCACAAGTCTAAAAAACCGAGGAAAGCTGTACAAGCAGTAAGGCAACTCCCACCACCTGCTAAAAGGAGATGTAAAGGGGTGGAACTTGTAAAACAAAGGATGAGCCATTCAGCTTTTGGGAAGAAGGTGACCCCTTTCAGTTCTAAAGCTATACCCACTGTAACTACTAAGGGCGTGCCCGGACCAGACACTGTTCTTACACCAGTGCCGATCTCGGCACACACGGAGGTGGCACACAGCACTGAACATTGTCCTAAAGATAATGGGTCCAATATCAAAATTACTAGTAACTTTGTGGACACTTTCGAACTGATATTGCGCTCTTATACCCTAGCAATTGTAGAAAGGTTGGAAAAAATCGAGAATCGATTAGGGAAAATTGAAGCAGACCTTGATAGGAAGTCTTGCCCTATTCAATTAAAGGCTCAATCAGAACCTGATCAGGCCCAAGCTCACTCTTCTGGGGTGAATACTGTTGTTAAAAACCGACCTCCACTAACTGACAAGGGGATAGTTGTAAATTTAGTTCCTACTAATTCATCATTAGGCGACCTGTCCCCTGGTAGTAATTTAACAGGAGTGCCAGTTCTGATCTCTAATCTTACTCCAAGTAATGGTATTACTAATCAGCCAAATCCTCCTGTGTGTAATGCACCAGTCAATACTACTTCCCAATCAACATACCCTGAAAATAATATTACTAACGACATGGGTAAATGTTCAGATGGGTTACTGAGACACGAGGAGGGTGGCAGGAGGCAGATTCAAGGGAATCAGCCCAGGGGACCCTTACCGGATCTTCCACCTGAGGCTGTTCCCTATGTTGTGATCCTAACGGGGGTACCTGAGCTTTTAGTAAATAAGAGAGAAGGTTTCTTCCAACTAAAGAATAAAATAGTACATTGGCTGGCACTACATAGGCCGATCACTAGTAACATTAACGGCGAAATAATTCATGTACGCCGGCTTCAATGGTTGGGGGGTAGACCTAAGGACATTAGGGGGGATGTGGTTGTGATAAACTTTAGAGACCAAAATGCAGTACGTCATGTCTTGAGCTGGCCAGGGGTCAACTCAGGTAGCTGCATTATTCCACGTCCCCTGACCTATTTCTATCCACGATCTGCTGTATTTCCCCATCAGACTAGGGGTTTCACATTACCTAGTATTAAACTCCCTGATACGTCGAATCTCAGGAATTTAGCCATAACGTTAGAAGACCCTGAGTGGAATATGGCACCAACTAGGCCAGGTTTCCCTGCACATAGGAGCTGGGATTACCCGGCACCTTTCACCCCACTGGAAGTTTCTAACCGGTTTAATATCCTTAGTGGTTTGGATACCTGCGATTGAAGTTTACAGCCACCCGGGGAGGAGCCAGTGGGCATGGCTGAGACTTTGGATAGGACTTCATCCACTGATTTAGCCATATCCAATAGTGGTTTCATCCTGGCTGGTGTTACTATTAATGTACCAACTAATTTTGCTCGTAGTATACAACTAACTACTCAAGGAGACTGTATTGACGAAACATTTAATCATGGCTTAATTAATTATGAGATTCATGCTGGGGCTACAGGCTCTTCCATGCCAAGCAATCAGAATGATGATGGTTGTAAAATGAGTTTAGTTTCTTGGAACATTGCAGGCTTGGCAGACAAGATATGTGACCCTGCCTGGCTTGCTTTTGTTAAAAAATATGCGATTATATGTCTCCAAGAAACATGGTTAGAAGAAAATACTGCCTTCATCGAAGGGTACCAAAGCTTCCTTAGGCCAGCATCCCCCTCTACTAGTGGCAGAGCAAAAGGGGGCTTGGCCATTTTTATAAACTTGGCCTTGTCCTGTGATATAACCATTCACCAACATGCAAATAGTAACCTTCAAGTGCTTATATTGAAGAGAGGCAAAAATGCTTTGACTTTAATCAATTTTTATAACGCCACATCTAGCCAAGGGGAGTGTAACATTCTATTATTGAAGGAAATGTTGAAAGAAGGAACAGACCTATTACCTTGTAAAATATTGATTGCAGGTGACTTTAACGCACATCCGTGCGGTAACCCAAGAGATACCCCAATGGGATCCCTTGGGTGTAACAACATGGATGGTTTTCACTTTGACCACACTAGACGCGGTTCCCTCCTTAATGATTTACTCAATGAATATAACTTGTTTGTAGCCATGTCTTTGGTGTCAGAATCCAAAGTTTTTGATGTTCCGACTTTTAAAGGGTCACGTTATGGGTCTTTTATTGACCATATATTATTATCTGCTGACCTTGCAAACCAGATCTCCTGCTTTACTATTCACATGAATATTTACAGTGATCATAACCCCATTTCTATCAATTTGAATGGTGGTATATTTGAATTACGTAAACAATGTAAAGACAGGGGAATTCTACAATGTATAAACGGTAAACGTCGTTTGAAATGGCATAGGGTAAATCAAGAAAACTTTTATAATGATATTAATAAGTTATGTGGTGAGGAATTAGCGACCTGTGCCTTAACTTCTATGTCTCCAAAGGAAACTTTAGTCACTTTTGAAGGTGTAGTGTTAATAGTAAGCTCTAAGTTACTGGTTCCAGCAAATGGGCAAGTTGATAGTCACCCTAAATGGTTTGATCATGCATGCTCTGTCGCAAATAGAAATTTAAGGATGGCGTTAAAAAACGAACCTAGAGATCTAGGCGAAATTAGGATCCTCCGCTATACCTATAAAAAAGCATTAGACAAGCGGAAAAAGGAAATTAAGGTTAGTACTTGGGAGTCCCTACTTGACCCAGCTGTCCTGGGAAATAGCAGCAAATTCTGGGAGATTGTCAACAAACCTTTGTTTGACAACCCAAATGATACTGCAATAGGCACAAATATCCCAGAGGCAGATTGGGTGTCTCATTTTAGTGCAATTTTTAAAAGTCATGATCAACTCTCAGATCATGAACTTTTAATTTTAGAGGAGAAGCCACCCTGTTTCTCAATTAACGAAGTAGAAAAGGCAATCCAAGGTTTAACTAGCAATAAGGCACCTGGTCCGGATGGCCTCCCTCCGGATCTTTTTAAATCTAGTATTCAGTTATGGGCTCCTATCCTTACAAATGTAATAAATGCAGCTGTAATATCTGGGTGCCCAAAATCCTGGGGACAATCAACTATTGTCCCCGTGTTTAAAAAGGGTGATCGTGGCAGCCCGACATGCTACAGACCAATATCCTTAATCAACTCTGTAGCAAAAGTGGTAGGGGGTGTACTTTTGAACAGACTTACAACATGGGCAAAAGAGAAAAATATTCTATCTTCAATACAATATGGTTTCAGACCAGGCCACTCAACAGTGACCCAGTGTCTGAACCTGTATTTAATTGTAAGTAAATACACTTTGGCCCGCCAGGGAACCATACACATGGCCTTTATGGACCTATCGTCCGCATTTGACTGTGTGGACAGAGGTAAATTATGGGACATTATGTTGAAAATGGGCATTGATCAGAACTTAGTTTATGTTCTGATCGATTTGCACTCAGACACAAGAGCCAACGTCCGTTACTCACAAGACCTGAAGGTGACAGGGGACATTAGAATTAATAGGGGCGTCCGTCAAGGATGTATTCTAGCACCATTTCTCTTCAATTTGTACATAAATGAGCTGGAGGACTGTCTGTTGAGAACAGGTGCAGATTACCCCTACGTAGGCAAAAAAGGTATCCCAGTCTTACTCTATGCGGATGATGCTGTCCTTATTTCAAGGACCGCAATTGGTCTCCAGAAACTTCTAAATTCTTTTTATGAATTTATGGAGTCCAGAGGCTTAAGTATCAATAATTCAAAGTCCTACACTATGAAAATGGGCCAGGGGTCAGGTAAACACAACTCTTTTCATACAAATGGGGAAAGAATTCCAAACTCCAAAACCTTCTCATACCTCGGGGTCCTTCTCGACGACCAACTAGAGTGGGGCCCAGCTATTGCTAAAAAAAAGGGCGAAGTAATACGTGTCAATGCAGCAATACTTGGCTTTGCTAGAAAAATGGGCAACAGTCCGGTGGCCGCTTTGCTCAAACTATATCAAGCCAAAAGTGTCGCCATCGCCTGCTATGGCAGTGAGATATGGGGTTACTGCCAGACACGAGCCCTGGAGGTTACAGAAAACAACTTCTTAAAGAAGGTATTGAGGCTGCCAAGGGGCACCGGAAATTTCTCGGTACACGAGGAATTAGGTGTACCATTCCTGAGTGACAGAATAGCAGCAAATCCCCTGTTATGTTGGCTGAACTCCTGGCTAAATGATGATATACCTCTCACTCATGCTATACTAGAAGAAGCTCTAATCTGGGACGGTAGGTTTAAGGTTCCATGGCTAAGGTATATTAACGACCGCCTCACTGAAATGGGGCGACCGGATTTGTTCTCATCCCCAAATTTTATAACTAAAGCTGATATAATTTTTGTGAAAAAGACATTCATGTCCACTAGGTATCTCGCCCGGGAGGAGGGCGAGTTGACGAAAGATAGTGTAAGGAAACACGCCCTACTTAAGACATGTTTTCAAATGGAACCATACCTATCCTGGCCTATGTCAGGGTATGAACGCTATCTCTTGATAAGGTTCCGTTTTGATTTATTTCATCTCCTGTTGGCAGTACCAAAAGGAGCCCATCGAGGCCAAGTGTTACCTGCTTGCGGTTGCGACGGGAAGTCTCCGCAAGATTTGGCACACTTTTTATTTGTTTGTCCTTATTACCTAGTACCTCGGAAATTGTATTTGAAGCCTTGCTTAAAGGATTTACAATTTACCCAAATTAAACCAGCACTTTATTACCTCCAACTCCTGAATTGTGATTATACTTTGTTTATATGCAGTTTTCTGAAACTTGCTATCACCTTCAGGAAGAGTATGGAAGGTTAATTATGCTGCTACTATCGCTGTATTTTTATCCCTTTTTAACTCTGTATAATTATTTATATTTTTAACTTGTTGTATCATATGTGTTATCCTGGTTTTAGAATACTCTTGGATATTATCTTGCGTTTTATTGATGAAATGGATGGTTTCTCTTTATATGAAAGGAATATGTTATGTCTGTATGTTTTAAAATGTACTTTTATGGATGTATTGTATTACATTCGAATAAAGATATAAACAAACATACTGTTGTGCTTGTAAGTTTACACCCTGTCCTATGGGTCTGTAGGCCCTACCTTAGGGATGAGTTACATGCATTAAAAAGGAGGGTTTAAGCTTGGTACAATGTTTATTTTGTCAGGTCAAATAGGCAGATAGGGCTACTTTACTGGGTGGCACTATGAGTGCTGGTGCCCACTAGAGCATCATTTACAGGCCCTGGGTACATGAAGTACCATATACAAGGGACTTAAATTAAGAGCGGTAATTAGGAAGATGTCAATTTGTCCCTGTTTAAAGGGAGTGCACACGCACTTTACCACTAGTTAGCAGGAGTAAAGTGATCAAAGTCCTATTGCCTGCAAAAGCTGGTGGAGCAATAGAAGTTAAAAAATCTAGGGAAATATGGAACAAAAAATGGTCAGTTCCAACAACGAGTTTGTACCACAGGAAGATACATCTACAGAAACCTGCCAAACCACTGAAGTAACTGCAGCAGCAGCATCTTCTGATGAGGTAATTGTAGTTGAAGACTTGGAAGAGAAAGAAGGAGTGAAAGAGTCTTGGACTTCGGAGTATTTTACTCATCCTCCCCATCTTAAGAAACAGAATGCAAAACAAAAGGAATGTAAGGTACACAATGGAGAGCTTTGGTGGGGAAAAGCCAGGACATATTAATTTGGCACAACAACCATGTACCACAATTTCAGATTAAGCCATGCCATCCACCATAGATGGGGGAGAGTTGGAAAGTTACAAAAAGGCTTTCGGTAGTCAAGGACTACCGAAAGTCTTGAAGAGGAGGACAAAGCTGAAATTGACCTGATGTAAAGGATGGCATTCTATTGCATTGAGAGCCAAGCACATATTTGGTTTCAGTAACAAAACACCCATATTCAACAAAGTCTGCTAGAGTACCAAAACAAGAATTTTCATTCTTTATTATTGTTCACATCTTTCGTTTTTTTTCACTCATTTGTGGTGCAGGTTGAATAGGCCATTTCTACTTTTGATTCAGCCAAACCATTAAAATACCTAAAAAAGTCAAAAGCTAAAAACATGAAACTCACCAAAATCTATTTAGAGCAACCTTTACATGTGATAAAATGAAGCAATTTTAATCAACATCATGCAGCATGATCCTTTTTAGCACTGGCATGCAATTAAAGTCAGTGTGTAATATGTATTATGTGGGACCTCTAGCAGCATTCCAGGCACGGTACATTTAACTGGTTTTGCAGACTCCTCACTTAAATCACATCATCCTCTAGACAAAGTAAATGCACTCATCTTAGTGAAGGTCTGGTTTCTTGGATAGTTTGGTGTATTTCCATTCAGAATTTTTTGCTGTAGCAGAAATCAAAGATCCCTTTAAGAGTTAACATTGAAACTCAACTTTTGTACATCCCAACTTTATTTTCAGCCTCTTGACAAAGCTGAATGAAATGCCTAAACATGGTCACGTATACTATTTGATTGAAACATTTCATATAGAAATGTATTATTGTGTCATAGTTGAAAGAAAACAAAAAACATGCCTTTTTAATGAAAACTACATGTTGACTTTAACTAATGAATCAGTATTGCCAACTGTGAGAAATATATATGTATACACATATATGGCAAAATAATATGGCCAAATGCCTGTGTGGGTGATACTGATCGGCATCCAATTGTGCATCAAGGCAAGACGTGTTAATTGTGCATTAAGGACCGTAATCCAACTAATTCCATCGGGAATGTTGACACATCACCACTCACTCTTGGGGGCTGAAAAATATTTTAAAAAATTACTGTCCTCCTATTGGCCACTGATCAACCAATAAGAATACCAGTTGCTTTAAATGAACTTAACACTGTGCATCTTGGACAACGGTTTTCTCCCACAAAGAAAGACACCATGCCGAAACCCATCTGTGGTTAATAAAGCTATTTAAAATACTCTGTGAGTGCTCTGAACGTCTTTGAAGTTGTTGTGGAACAAGCAGGCCCTACCCCAGCTCATATGAATGCACCCGTCGTCAGTTTGGCGGTCTTTGGTGGCATTTTGAAAAACGTATGTGCATATATATATATGTGTGTGTGTGTGTGTATATATATGACCAGAAAAACACACAAGATGATGGACGGAATGTTGCACATTGGCAAAATATTCACCCCCAGTCACAGATATGGGTTTAATCCATCGTTATTTTGCTCACCACGCCACCCCAGTTCAGACATGGCCATATGCAAATCAGTCTTGACCCTGTGCCTCATGGGAACAGTTCAGCTCAAACTGCCAAGCCATGTCTTCCCTTGACCGGAATCAAGCATCCTAGGACCGGTTTCCGGGTTTCACCCCTCTTCAGCCAGGATAGCTTGACTCCAGTGGCGTAGTGAGCACGGGACCCACGTCTGGGCATACCCTTCCCACACAGGGCGAACAGCAAAACACACAAGATGATGGACGGAATGTTGCACATTGGCAAAACATTCACCCCCAGACACAGATCTGGGTTTAATCCATCGTTATTTTGCTCACCACGCCACCCCAGTTCAGACATGGCCATATGCAAATCAGTCTTGACCCTGTGCCTCATAAACAGTTCAGCCTGAACTGCCAAACCATGTCTTCCCTGGACCGGAATCAAGCATCCTAGGACCGGTTTCGGGGTTTCATCCCTCTTCAGCTAGGATAGCTTGACTCCAGTGGCGTAGTGAGCACGGGACCCATATATGACCAGTGTACACAAGCATTTCCTCAACTCTTGCAAATCGTTGACTAGTATTGCGAGACCAACAGAGAAGGGTGCATCCTGCACCGGGAGAAATAGTTGAATAAAAGCACACCATTTTCTGCATACTAAGGCAATTTGTACCAAACATCCTCATGTAGAACAGTTGTGTAGTTATCTTGAATCCCGGCGTTGATTCCACAACTCCCAGTCCGGGTTTAGATCCGGATACAGTACTAAGACTGCCCTCCTTGTAGTCTCTGAGACCGTCCGCGAACATGTGGATTCAGGCAGATCAGCCACGCTAGTGCTCCTCGACCAGTCTGCTGCATTCGATACGGTCTCTCACTCTATCCTGCAAGAGAGACTTCACAGCCTTGGGATCCAGGGCACCCCTCTGTCCTGGACTTGATCCTTCCTGAGTGGCCGCACTCAACAAGTCTCTCTCCAACCTTTTGTCTCCGAGGAGAAATCCTTGTATTGCGGGGTCCCCCAGGGCTCTGCTCTGAACCCCCTCTTCTTCAATGTCTATCTCTCTTCCCTGGCGGCACTGGTTGAATCCTGTGGGGTAAGAGTGATCTCCTATGCCGATGACACACAACTGGTGTTCTCGTTCGATGATCCCTCCGAGGAAGCGTTTGTCAATTTCAGACACTGTTTATGTAATATCTCCACTTGGATGTCGCAGAACACGCTGAAACTCAACTTGGACAAAACTGAGGTTCTATTTTTCAATCAAACAAGCCCCCCTCCTACATCGCTGTGGTGGCCATCAGAGCTGAATACCCCTCCCAAGCCGGTGAACTCGGCTAGGAACCTTGGGTTCCGGTTTGATAATGAACTATCGTATAAATCCCAGATCAGTCAGGTTTCCTCTGCCTGCTTTGGAAAGCTGCACATGCTCCGCAAAATCCTTCACTTTCTTCCCATGGCGTCCTGTCGTACCATCATCCATGCCCTGATCACCTCCCATCTCGACTATGCAAACAGTCTCTATGTGGGAGCTCCAGCTTATCTGATCAGATGTCTGCAGATCGTTCAAAATGCAGCTGCCAGGCTGATATGCAAAATCCCTTATTGCCTCTCAATTTCTCCCCACTTGAGGAAAGTCCATTGACTTCCTGTGACCAAACGCATCCAATTCAAGTCGCTCGTCCTGGCCTTTAGATCTCTTCAGTGTCACGGGACAGCCTATCTTAGAGCTCGACTCAAGCACTCCCAGTCCAGCCGGGTCCTCAGATCAAACAGTCTCCGCCTTCTGGATACTCCACGTTTCCGCCACTCTAGAATGGGTGGCAGAGCCTTTGCCATTATCACGGCCAAAACCTTGAGCAGCCTACCACTCTACTTGCGGCCGGCCGAGTCTGAGACGTTCTTCCGACGTTCACTAAAGACCTGGCTGTTTTCTAGCCCTTAGACCCTGTCTAGTACCTCATCTGCCGCCTGAAACCCCTGTTGGGAGTAGCTGTGCGCTTTATAAGCTTAAAAAAAATAAAAAATAAAAATCTTTTTCTTCGATATGGCAGAGAGAAGCAGGAACAGAACATTGTGTGTCAGCGAATTATTAAATGTTCACTGAAATTAATGAGAACATTGATTGTACATTCAGAAAGGAAGCCGGAGATTTTAACAACAAAAATCAAGGACTTAGTGGAAGAATAAGACAAATATCTCTCTAATGACGAGAAGAAGGAATTGATTGAATCTATGGAGAAATAATCAATAAACATGAGACCGATGTAGAAAAAAGAAAAGCCAGCAAATTTAACAGGGACTGGCTAGATTACGCCAATGTGCGGATTTATACTTCCGCTAGAAAGTTTGATGTATACAGAAATAAAGCTCTAATGGATAAATGTGCGGGATATGAGACCACAGGCATTGTGGACAGTCCGACATAAGCTCAGCTGATTACGAACCAGGTTCATTCAATTTGGATTTTTGCGGGGAGATGCGATTAGTCCAAATGATAACACGACAAAGAGGAAGAGGAACTATATGAGGGAGAGGACAAATCAAACCACCATCAGAAGAAGCAGAAAACACAGTAAAATCCAAAAAAGGAAGAGGAAAGAACAAGTAAAACTACAGAAGATCTGAACAAAAAGGACTTAGTCATTAATATCTCAGACAAGACTTTGAGTCCAGATAAGATTGCTCTGCTTAACAAAGGCCTTATTTTTTGTCTGAATCACAACATTGAGATCCCTAATTTCCTATTGACCCATATAAGTTTTTTCAAAAGCTCAAACTAAAAAAACACTTCTAAAATAAACCTCCGACACGAATATCATCAATGAAGACAAGTATGGAAACATCACTGTTATGCCCAAGAGACATACCTGCATTAAGAGCCCTAATAGAATTGGAAAAATAGCAGTACCCTGATGATATTGAACAACAATGATCTCAGGAGTCTGATAAACAACTCTGCAACCGGTTGGGCATTGTCACTTGGAAAGGAGGTGAGAGCGGATCAAGAGCACAATCCACCTTTTGCCCACAACTTCCTCCGGGCAACAAAATTGACCTCTTCCAAGAAGTCATGGTAGAGGATCTGAATAGCACGATCCTTAATCACCCCCAATCAAGCGAAAGAAGATGAAGAATTGTAATCTAAAACCTGGAGAACACCGAGCACTATGAGAAGTATGAGATGATCCACAGATTATAATCAAAAACTCTGACAAAGGTGGAAAGATTGTACTGCAAAATTTGAGTGACTACATCAAAGAGACCAATAGACAACTGGGGAATGAGGATCATTATGAGAAATTAAAAACTAATCCAATGGAAATTTGGACTAAGGAATTTCATCCAAAGTTGTTGGGCTGAAAAGATCAAGGCCTAATTGATTATGAAGAATACACATATCTCAAAAATTATTTGCCTGTTGTTCCCACGATTTACTTTCTGCCGAAAGTTCATAAATCCATTCTAAAACTGCCAGGAAGACCAATCGTCAGCTCCAAGGGCTCTCCCCATGAAAATACATCACGTTTAATTGACATATTTTTAATGAACTATGTGACATCTTTGCCATCCTACCTAGGAGACACTGGAGTTTCTTAATAAGATCCCAAACATCAAATGGGAAGATGGTTTCATTATGGCAACAATTGACGTGACTTCTGACTACACATCATTCGTCCATAATGTGGGAATTGGTGCTGTTATTTTCTAAATACAAGTTCTGTAAGTTACCTTGATCACTCTGAGATGTTGTTGGACATGTTGACATATTGTCTCAATCACAACATATTTCTTTTTAAAGGTTACTTATTTCATCAAAAGCAGGGGACCGCAATGGCGACATCTTTTGTGCCCACTTACGCTAATCTGGTGATGTCTGCATGGGAAACTGAAATGCCAGTCAGTCGCAACATAAAAGTCTGGAGTAGATTCATAGATGATCTTTTTGTGATATGGGAGGGAAGCCGTACTGAGTTTGAAAACTTTATCCAAAACCTGAACACCAATACATATATTCACTCTTTTACATCCACTATCAGTGAGTCTAATGTCATCTTCTTGGACGTAGAAGTCTTCCTCGATAACCAAAAACTTTGTACTAAAATGTACAGGAAAATAACATGTTAATGTTAATGAGACTTGTTCAGCGCACGAATAACCGGGGGTGCTATTAACATCATGCTACAGCATTCTCTATGCCAACAGAGAGCATCCACAAAACCTTAAATGGAGCATACCCTATGAAGAAATACTAAGGGCCAAGAGGAACTGCTCTGAAACCGTAGACTTGGAATTACAGTTGGATGAGATGAGTGATTGTTTCCTGGAAAGAAGATATCCACTGAAAGTCATTGAGACTGCAAGAACTAAAGTGAAGTCCAAAATTAGAAATTACCTTCTCTAACAGTACGTCAGGATGGTCCAGAGCCAAAACAAAAAGATGCACCACAACTTGGCTGATCATCGATTTTATCAACCAAAACAAAGAACTGAGAGAAATTATACAAAGGAATTGGAAGATACTTTTGCTTGATGAAACCCTACAAACTTCTGTTCCCTCGCATCCCAGTATCACATACAGAAAAATAGCGTCTCTTGGAGATATTTTAACACATGGCCATCTGATGATCAAACAACCGACAGTCTCTACGTGGCTTAACTCTCCTGGTTTCCTGAGATGTCAAAAGTGTAATGCATGCATTAATGGGCAGATAACCAAACCATTTCAACTCCAAATGGCAAAATTGAACACATCAAGGATCATAATACCTGCAAGTCCAAATTTGTGGACTATCTATTACAGTGTCCCTGTAAAAAGTCATATGTTGGAAGCACGATTAACAAATTGAAATTGCGAATTTTGCAACATCTGCGGTCCATCAAAAATAAGGACTTCACCTATTCAGTAGCCCAGGATTTTCATGACTTCCACTCTAATGACAGCCGCCAACTGATTTATACTGGAATCAAAATTATCAAGCAAAAAGAATAAAAAGGTGGGGATAGGACAGTAAGCCTGAGAAGAGCAGAATCATGATTGATTTTGGCTATCGGCACCAAGAATCCACGAGGGCACAATCGGGATGCAGAACTACATATACATCTATAATAAGCTGATATTTTCCAGAAACCCTTTGTGCAATGAAGTTTATTCATGGACTGTTTAGGGATAATGATCCTATGATTGGACTGCATTTATGTGTGTGTTTATTCTATATGGATTGCGCCAAAGAACAGGAGTTATAAGGGAAGATGAAAAGGATTAAATAAATGGCATACAAAGATTTTAGAGAAACAAGTATCAGTGAAATGAAGAAGAACACAAGAATAACAGGACTTTAGAAAAATGACAAGCCCTGAAGAAGGCTTTTCTTGAGAATAATAAATAACATCCAAAAGAACTGAACAAGAAGATTTGATTTTTTATCGATGTTGTGTGAAGATCTCAGTGAAGTATGATATATTTATATATCCGGAGGCTCAGTAGAAGGTGGAAGACTAAAAGTGTCGTCCTAGGGAACGAATGTTACTTGTGTATTCTTGCATGGCAAATAAGCTATATTCAGGAAATTTGAAAAACAATAAAAGGGTGAGAAAATCGCATGGACGACAGTGTCTTAGGAGTTTGTGTGCCTCCGTAATATTAACATGGGAAACAACGATATTGGATGTATATATATATATATATATATATATATATATATATAACTTATACCTTCTCTCAAAAACAGGAACGCCGCGCACTCCAAGCATATGCTTCATGTATTTTACTATTTTATGTGTAGCCAACCATCACCACAAACTGACAGACACGTTTTGGCCACACGACATTTGTCAATGTGATTTACACTACTAAACCTGATGTATTAAAAACATAAAACTCTATAGGTAAGAGGCATATGTTACAGAAACAAATAATGGATTAAAATGTGTCTCATGTTTTTAACACGTTAGATTTAGAGGTGTAATTGACATTGACAAAATCCGTGAGGTCGAAACATGTCTGTAAGTTTGTGTATCAGGACACATACTTACTTTTACTAAGAAGTTTCATACACCAAGGAAAGTTGTACAGGAGACAAGAAATCGTGGCAGGGCAGATGCAAAAGACTCTTCAGAAACGGAGTTTGAGACAGATCAATCTGAAACTGAAGGTGGAATTATAGACAAAGAACATTACAGGGGTAAATTTTCCACAGGAGTGCCAAGTAAACAAGGAGTCATAGAGAAAATGTCCACAAAGATCAAGGCCACCAGATCAAGGAGGCGAAAAACCAGAAGAGGGGGCAAAAAGGAACAAAACAAATAGCCCAACGAGAGTAACCAGGAGGAAGAGGGGGAAGTTACTGCAACTGAGGGAGGAAAATCTTACAATCATAAACTTGTCAGACAGAGTACTATCATCAGTGGAATCCTCGGTATTACAGATGAGATTGACCTTCTGCCCCACCTCATTTTGGAACTATACGCAAACACAAGCAGACTTGTACCATTTTATTAGGAAGCTGAAGTTGAAAAAAATACACCTATTGCATCCAAAAATAAGATCTGTAGAAATAGCAACATCTGAAGCATCTACTGATATACGCACAGGCCGCGATTTGGAATCCTTACAAGCATTTCATGAATTACAAGGCATGCCTCCTAAAGTAAGAGAAGAACATGATGAGAGAATATTAAAATTCCTGGATCAAGCAGAAATCAGGCAAAGAAGTGGAAAAGGCCACTTCAAGGCAAAATCTAGGTTTACACCACAAACTCCGTAGTGGATTGTTTTCACAAGATAGTTATTAAAGATGTGGACATAATGAGAACAATGACCAAACCAGGGACAGTGAAGAAAAATTTAAATCTCACGATGGAGCAGTGGCAGGCAGTACTATCACTTAAAAATGACACCTCCGTAGTTATCAAACCTTCAGACAAAGAAGGCAACATCATGCTACAATGCAAGAAGTGCTATCAAAAAGAAGGTTCAAAACTATTAAGTGACAGCCAATGCTATCAACCCATCACACGTCTGGTCTTTGAAGATGAATTTCTGTTTCTGAAAGATGAATATCCAATGATACAGACTTTTTATCATATTCCAAAGATCCACAAAAATAGGGAGACACCACCAGGACGTCCCATTGCGTCCTCAAAATGGAGTTTGCTTGAGAACACCTCGACTTTTATTGATTTTGTTCTTTCCCTATCTGTCAAAAATTTAAGTTTGTATATTAAGGATACAACAGATTTTATTTGAGTAATCAATGGACATTGAATGGGAAACTAATTTCTTGTTGATAACATGGGATATTACAAGCCTTTATACAAGTAGTTTGCACCAGCAGGGTTTGCAGACCGTTGAGTATTTCCTAAAAGGTAGGCCGCTGACATTTCATAAGCATGGCATAATGGTACTGCAACTAATATTGTTTTGCCTGAGTAATAAAAATGTTCTGTTCTCAGAGCAATTGTATTTACAAAAACAGGGGACTGCGATGGGGTACTTAAGTTCACCACAGCTATACAAATGTATTCATGAGCTGGTGGGAGAATCACGTGACCTGGACAGGACCCAATGACCAGTGAATGGACAAGATTACTCTGTGGGCCAGATATATCAATGATCTATTTATTATCTGGTGAGGAACTCAGGAAGAAGCAGAGCAATACATAGCGGCTCTTAATGATAATGTTTACAATTTACATTTTACAGCAGCACTGAAGTGGCATATTTAGACCTGCTAGTATATGTAGAAAATAACTAGTTGCTCACAAAGCTTTTTACAAAATCAACAGGTGGCAACTCTATATTACACTCTAAGAGCTAAGATCCACGTAGTCTTATGAACAGCATTCCACAAAGGGAACACTTGCGTTTGAAACACAATTGCTCCACATCATAAGACTATTAGAAGGCAGAGCAGGATGCCATCAGTAGATTTGAAAGGAGCGGGTACTCTAAGAAAACTCTTAAAACAGCAGCCAGTAAAGTCTAAGATCTATTGGCTGCGAAACCCAGAGTACAAATGAATCAGTGACAAGGTTGATCCTCAATTTCTCAGTAGAGACAAGAGAGATTAGCCAAGTAGTGAGAAAACATTGGGGCATTCTGCACACAGAAGAAGCACCTCTTTAAAAGATCTCCTTGTGCATAGTCATTTCATGGAGAAGATAGTGGAGAATCCCAAGGTGATGGGTTTCTTTCCGTGCTCGAGGTGTAAGGCTTGCATAAGTAGTAGGAAGATCAAAGAATATGAGGATCCAGTAGCAATGAAAATTAAAAAGAACACAGAATTGTTAAACTGTAATTCTAGCTTTGTGGTGTATTGCCTGGGGTGACCTTGTGAGAAGAAGTACATAGGGAGCGCGATACTTCCGGCAAAGAAAAGAATACTTGAGCACCTGACGGCAATAACCAAGAAAGATGAATCTTACCCCATGGAGAGACATTTTGCCACAGTTCACAGAAGTAATAGCAGTCTCCTGGCTTCTTCTGTTTGAACCTGGTACCACACAAATAGAGAGGGAGAGACGAAGTGCATATTTTGAGGAGGCTTACATCACGATACATAGTTGAATTGCGAACCCGTGCCCCATGGGATCTAAACAGTGATGAAGAACTGTGAACCCACATTGGGTGAAGAAATGTCTCCAATCAGTAATACTGTCATCCTTCTGGCACTTTATGAATTTAAGGGATATATCGTTTTGAGCACATAGTAACTTTAGTGAGGCACTGGCACTTTTTTGTATATTTGCTGTGAGTATAGAATTATAGCCCATCCAGGGAATAATTGCGATCTATTCAAGGCGGGTCAAATTAATTAAAAAGAGGGAAGTACTATTTGTGTCTGTAACATATGCCGCCTTCCAATAGAATACCAAAACATTTCAACTAAAAAATTGTAAAATTGAGCCCATCACGGATTGTATCACCTGTGAGTCCAAATTCGTGGTCTATCTATTACAGTGTCCCTGTAAAAAGTCATATGTTGGAAGCACGATTAACAAATTGAAATTGAGAATTTTGCAACACCTGCAGGCCATAAAAACATAAGGACTTCATCTATCCAATTTTCATGACTTCCACTCTAAAGACAGCCGCCAACTGATTTTTACTGGGATCAATTTTATCAAGCAAAAAGAACGAGGTGGGGATAGGACACTAAGCCTGAGAAGAGCAAAATCACAATTGATTTTGGCTATCGGCACTGAGAATCCACGAGGGCACAATCTGGATGCAGAACTACATATACATCTATTAGAAGCTGATATTTTCCAGCGACCCTTTGTGCAATGAAGTTTACTCATGGACTGTTTTGGGATAATGATCCTATGATTGAACTGCATTTATGTGTGTATATATATTTCCTATACTTGATTTTATCATCACCGAAAATGAAATGCTTATTGATGCAATCAAAATGTATAATTTAGAATTTAAGTCATTTGATGGAGTCAAACAATTTAGATGAACACCGGTATATTAGTACGTATTGCTGATCTAGAGTTATACTATCTTGAGTACAAATTAACAAAGTATTTAACAGTCAGGGAGCTTTTAAATCAACAAGTCATAAGTCCTTGCAAACAGTACTTTACTGTCGTAACTGCCATGCACTGTCACTTTAGCTACAAATTAATTAAAAAGAGGGAAGAAATGGAGCTTTAAAACATCAATCATGGGTTAAACTCACATTGGATCAATGGGTGGTAGATACATAGTAGGAAATCCATTTGATTTCACCATCTTGACTTTGCAGACAAACTTGACTTTTTACATGCTTTTAATAAGTGTAGAGTACATCTGATCGATTGACTGATATAGTATGGAAAATGTGGTATATTATTTATTTATTTATTTATTAACCTATTTATTGAATATCAATTGATTCATGTGTATTTTTAATTCAAGATGCAGCACTATGAAATTATGCACCAACAGAAATAGAATGGTAAATGGTAATATAAAAAGCATGATTATAAGCATAGTTCCAATAGTATCAGAACCTTTCCAATATGGCTGCCATGTTAAGAGGTATCCAGCCAAGCTATAGCGTATTATTTGTGTCTGTAGCATATGCCACCTACCAATAGAATTTTATGTATTTAACACGTTAGGTTTAGTAGTGTAATTGACATTGATAAAGGCCGTGAGGCCGAAAAGCGTCTATCAGTTTGTGGTGATGGTTGGCTACACATAAGATGATAAAATACATAAAGCATATGCTTGGAGTGCGCGGCGTTCCTGTTTTTAGGAAAAGGTATACACGTTGGTTTGAGGGACTGTCCTCTCAAGCCGCTGCACCAACCATGTCTGGGAGCGAAAGTCTTCTTGATCTTCACAAAGAAAAGAATATATATATATATATATCCGTATGGGAGCAACCCGTTTTATATAGCGCAAACTTGACCCGAAGGTATTAGGTATCAGAGCGCTTTACATAGCACCAGTTGCGTTACACGAGGACACATTCATTTTTGTTAGGCACGGGGAGATTAAGTGATTTTCCCAGAATCACAGGATGTTCAGCCTCATTGCTGAGACTTGAACTCAGTTCCCTAGTTTCGAGGTCGACCTCCCTAGCCATTAGGCCAACTCCTCTCCCCAATATATATTTGTTTTCACCATAGAAAATAGCACTCATGTTGTAATGAGGATACTTTGTTTGCTGCTAATGCCTCCGCAATGCATTGTGGGTGTGTCTAATGATATTTATGTCATAAAAACAATACGGCACATTATCGTGACCAAGCTTATGGCTAGCAACCGAAACGCATTGATTTGTCCTCGCGTCTTTCAATAAAATCGGCAACTTATACAGCAGTCTGAGGTAGTGCCGTGTTCGGAGTGGGAAGTATATATATATATATATATATATATATACACACATATATATATATATATATAAATATATATTCGTTTACTCCAGGTTCCGCCAAAGCTACCGCTTTCAATGTAGCGGGTCCAGGGGCTCACGAGGATGGGAACTCACGTATCAATTGTTGCTACCTCCACGAAGAAATGCCATGCACTGACACGGCTTTTCAAATATTTTATTCGCTTCCACCAACAAGAAGTACTGACAAACCTGTTTCGCCTCCCTTTTGATCATTCTGTTCACATTTAATTCTAAGTTAATATAAATATTAGCAATCATATATATGTTTACTTGATTCACCAATTCATTGGCGAAATATGTTTTTAGTTTTAAAGCATCACCGATTTTAAGCACCTTAGTGAGATCCACACCACGTATTTCATAATTCACATGTTCACACTTGTGTTATCAAATGATTCACACATAATTCTTGGTCGGTTGTGAACCTAAGCACCGGGTTTGTATTTTTTTTAATTACATGGGTTCTAGAGTATACCGCCCTTCAGTGGGCCCAGGGGTCCAGAGATCTACGCATATATTACCCTAAATGGGTACCAACCTCACTAGGTATGTTCCAACATTAATGTTTACTCTGTTCAAACCTTAATTTGGCCTTTATGGCCCCTTACTCATTGTGAACCTATAGTCAAGAAAATTGACAAGCAAGGAATACACAGTCTTCCAAAGAGGTCTTACATTCTGCCCCAATACCAAATGAAATTACACCCAAACCCACATTGATTTGAATTGGTGAATGAAGTAAACATATATATGATTGCTAATATTTATATTAACTTAGAATTAAATGTGAACAGAAGGATCAAAAGGGAGGCGAAACACGTTTGTCAGTATTTCTTGTTGTTGGAAGCAAATAAAATATCTGAAAAGCCCCGTGAGTGCATGGCATGTGGAGGTAGCAACAATATATATATATATATATATATATTCACTGAAAAAACCATAGGTTTCAGGGGTGTTATAGTTAGCTGGACTTTTCACTTGTACAAAACCATTGAAATTCCCCCGTTATAGTTAGTTCAGCTAACTATAACTCGCGCGCCCGCAATGCACTGCTGATGACGTCACATATTACATCACTCATGACATGGTCAGTGACATCACTCATGACATCACTGATGACATCTCAAATGACATCACTGATGACATCACTGATGACATCATCCTTGTGATAGAGTGGCAGACCTCCTCTCACCCTAATATAACCTTTGATACACACATTCAAAAATAGAGACTAACATTTTCAAAACAATGGACATACCAATACCAGTTACAACAACCTCTTCAGTAATTCTAAGATCCACATACACATCCACTCATTCACCAACAGTCCAATACAGTCACTCATACATGTACTCACTCATCATATGTACTCATACACCTATACATCCTGTTACACAATGCCACTCATCCATAGAGTTACTCACACACATAGTCACTCATGCTAATAAAGAATCAAACATACATTTACTTGCATATACAGTTATACACACACCACCACACTTACTTCTACGGAAACTTACACATACTTAGTCTTTTAAACAATCACTTATAGAAACACATACTTATTCATACAGGAACTCTTTCAATCTCTCACTCTCACATATACTCACATATATACACCAATAGTCACATATACTAGTTTAAAACATATGTAGTTACTCATAAAGACACTATTGAGACAGTCATTCACTCACTAACACACCCATACACACACTCATCCACCCATACAGTCCTGCACACATACTGTGTTCAACACATACAAACAGTGAGTCACTCATTCATGCACCTATGCACTACGTAATACCCCCCACCGAACCATGCAGACACTCAGACTGATACTCAAAAAACCAACTAATAACCTATATAGACACCCATGTAGCTACTCACCAACCCATGCAGCCACTTATACACAAAGTGAGAGACTGATACAGATATTTACATATTTAAACATTACTCACTAAGCCATGTATTCACTATGATACACTTAATCAGTCAGTTACACAATCAATTTTTCAAAAACAAATCATCCATTTAGACACTTATATACCCATTTATTCTTCCATCGACCTTGAGATATACATATATAAAACATATTTAATTTTCAGAATAACACACATTCACTGGATGATGTCATCAGTGATGTCATCAGTGATGTCATTTGAGATGTCATCAGTGATGTCATGAGTGATGTCACTGACCATGTCATGAGTGATGTAATATGTGACGTCATCAGCAGTGCATTGCGGGCGCGCGAGTTATAGTTAGCTGAACTAACTATAACGGGGGAATTTCAATGGTTTTGTACAAGTGAAAAGTCCAGCTAACTATAACACCCCTGAAACCTATGGTTTTTTCAGTGAATTTCTGAGGTTTTTTAAATGCTAATTCCTAACTATAACGTGCCTGAAACCTATGGTTTTTTCTGTTAATTTCAAAGGTTTTTTAAATGCTAATTTCTAACTATGCCTACAGAGATAGGACATGTGAAGAAAGAAGAAAAAATGCACAGAAAGAAACAAAAGAAGTGCAGAAAGAAGCAACAGAAGTCCTCAAATACGAAGATAAGTGCAGGAAGAAGGATAACGTGCCTGAAAGAACAAAAAGAAGAGCAGAAAGAAGCCTTGTTGCAAAATCATCCTGTACCCTCAACTTTTTCAGACGGATACTGGTGGTAACTGAGTCTGACTAACCAGTCCTAGAGCCAGTGCTATGTTAAAAGACACTTAGAATACAGTGAAAACACCTACATACACTAGGGAACATTATGCGTTGGGGTCCCCCTGTGATTAGCCTTACCTCCTCTATAAGCCCCTAGTATATAATAGGGCATGGGGATTAAAACTACCTCTTAAAACAGGCCACAGGGCGTTTTTGCACACGTTAACTCAGGCCCCGTCCCCTCCTTTCACCATTGTGTAAACACGCCCTGTGTCTGTTTTTAGTTGGGAGATTAAGTTCATTTGAGTCCTGAGGGTCCCTAGGGTCCAACTAGCCCACTAGGTACCTCCAGTAAGTGCCACAGAGCTGCGTTGCAGAGAGGTGTAAAAAGTGGCACGGCCTGGACCACCTCTCTGCAATGCAGCTCAGTGGCGCTTACTGGAAGCACTTGGTGGGCTAGTTAGCCCCCAGGGGCCCTCAGTATTGAAGGGAAATTATATCCCCAATTTAAAACGTGCCATGGTGCGTGTTTGCACACGTCACCTCAGGCCCCGTCCCCTCCCTTCACCACTGTGTAAACGCGCCCTGTGGCTGTTCTAAGTTGAGAGATTAAGTCCCCTTGAATCCTAAGGGTCCCTAGGGTCACACTACACCACTAGGTACCTCCAGTAAGCGCCACAGAGCTGCGTTGCAGAGAGGTGTAAAAAGGGGCTTGGCCTCAGAACACCTGTCTGCAGCGCAGCTCCCTGGCGCATACTGGAGATGCCTGTTGGGGGCGCGTTTGCAGAGTGCTGCATGGAGGGGGCATGGCCTCCGGCACGATGCCAGTCTTTTATTTATTTTATTTTTTTAAGAAGGGGGGCTGTGTGGTTCCCCTTCTTATTCTAATTTATTGGCCCTGATGACCCCATCCCCCAGGGCCTGTCTCCTAATTATATTTTTTTGACCCCAATCCCCAGGGCCGGCCACTGTTTTTTATTATTTTTAAAAAATATATATTTATAGACACACCTAGGACATGCTGGACAAACCGTACGTACCTATCACCATGACGATTTGCGTGATATTCATTAAAAGGCGACTATGCATGCAATTAATCCACGTGGAATGTATTTACACCACTAGTGAAGCTCTGACATGTCTGATGCTCTACCGTGCCTAATCCCGGTAGACACCCTTGTCGTTTATTTATACAAACATGGGTAGCTATTGACGGGCACATTTAATACACATGCACACCAAGCCATTCAAAGGGGATTCGACAAAAATTCGACCAAAACTATGCAAGAAGCCCCCCTCACAGTTAATAAAACAAACATCCACTGCCGGATGTGTAATACTTTTTATTTTACTCTCTGGAAAGGGGACGAACATCACTTGCGAGTCACAGCGCGCTCCTGACAGAGCCCAATGCTGTGTTACACCCACCATTGCCTGCCGAGTGCCACACACCTCTGTATTGTATTCCACTAGCTAGTGCATATGCTATGACACTCTCTAGCCCATGTGCACTGTAACACCACCCCGTGAAAATGTCATGCCACACTTGTCTTCGCACGGGTTATATTGCCCCATCTAACGTGCCTTCCTCGATGCCTATGTTATAACGCACAGTGCTATGCCATACATATTACAATTTGGGATCCATATCTTTGTCACAGTGCATATGCAACGTTACACTCCCCAGCACATATTTTATATTACAACTTTAGAGACTAGTTAGGTTACACAACACTGCCCTGTGCATATTACACTCCAAGGCGCATATCGCATAGCACGCGCTAGTGCCTGTGCTATCTCGCGCTCTCCAATGAATCTGTCATTGCGCACAATGTATTGCATATTATATTTCACGCCTGGTTCATCTTATATCACACTTTTTGGTGCATAGTTTATACCATACACTATATCTAGTTTTCATTTTCAATCGTGCTCTCAGGACTATGTTCTATATAACACTGTGTTCACCTACCCTTTTCACGGGCATTACATTTTGCGATAGGGGGTGGAGGGTCAGGGGGTGTTTTTGCCAAGTGAGCCCGGAGTCAAAGTCACTAACGTCTTCTTCTTCCTGAATAAAAGTGAGATTATGCTGCATACTTGTTCAAATTTTAAGTAGTTTGCACAGACAAAATGTTTTAAAAACAATAAAGTTTCTAATACCCGCCTTCTCTGAACAGTTAGCTTGCTGCCCCATCCCCCTCCTCCCTATCCTCTGTTGTGTGAATCCATGGACTAGCCTCCTCCCTCCTGCCATGCATGGTCTGATGTGCTGCCACTGCCCTCAATTTAGTATGATGTACCAGTCCACTCCTCCTGCCCTCCATTGCCCAATTCTATGCCCCATCATTGACCTCCTGCTTAAACTCTGTGCTTAGCTTGCTGCCCCTATTCTCCTTCCCCCTGCCCTCCGATGTCTTTGTGCATGCCCCTGCTCCATCCTTTTTGCCCACCATGTCCCATGGACCTGCCACTCCTATCTACTCTGAGTGTTCTGTTGAGCTGCCACTCCCCTCCCACCTGCCTAGCATTGTCAGATGACTGTAACCTGTCCCTGCCACCTCCACCCTGCCTGTCCACATGCCATGCCTCTATCCTCTTCCTCCTGTCCTACATGGTCCATTGTACTGCCACACCCTTCTGCCCTCCCTGGTCTGTTGTGCTGCAACTGCTCCTCCTGCCTGCCCCGTGTGGTCTGTTGTGAGGCCCCTTCCCCTGAACTTTCTTGTCTGTGCACAGGTCCTGACCCTCCCTTCTATCCTCCATCGTCCTTTGTGCATGCCCCTGCACCCTCCTTCTTGCCCATCATAGCCATTGTGCTGCCACTAACCCTCCCACTTGCCATGCATGGTCTTCTGTGCTGCCATGGCCCCTCCCACCTTCCCTGTGTGGTCAGTTAGCTGCCCCTGACCCCCTCCCACCTTCCCTCCATGGTCTGTGTGTATGCCATCACAGTCTCACTGTTGCTCTTCATGTTGTGTCTTGCTTCTAGTGCCCATCCTGCCTGACCTCCATGGCCATCTTGCTGCTCCTGCCCTGCCCCCTTGCCCCCAGCCCTCTGTTTACATATGCAGACCCCTACTCCCTCCCTCCTGGCTTGTCTGTTCCATTGTAATGCCCCTGATCCGTCCCTCCTGCCCTTTATGGTCTGTTATGCTGCAGCCTTCTCTCCTGTCTGTCCATTATGGTCAGCTAGCTACCATTGCCTCTTGCCCCTCTGTTCTCTGTTGTCCATGTGCATGGTCCTGTCCCCTCCCTCTTGCTTTCTATGGATTGTTGTGCTGCACTCCCATCCTGCATGCCCTGTGTGGTGTATTGTGCTGCTGCAAACCCTGATGCCTGCCCTGCAGGGTCAGTTTGGTGCACCTCTCCATGTCTCTCCTGTCCTCTGTTATCCAAGTCCATGTCCCTATCCCATTTCCTTCCATGATCCAATGTACCATACTTGCGAACATTTTGAACTTGGTAAGAGAGAGATTTTGAAAAAAAACTGGGGTATTGATTTTCCCCTTTGAGTTACATTGAAAAAGAGGATATTGTAGACAGGAGACAGATCAAATAAAGCCCATTTGAGCTTAAAAACATTGGACGTTTCCTGGCTGAATCGGGTCTGTTGGCATGTATGGTTGTACTACCATTGCCTCTTCCTTCTGCCCACAATGGTCTATTACATTGCCACAGCCTTGAAGGAGGGTAGATTTTGTATCACAGGGGGCCCCTGGCCCGTTCTGTCCACACCTGAAGTATGAGACCCTTGTCCTTGCCCTGCCAGCCGCATTTGTAGGCCGTATTAAATTGACCAGCGGGTCCTGTGTTGCTATATAATTATCCTGAGACATCCTTACCACTCAGCCAGCATAAAACCCCTGTGTAGGCCCTTCTGTTCAATATGTAGGCCTCTTTGTTAAATTGACCATAGCTCTGCAATTTTAGTGTATAGCAGTCTGAAGGCAGGTCTGCGAGGCCTTCTGCTCCAAACTAGTAGCCCCCACCCTACCCGAGTGCTCCGTGCTCGGTATCAAAGTTCAACATCCCCCTGAAGCTGTCGACATACAGTAGGCTGCATCCTGGACTGGTACTTGCTTCCTGGGCAGGTTTACCGCTTTTAAGGAAGTGGCAACCGCAGAGCGTCAAGTTAGGAGAACTGAGGAGATTTTATACATGAATATATTGAATTCCTGTACAATACCCATTATTTTCTGCTTGCTCTATGGAACTTACGATAAGCGATTGGCCTGAGAGACTGACCTTTTCACCCAGTCCATTGTCAGCATTAAGTGGGTAAATGACGAAATGTCTGGTAAAATCTGCAGACGAAGCTTTTGGGTAGCATACGTAGGTAGATGTAGCGTGCAAAGGAGCCCACAAAATGATATAAAAAGGGAGCACCCACAGATATCGACGGACAACCTCGCCGTCTGTATGTAGGTTAACAGGCTGTGCAGGTTTTCCCCAAGAACTGGGAGCTCTTGTATTCCTTTGCTTAAAATGTCTTGCTCTGCTTTGCTTGAAGTATCTTATTCTATTTTACCTATATGAAATGTCATGTTATGTTTAGCCATTGTTCTCTTTACTTTTGCATTTAAAAGATGTTGTATTGTAATTGCAGGAATGCTTGCTCTAAGAGTAAATGTGAGTGTCCCTAGGTAACATTTTCCTTGGTGTAACTTGTTTCTCATGATGCATTTATAGATGTGTTTTCTCTCTCTCTCTGTCAGTCCATTAATTGAGATACAGAGAATATCATGACAGCTGTATGATTATCTGGATTCTGTATTTTGTACTTTATGTCTCTATTCTGCGGTTTCTTTGAAGTTGCATCTTCTCATTAAACTGCCGTTGTATTCTGCCTCCAATTCCATGTCTCATATGTCTGTTTTCTTCATTTTTGGAGCAAGCGTTCCTAGGCACCCCGGCTCAAATTAAGGTGCCCCTTTTGTCCCTGACTCACTCTCCTGCTCAGTTCTGTGGTGGCTCCCGGGGCTCTGGGGACCGCCCCTAGCTTCCTTGACCCGTAATAGATCTTCCCTCCAACAGCCTCTCTTGCAAGTCCTGTATTGTTGGTTTGTTGCCCCTGCCCCCCTTTCCACTGCCCTCCATAGTCTGTTGTGCTTCCACGGCCCTTCCTGCCTGCTCAGTGTGGTTAAATTGTTGCCTTTGCACCCTCCTACCTGCCTTCAATTTTCAGAGTCCGTGCCCCTGGCCTCTGCCTCTCAACAGTATCCTAATGAACAACTAGATTGCTAACATTCTATATTTATTACAAAAGTGTGGAACGCCTGACATCATCTTGATGTAATCAAAACTGTAATACCTAGAGCATTCCTTTAGAAATTACATATATGAGAGGGTCTTATTGGCATCAAAATTATGGTTAGTGCTCTAAAAGACTAAAATAAGGACATATTTTCTGAGTTTTCAAATAGCGACAAAGCACTTTTAAATTATTTGTTATCTTTATGTTTTTTTATCTAGTTGACAACTTGATTAAATGTTGCACTTAGGGGAGAGGATGTGGTGTTACTTCCAGAACTGCACACTTTGCAACTGGGGAACCAGGTTGAAGTTTCTGCTTCAGCTCGACATTCTGTGATTCTGGTCAAATCACTTAGTCTCCCCATGTCTACAACCAAAATGAATTTGTTCTTGTGTGATGTAACCAATGCTCATGTAAAGCACTCCAATACCTGACAAGTCTGCACTATATAACACTGCAAAAACACAAAATAATAAGTGTTTTGCACACTTCTGTCATTGGGCTATATTTGGGCTATATCTGGGTGATTTTGGGCTACATTTGGGCTCTTTTGTCTCCGGTGGCCATCTTGGGAGATTTATTTGTTATGAAGTTTCCTAATTTCCTCATGTACTGCAGTCTCCTCAGTCGGAAATGCTTTCAGTTTTTTACTTTGATTCCATCATGAAGGTATTCAGATATGTCACACATTTGCCATGAATTCTGAATGTTAGCACTCTAGTTGCTCATTAGATCACTGTAGTAAAACTACTGTTCACCATGGAAGTCTGCTCCTGGTATTAAAAGTGCATGTTTCAGTCTGCATGTCAGAATTTTTTAATGAAATAGAAGAGGATTTGAGAAGTCACTCAAAATGTGCCCTCATTTTCTTTCTTCAGCATTAATCATAATTTCTATGGCAAAATGAACCCCCTCATTGTGTTCCTTTTTAAATTAAATGTTTTAAGTGTTACCAGTTTATTCCAATCAAGATGGCTTCAGGTGTGCCATACTTTTGTCATAATGTAGACAGTAAGTGCTCTAGTTGTTTTTAAGAACATTCTTGGACATTCTGTCATTGGGCTATACTTGGGCTACATCTGGGTGATATTTGGGCTACATTTGGGCTCTTTTGTCTCTGGTGGCCATCTTGGGAGACTTATTTGTTATGAAGTTTCCTAATTTCCTCATTTACTGCAGTCTCCTCAGTAGGAAATACTTTCAGTTTTTTACTTTGATTCCATCAAGAAAGCATTCAAATGTGTCACACATTTGCCATAAAATCAGAATGTTAGCACTCTTTTTGCTCATTAGATCACTGTAGTAAAGCTACTGCTCACCAGGGAAAACTGCTGCTGGTATTGCAAGTGCATGTTTCAGTCTGCATGCCAGGATTTGAGAAGTCACTCAAAATGTGCCCTAATTTTTCTTTCTGCAGCACTAATCATACTTTTTATGGAAAAATGAACCCCCTCATTTTGTTCCTTTTTAAATTAAATGTTTTAAGAGTTACCACTTTAATCCAAGCAAGATGGCTTCAGGTGTGCCATACATTTATCATAAGTAGGACGGTTAGCGCTCTAGTAGTTCTTTGGAACACTCTGGAAAGCTGTAGTAGAACACAAAGGAATCAACTGACAGTCTCTGCCCTTGTTGGATGTACATGTTTTACTGAGAATGTCAAACTTCATTCTCACATGACTGAGAAAGATAATGTGAATTTACAGAAAATAAGCTCTCAGTTTAGCTTATAGATCACCTTCCAAACCTCTGTGGTAAAAGCATGAGAAAATATTTTTCTCTCAATCATGATATCCCAGCAGAAGGCTTTTTCACATGGTGAAATCACCTTAGAACATACCACAATTCCTAAAATGAGTATGGTACCATCAACAAATGATTTATAATGTAACTAAAGTCTTAACATCTTCTATTAACTGCAATGCTTTTTAATGAGGTGCTATCATGTATATTGGTCCCAAGATGGCTGCCAACACTTCTTGGATGAAGTGCTGACAGCCAATCAGATCTCAGGATGAGATGTGTGGTTAGGCTCCGCCCACATATATATATTGATTTAAATGCTATTTTCTCAGGAACTACTGAACAGATTTACACCAGACCTACAAAAGGCACTTCCTTGACCTGAGGACTACCTCTCTGCCAAATTTCAAGTAACTCTGTTCAGCCGTTCGGGCTGTAGCTGTGTCTAAAGGTCCTATGGAAAAATGCATGGGAAAAACGCGTTTTGGGACCCCCCTTTTTTCTCAGCCCCCGCTTGACGAATCCCCCCGAGACTTTCAGGGTAGGAGCGGAGCGTAGCGCCCCACCTATTTTGAAAATTTCGCGAGGATTCATCGACCGGCGCCAAAGTTATTCCAAATAGAATGTTGCAGATTTCCTATGGAAACAGGGTCCTAACTATAACTATCTACTGGCGACCGCCAGTAGATAATATATATATATATATATATATATATACTGTTAGCATGGACAACTGTGAGAGCTATGTGTATGTGTGTGTATGTGTAATAATTTTGAGGATTAACTTTAACTGTTGCAGTATGCACTCAACATTGTAACGTTGACACGTAGAAAACCATTTTTCTATCGTTAACAGATATGATGTGTGAGCACAGTTGTGTGTTTGCTTATAGGCATATACAGAATCATAATATATATTCAGGAAAAAATGTCGGGCATCTTGATCCTTTTAGCAAAATCTATGCATGTGTGCGCTATCAACTTTCATTTATTTCGCTCTTGTTGAAGGATGTTGACATTGATATGCAGAATTTGACATTTCCTATTCAACAGCTTTATTCATGGAAAGATAACCACGGATCCTTTTATTTAACAATATGTAAATTATATATCACAACTTTATTTCTAGGGTTTGAAAAATAATGTCAATGACCCCAGTGGGAAGCACGTTTCGGGACCTTTAGACACCCATGTAATGCCCGAAGGGCCCCCCCGGAGGGCTCTGCAGCCAGCAGTGGCACTGGTGAGGAGGCTGGAAGAGAAACATCCCAGGGCCTCTGCTCAAAGGTAAGACACTGACAGAACTGATATTTATTGTTCAATGACATTAGATGTTTTCCTTCAGTTTCATGTAAGATTGATTTCCCAGATACTATTGAAATATCTCAGAACCCCTCTGGCTTGCAAGCAAACATGAATATCTGACTAAAACTACAGAAAAGGGTGGCATTTATCTGAATTTTGAAAGACTGATGTTTGCTGTCAGTTAGCATGGGATGACGCTGCATTATACGTGCAAGTAAATCTTGATAAAATAAAAGTCTAATATGTTCTAGAGGTCACTTGGTAAGTTGTAATAAGTTAGATTTAAATTCAGCTTGATATAATGTTTGCATGATATACGTTTTATAATAAAATTTACTTTTCACCGTTTCTATAAAGCCCTCTCATGCGGTATGCAATGGTTATTTAATTCTTTGCCATTTTGGGATAAAGATAAAAATAGCCTTTTACATCTCATTTAATGGCGATCACGCTAATAACCGAATTTTGTGTTTGAGTTTGTATTGTAATTGTATTTATGTTGTATTTAAAATACTCCTCACAAGGGGAGGAAGCAGGTTAGTCAAGGGCAGAAGGGATTGAGCGGGGTTAAAAAAAAAGAAAAGGAAATTTCACTTAACCACCGGCCGCCGCCTCTCCTCAGTCCTCTTCGGCCGACGAAGGAAGTACACAGGCTCTCAGACTCCCCTAAGCCAATCACGATGCTGCTGTAATCAGCATGACAGCAGCATTGCGATTGGTCTGAGCGGCCTGGTTCAGCACTCAGAGAGGCAGTGGGAGCTTGTGCGTGGTCTTCACCCGGCTGCGCAATACAGCCAAGTGGAGAACATGCTAAGTCAGCATGTCTGTTTGGCCGGCCCAAGACTGCCGGTCAAACCGTCATGCGCACTTAGAAAGTGTCCACCACTCCTCCCCTGCTCTGTGGGCAGACCGGCCCTGCCCGGCCGCACCTAAAAGAAACACAACAAAGCCAGTACTGAAACATAAAATGACAATAACATGCTGTTATTATCATTTTATTTTTCCTGAGGGGCTATGCTGCTCCGCCTTAGCGGAAGAGGCACCACTGGAGATAGTGCCATGTGATAGAAGGGCGTTGCATTGCAGTGTGGTCTATGCGGGAAGCGTTTCTGTGTCATGCACGGGTGAACAATGGCTTGTGGACAGTAGAGATAGAATGCATGCACTTTACATCAGTTGATAGTTGGGAATGTTTGAGTGAGTCTCTATAGGATCCACCCAGATGCAACAGCCCATGGCTGTCAGGGTATTATCAAGAAGACAAAGAGTAAACAATGAGACTGACCTTAAACTTATGTGAGGCTGCAGGAGCAATGGGGAACCACCTTACCCTGCTGCCCCGTTTACTCTCAGCTCTGCTGACCTCAGTTCTTGAGAACTGTATAAATGGAGGGGAAGGGGATTAGGGAAGTATTGCTGGGCGCTTCTGCTTTCATTTTTCACACAGGGAGTGCAAGACAAGTTGCCTAGTGAAATGATGAACACAATTACTCTTTTATGAACAGTACTTCTACTGGAAAAGTATTATATATTTTTTTGTAATCGTGTGTACCTTGAAATCCTTCTTAGTACAATATCTTTAAACAAGACTCTCTATAATATAAAGCTAATAATCCTAATCTAGAACCAAGAGAATGAAGCTGCTGATAACACTGCGCCTGATTGTTTATATATTCTTTTGTAATTCTTACTGGCACTTTGAATTTAAGAGTTGAGCCTCTGCGAAAGAGCAATCCCAAAAACTGCATGGTTTAAGACATCACTGTGAGGTCCTACCCCTGCGGTTACCTCACTCATGGTGAACTCCAGAAGCTGCCGCGATCATTTCCCTTTCTACATAGATAATATCCACAGCCTCTAACCATCTCTACCTTTATTCCGATTCTGAGCTCCCTTACCCATGAAAGTACCTCACTAACGAGAGGAGGAGGATGAGACTGTAAAATGCTTCACAGTAAATTGCTTACTCCAAAGTTCAAGTTCCATTTATGTTACCAAAAATATGAAAATGTAAATGCTTCAAACACCCGTCAGCTCCTGTATTCATTGTGTATGCTATGATCACTGAGGTAAAATCTACAACAGGCATGCATCACATATTTACTACTGCAAACAAGTGAAAGATTAAATACCTTAAGAACCACAGGTGCCTACAACAGCCATAGAACCACTAACCGTAGTTAAGCTCCACACAGAATCACTGCACTGACTGTAACCCAAAACACAGCTCCCCACAAGCCAAGGAACAACACCGAGCAAGAGCTTCACCTGCTGGTGACGAATGTGTGGAACAATGTTTTCTTGGCACCAGAATAACTAAATATCCTCAGTAATAGACTTCTCTTCCAAGGAAGGCAAGCAAGCCACCTTACCTGTTCGTCATCTATATAGTACAAAGGAAAAAGGCATGGCAGCCACCTTACACGAGATAATGCCGGAAGTGACCATTATTTTCAACAAAGGAAAAGACTAGAGTGCACGTCAAAACCTTTAATAATCTTCACTGGTACACTGAGAAGGAAATGGAAGCGACTTCACTTCCTTATACGAACAGAACTAGAGCACACATTAAAGCACTGCTCCAGTCTTTTACTGTGCATCTACGAGTTCCTACGATGCACGCGTAGGATACAGATAGTCATGGTAAATCTGCTATATATCCCCCACCCCAGAAATGACAGGTTCGTGAATAGCGGGCATGTACTGTCTACATGCAGCCATTCAAAATGATATCTTTGTAGTTCGTATAAGATTGGAGTAACCCAGAGTCAAAGACTGGGGAACTGCAGTCAGAGTAAAGGTTAACTTAGAACTACCCAAGAGGGACCTACAGAAGTGCACTGGTTATTTGCTGCCAGGATAAAGGTCCAGTAAGGTCCAAGACAAGAGTTGTGGGTGACTCATTGGCCTGCAGTGAAATATAGAAAACCTGGATTAATGCCCCACGTGTTACATCCCGGGGAGGCAGAGTTTACTTCATGCACTGGTTACATGAATCCGTCTTGACAGAGGAGTGGTTTACAATAAACACTGATTTCGATTACCCAATATAATTGCCGTATAGGGTCTACCCAGAAGCTAAAGAGGGGCAACTTACCGGGTACGATATTCAAGTAGCCATCTTAAATTATCTACTTAAGAACTTATTCAACAGTGGCAAAGAATAGCCTACAGGCATGCAAAGAATAAATGCAGCAGTGGCCACTGCAGGAGTTCCATGGCTTATAGCGGCTAGAGGAAGCCAATGCCCACGGTCACAATCCGGCTTGCAAGCAGTTAAACAATGAATCTAGCCAAAATTAGACAAACAAATGGAGTAAGTCACAGATAGAGAAGCTGTGGCCTAATACCCAGCTCATACAAATAACATTCACCCTTTTATCAATAAGGATTGACTGTGACAGGCAGATTTCAGACTTTACTTGCTAGGGTCCATCAAAGGATGTTCTGAAACATAATTCACCGGTTGGCACTAACCGGTGACTCAGGATTAATGGTCTGTAAAGGTCCACCGAGAGCAACAGAGGTGCAGCCCATGGGGTGCACTGGATACAGGTAGCCAGGATAAACGTCCTATGGGCTCAGCCACGAGTGACCGATGCGCAGTCCATGGCATCTTGGATTCAGGCAACCAGTATACATGTTCAATATGATTCTCCCAAGTGCGGTAGAAGAGCAGACCACAGGTACAGCCAGCCAGGATAAATGCTTTGTAGAGGTCCACCTAAAAGTGAGAGTATAGTAGCTCATAGTGTGCACAGGCTACAGAAAGCCAGGGTGATGAAGAGAAGGAGGAGACACACACTGGTGTTCACTGGAAAAAGGCAGCCAAGGTGCGCACTGCACGATGACAATACACTGGTGACCGTGGCAGCGCTACGCAGTGTGTTTGGTTCACTCTAATGTGTATATTTGGTATGGAAGGAACGTGACTAGTAAGCTTCTTAGATTGAATAGAATAGACTAAAATGCATATTAATGCTAGAATAAGGAGTTCTGAATGCGACCCACGGCACAGCTTGACCCTAACAGGCTATAACCGGGTTCCATACCAGTTTATTTATAATTTTAAATCCACATCCTGAGTTTAGGCTAGGGACGAACTTTTAGCTCAATGTATGCAATCTATCGACGTTATTTTCCTTTTGAAAAAAAATCTTTTTTTCAATTATAGAAAAATGTAAATTGGTGGTACATGTGTCTGCCCACCTCCTTTCCACAATAAAGGTGCCATAACAATTTAACAAGCCAGGCGATAGGTTCCTTCAAGGGACCCCAGTTTCATAGTGGGTGCAGCCTGCGTATTGACGATTGCTGTTCAAGATGTACTTTCAGTCCCAACATTTTCCTGGCAGAGGAAATGATCATGGATCGGAGATTCAGTAGATATTTATTTACCCTTGAGTAGTCGGGTGAAATATTAAAACTTCAAGACTTCGAGAAGGCTGCATTTTCCAGATTCCACTCGGCAACACAGAGCTAATAAAAATGCACCCCTAATTTTTAAATATGCAAAGTAAGCCCTGAAAGTGATCCATCAATGATCAACAAAGGTGCCAATACTGATAGTTCTTTTTAACAACAAATGCCCATGGGTGCACAGATTCGAATCAAAAGTCACCCGGGTCGATTCTTATCAAAACCAATTTTTTATTTTATTTGCTTAAGAGCAAACGCATTTTTTTCATTTAAATGTGCATCGCAGTTTCAAAAACACACGCAAAGGACATTGTTTTACAAAACTAATTGAAAAAACAAACCTATTAACAATACATACAAAGGACAAATTACTTTAACAGCATTTAGACAAAGACTGAGACAACATACAACAAATAACATAAAATGACTCAACATTCATACAATAGACAGTGCTTTACGAGGCGTTAATATTAAATCATCAAACAGTGTGAATGTTTGGAAATGCCATGTTTCTGCACAGAATAAATCAACAGAAGTTTAATAATTTGATACAAGCAGAAACCATAGCAAGAATATGTTGCCACACTTTTTTGTAAAAAAGGAGACTGGTCGACGCGTTTTGAACCTCATATAAAACAAATTGGAGGTTCTCTTCAGGACCAAACACTAGTACTAGAGATCAGCCTATCTCGAATATCACTTGGAAAAAGAAGTTCTATTTTTATGTCAAGCAGTCAACGTCACGTGGAATTTGTCATGAAGGAAAACTTTCTGATTTGAAAGGATCTTTGTATGTGCGTGAATGGATGTAAAAGAGACACTCACAGCAGTTCCCACAAGGTTTGTGGCAAAAGGCACTGCAATGGGAGCGCCTAAGGCCGTTCCTGCATGGCATGGACTGTACAGTCCATGCCGTGCAGGAAAGGGGGTGCACGCAGACAGGGGAAACACAACATGTACAGAGGGGCAACACAGGGCTCTATAGGGCTCACCGCCATGAAAATGCTGAGGGTGGGGAAATTCGTAATATGCTTGGTGGTGCCGCAAGACCGCTAGGGATTGCTGATCCCTGGTGGTTGCAGTGGTCCCCTAGAGAACCGACTGCTTTAGTCCTAATACGGTGGTCGGTCTGCTGGTGCGGCAGTCCCTGACTGCCACAGCGCCTCCACTGCGAGTTTGGCAGTCCTATGGTCCGCCAAACCCATAATCTGGCCCTTAGACATTAGCATTTTAACTTTTTATTACTTTTCAAACTTTTTATGCCCATATCATATGTTTGTAAAATATTTTAAAACATTGCAGGCTTGCCAAGGCCAGACCTATTGGCTTTACAAATGGTTGTTAAATTTGATCATACATTTAGCCTAAAATTAACCCTTTTCCTACTAGTAACCCTTTGCCTTTCTAGCACTGCCATTGCACCTTTATATGTATGGTACACTGCCTTTTAACATAAATGATTTTTTTTGTTACTGTTTTGTTATTTTTCCTATAGTGACCTAAAAAACAATTTACTATAACAATGTTTCCATAATTTGGTGTCTAAACTATGCCATTCCTTCATAGTGGCAATATTCCAACAAATGTTAAGAGCAGAGAAATGCTTTCACTTATCTTTTCTCGGATCTGATTCTTTTAGTAAAGAATTTGTATTGGCAATTGCTTTCTCTGATCTTACTGGTAGTGCAGCATCATTGGAATACAGATAAACTAGCCTAACAACCTTGCTTATTTTAAAGAACTCCAGTATTGTTATTTACAAGATTTGTTAATACTATTAGCAATCAAATGACATAGCTGTAGATATATTAAAGAACAAATGAGGAAGAATATATTGTGGGAAGAGTTGACTAAGGAAGGAGAATTTTTTTTGGTGTACCCATACTATGTGCTATTCATTGACTATTCAGAGACTACCTGAATGCATGCCTCATTGCTCTGCTTGATGCACAGTTTGTGAAGACTGTTGTCTGTAGCGTTGTTTACATTTTCTTGTCTTTGCCGTAATGGCCGTGACCTACTCCGCTGACAGCAAATGTCCCTGCGTGGTGTGATATCCAAGGTAGTAAATTAGAGTTTTTTCACATTATTCCAAGATGGCATGGGTACCTTGCCTTGTTGGGAATTCTCCAAGACATTCAATCTTCTCTATCTTCTCAACCATTGCATGACACTAACCAACTTAAGGAATCAAGTGTGTCACAATCTGGTTTATTTGTACTTTTCAGCTACAGCTAGCTTTACCTGTCTGTAGCCAGACCTATAGTTTCCAACAAATGCCATATACTTATGCAGTCTTAGAGTCAGCCCCTTGCTCATGACTGGAGGGCTTTGTTGTCTATCACAGATGTCTGCTCTTTATTCCATGGCTTTCCTCTCTTGTCCTGTATTTGTCCTTACCAGGAGCATTTCAGTCTCACAGTGTTGTGAATGGATGAATGATATCCTTCCAATGCTTTCTTGAAGGGACTCTTTTATTTTATATTCAGCACTCCGTCAGAGTTCTTATAGTTCCTTGCTCTCTCCCCCTGAATTTTCTTCATTGCCCCATGCAATCTGTTTCCCACTCTCCAAAGCTCCCCTAGCCCATCCCCCATCAGGCTCCCTGTGATCTTTTTTTTTTTCATGAGGCCTGGTCGCTCAAAGTGCTGCTGCGCATCTCGAGCCATTGTTTGTACTTCACGGACGCCTAATTATTATTTTTTCATTTTGATATAAAATTCTAACATGGCATGTGGATGACTAGTTTGAAATCGTAACACTTGTTTAAGAATAGATATACAAGCACAAGCATAGTAATGGAATTAATAATTTCAAATCATCTGTAGCACCTCTACATGGAACAGACAAACATACATATTTATTACAGAAAAATGGTCTTTGGCTAAAATTAGTTTTTTGTAATCCTCATAAAAGACTCAAGGAACTGCACTTGTTTTCTACAGCATATTTGCTCTTGGTTGTTGAGGTCAACCTGGAAAAATAGTTAATTTAGTAGCATGTTACACAGAAATTACAGGAGCACATGAAATGATTAAGAAAGTTGTCAATAGCAGATGTGAGTAGTTGAAAAGTTTCAGCACTCTGTCCATCATCTTGTTGTGTTTGCTATGTTCGCCCTAAATGGCCATGGGTATACCCAGACGTGGGCCCCTTGCCTGCTGTGCCATAGATTCCAGCTAGCCTGGCTGATGAGGGGGATACCCTGAATCTGGTACCAGGATGTTTGTTTCCGGTCCAGGGAGGACCTAGTCTGGCAGTTCAGGCTGGACTGTTCCCATGAGGAGAAGGGTCAAGACTGATTCGCATGTGGCTGGGTCCAAATTGGGGTGGCATTGTGACCAAAAGAACAATTGATTAAACCCAGATCTCTTAACTGGGGGTTGAAAAGTTTCAGCACTCTGTCTATCATCTTGTTGTATTAGCAGATGTTACACCATCGCTATTCTTGGAATTCTGGCCTTAACTGTATACTACTTCCTATAATTGATTTTATGCTTATTATTTAAGATTTCCTTAATATTTCCAATGTTTTTCTTAAATTTTGGATAATAATATCTTCTTGCATGGCAACACTTCTTACCAAAACTCTTAATCCTTGTAATCCTGTACATTGTTATTGATGTCTACTGAATGCTGATGTTGTCCTTCTGAAGCAGATTGCTTTACTGAAGCTTTACTCTATTATTTCTGTATACGTTTTTGTTATCCTTATAGGACTGGTGTTGGGCATCACTTTTATTTCGATTAAAAACAGATAGTTTGTGTTTTGCCTGATGAAAGAAGCTCCCGTTCTTTCTGGAAGTATTTTTACAGTTGCAGACATTGAATGTGTAACTTTTGAGACACACCCGATAGCTGATCTAGCTACTGTATAGATTTCAGGTTCAATGGTCATATGATTTTGTGAAGGGAAAAATATGTAGCTGTTTCTTGTTAAATGACCCCTAGCATACTCCTGGAGAAAGAGAGAGCAATAGATTCTTACATTCATTCATATATTTTGATATTTACCAAATACACATACTGGTAAACTTATGACCACTCCAGAGTGTTTTGTTACTGTTGCAAAATGCATTGTGTTGACAACAAATACTAAAATATTGTAAAGGTCTCTAATGCTTTTATTACCTTAAGGCTACCTATATCACATGTAAAGGTTGTGCTAATAAAGGTGTATGATTCTTATGTTTGGAATATTCTAGGTTAGATGCATGTATGGGCAACAAAGTTACTCACGAAGTTCCCTACTCCAAAAAGAAGGCTTGACTTTATAAAGTAAAGTAAGCACAAAAGCTTAACTTCAGAATGCAAAAGAATAGTCAGCTTAAAAGTCCAATTTGTATGTTTTAAGCAAAGGTGAATAAATATGCCAACAATCATGCCTAGTATAAACACATACCATGTCTGTGGTTTGTGATAAACAAATGTCTCTATAAGAAATAAACAGAACATAATGATGAACTAGTAGGGGATGAGATACAAGCACAATGGTAAAGTAGTAGATTTAGTGTACTTGGTGAAGAAGAACTTTCCAACAAATACCAATTTTGATCAGATCTCCAACCTAAAGTGTAACTAGCCCATGGGTCTCCAACCTTATCTGGAAAGAGCTGTTTATGTTGAATGAAAATGATTCTGAGCTAATAATATTGTCAGTGTTGGAATAGTGACCACGCATCAGTCAAGATTACATTAGTGCAATATTGTCAGCAGTTAACACCTTACGAAACAGGCATGGCTGCCAGCAGCTATGTAAAGAAAATATTTATAATTTTGCAATGTGCCTACATCGGTAATTCATAACAGCAATTGCTGCAATGCCCCTGACACCAAGATAATGATAATAATAATAAGTTTCCCAATGCCCCACGATTTATAACTCAAATAACAGTTTTATATATCTTTTGGAACTCAACCATTTTTTTCAGACATTAGCTTATTAGTTCTGAAAATATAATTTATTTTGCCTTGAACACTCTATATACATTTTGGTTTAGATACATTACTTTAACCAACCAAAAGCTTCTAATTTAGTTGACTGGCCTGCTCCAGCACAGGTAGCTCGAAAGCTACCAGTAGCTCATGAGCTACTCATTGGAAAAGCCTGACCTAGCCCAAACAGTAGAGTGAAAAGTTGATAGCGATTCCTTCACTCCACTAAAAGGGTCCTTATATAATAAAGTCTCTGATCAGGAACAAAAAGGATCAAGCTGGGTAAACTTCAGATATGACCATTCTCTTGATGTTATGAAGATGGTCATTCTCTTGATGTTATGAAGACAGCAGGACACCTACAGCCTACAAGAGTGTTCAAATGACAATGACAAAGAAAGAGTAGGAATGATTTCGTTGCCCTTAGACCCTCCAAAGAGAGTTAGCCAGTAGTGAAAATGATGTAATCTTTTGTGGTGACCTCACAAAGGTTCAGTGTGAGATGATGGCAACATTGAAAACCTCCTTTAAAAAGCTTTTCAAGGTGGAGAATACATCAGCAGTGGTGTAGTGCAGGTTACTGAAGATTGGACAAGAGTATTGGAGTGTGAATTGATGATGCATTAATTGGAGGTTAGGATAGTAAAAGTGAACAGGGTGTGGTTTACATGATTTCAGAGCACAATTCCACATGGAAATGCATGAGAAACTGAAATATGTAATGCAGTCCCTTAGCGTATGAAATGCTAAACATGTCAGATGGCAAAAGATTTTAGAGCTTTGGACCACCCAGCTGTTCCTCAGGAGAAGCAGAAGAGATGTAACCATTTTTCATGGAGCACAATGCCTTTCTGGACAGAGAAGACCTAGTGTGGGTGAAGAAGGCATTTAGGCAGACATTTATGCTTCCATCTAGCTCTTGATTGCCCACCTCAGAAAACAGAGGAATGGACTGTCATAGTAGTGCTCAATGACCATGATCATTAGGTTCACATCCTGAAGAAAGCAGCAATTTGTAAACACACCCTACATAGAAATGGTAGGATAGTACTGTTCCCTGAATTTGGTGCCCTCAGAAAATTAATTAAAAAACAACTTCAGATGCTGTGCAAGAAATTTTTGGATGCTAATACCAAAGCTTTACTGTGAAACTGAAGATGTCAGTACATGGAAAATCTTTGTTTCAGAGTCTGAGGTGGGACATTCCTCCATCCTAGAAGTTATTAAAAGACACCAAAGGATCATCCATCAGATAAATTTGACTTCCGCTTGAGTTTAATGTCACTTACAGTTTTGATATGGATTTAGAGGAAGACGCTTTACATACACTGGTTGTTCTAAAGGCTTACTTCTTCCTTCCTCACTCTCTGCATTTTCCCTATATCTTCCTCTTCTTAGATTTTCTGTTCCCCTCTGTTATTTGCTATTACCATACTCCCCTCTGTGCTCTCCTTGTGCTTTTTTCATAAGTGGAGGTACTACATTCTTTTTATGACTACATGTTCTCCTCTCGATTAGTATAAAGTTGCAAAGACATTTGATATAATAGTTTAGGTCTTTGATTGACAAGAGGAGGGATATATTGCTGCTGCCAAAGCAGGGTATAAGCATAGTATTCTACCCATTGAGGAATCTGATGTTTATCTGCCAGTCAGATTGGTTTATTGGCAGACAAAATGTGTTCTTTCGAATTAAAGAAAACAATTACATATTTAGTGTTTCTAAGAACGATGATAATGTTCTTTTTTGAACATCAATCAAATGTGAAAAAGTGGGCCACAAGTTTGGGAGCAGAGGAACTTAATGAAACATAATTTTGCTAGTCCACTGAGAAACTCTAAATAACACCCAGTAGTTATGACACAAGCAATAGGCTGCAGATATGTGTGTCATAGGTTCAAGCAGTACAGATCGAAGGTAAAGTTCAAGTTAGGAACACAACCCAATAACATTCGTAACCTAGAAATTTGTAATACAAAAAATTACTAAAAATTGTTACAAATGTAATATGGTAACTGGCGGTATGGTTGAATGAAGTTTGAAGCACCTAAAGTCTATGTTTGCAGTAGACTGGGACCTGAAAGGAAGACACCTTCCTGCACAAAACAATCCTGAGAGGCTTTTTCCTCTTTCTAAGTGTACTGCAAAATGCAGCACTCTTAGAAAGGGCTAAAACAAGGAGAAATAAAGACATTTCTGTCACATTCCCAGGTTTACAAGTCAATGTAAATCTGAGAATGCATCAAAATCCATGGGAGTTACAAGGGAACACCCACCGCAACACCCATGGAACGTCTACCCAGGGCAGAGTAAGGCAATGCAGCGATTTGTACTGCTTTGCCTTACTCCAGATTTATGAAGCCACTCAGAGCCATGCAAAGTGACTTTGCATGACTTTCTAAATATGTCGTACAGGTTTGCATCGTGCATGCACCACATTGCGTGGTGCAAGCATTATTCAGACCTCTCATAAATATGCCCCTTAGTTTCGTCCATGAAGCAAGGTTGGATACTGAATTTGGTTAGAGCCCTTTAAAGTTAGGTACACTGTTGTCGGACTCCCATAGAAGATTTGCGGTGCGTTCTTACCTCTTCACATTAAAACCAATAAATAGTAAACTTAACATCATGTGCAAACACATCATAATTCAATAACAAGACACACCCAAACAAAGAAATAATCCTGCATTCTTAAGGAGGTCATTGATAATGCTAATTGGAGGTGATATGAAATATCACCATTAAAGTCATCCATGTTATTTGTGATGTCCTCTGTCACATCATGGGTGAAGTCATGAACATTGCATTTTGGGTGAAAGTTATGTTTCGTTCAAGTAACAATTGGGCAATATCAGGGGGTTTTCTGTTTTAGTTTAGAACTATCATTTCTAAGATTTTTAACATATGTTAAAATCTCATGAGCAGAATAAATCCTAATTTACCATTCACAAAGATTTGTCACTTAATTTTAGCTTTTTTGGTACATTATATCCTGTTGTTACGTTCTACCCCCTTTAGCCTTGCCAGGCCCTGCACCGAACACCAAGTTACCCTGCTGTTATCTGTGTGCAGTGGTGAAAGGCAACAGGGCCAGGCCTGTGGTCAGGCCCTATATCCAAAATCGAATGCAACCAAATCCAGCATGCACCAAAATCCGGCTGTGCATGGACTTTGGCAAATCCCTGCATCCAGTGTGACACACACTACACTAGGTGTGGGATGTGCACAGCAGGGGTAGACCATGGGCCTGCAAACATCCTCCTTTGTGCTACATAATGGACGTATATGTATATTGGGCATTCATGGTGGGCTCTCATATAGGCACTGCACTAGCCCCAGGTCACTCAACCAGCTATGTAAGGACTTCAAGGGTGCACCGCATGCTCTGGGCCCGAGGCCTGAGCCAGCCTTCATGCCACAAAACCATCTGTGCATGACCTTTCGCCATATGCAATGGACCAGTTGTGCTCAGCATTTGGTCATGGACTGCCTACCTCCGAACCAGCCCTAGGGCCAACAGTACTCATTGTTCACGTTTTTTTGCCATGCATAACTTCACTGGAACTTGTTTTTTGTTGGTTTTTTTTTAATTTGCAAAATAAATACCCTAAGGATATTGAACTTTTTAAAACTGCTTATTTACGTTTTTTAAGTTTTGGATCCGGCGACTTGTAATTGGATCCATTTATTCAGTAAGAAAGGGTGGCATTTTTGGTGGCTCTTCAAGCATGGAAAATGCTTCCTTTTCGAATCAGATTGATTTAAATTTTAAATGTATATTTCTAGGAAGATTCACGGACCTGGAGGTAGGGGTTCTTCCTTGTTTTGCAGTCATCAAACTAGCAGCTGAGCACCATCTACCACCTACCACCTACAAGGTTTCTGAGTGGGGGGCAAGATATATCACATTTCAATTGTTTAATTATTAAAGATTGATAAGTTCCATTCAGTGGCTTATTTGAAGAAGCAGGATTTTTGTTTAGAGCACAGACAGCCGAAAGTTGCCTCTGCATTGACTAAAGAAGCGGTGGGTGAGCTCTGAGCTGTATATGTATATGTATTCCTTTATATTGCAGCTATCAGGTGGGATTTTTGAGTTTCACACTTCTCTGGAGAGCAGGGTATAAAGATTGCACGATTGTTGCCATTATATCTTTTAACATTGATCCTTATCCAGTGATACATATTTGGTGATGTTGGCCTTAGTTTCCACCTCCCTTGTCAGACGAAGATGTATTTTTGTATCTTCCAAATATATCCGAGACACCAAGTGATAGTTCTTGATTAGTTGACCTATCTGGTGCATGTAGATATTGAGCAGGAACATGGCTAGTGACAATTTTTTAGGTATGCGGAGTTGAACGTTCCATTGTTGGATTTAAAGTCCACCCTTCCACTCTTTTCATTGTTGTGATCAAAAAGAAGTGATTACAACTAGTCTCCACTGGTCCATTACAATCCCAGTCATACTTTTAACCTTTTAGGCAGGATCACATTGTGTTATTTCTATTCATATGCTGTCAAAATGTTAAAGAGAATTGGGATTGCTGGACGACCTTCACCCAGTTTTGATGTCATCTAATATATTAGATTCTGCACATTTGTGAATTTTGACAGGTCAAGGCTTCAAAGTATTCTTTTGGATGTTTTCTTTTTATGCTCTTTCATTTTTTGTTTTTGGAAGCATCATCAGGATTGGGTGGCATCAATGTTCATAAATTAAATCAAGCTGTGATTGTTTACTTCCACACAGGTAACCATTAAATGAATGATGTTATACATTTTCTTAAATACCCAATCAAGCACATATCCTTTTATCTGTACTTGTTTCTGGTAGTATAGTAGGTGATAGGCAAAATGTTTCTTCTGTTAATTTGTGGAAGATTTTCAATTTAAATAAGTGTAACTCAGGCAACAGAAGAGGGCTCATGACATTAACTAAACTGGGGGTCTAGAAGAGTTAGGGCTTCCAAGGAAATCACCAGGTTTTCAGTCATTTGCAAAAGGCCTGCTGTGCTATAAATGGTTGGCAGTAATGAACACTGTGCATCAATTACTGCGAGACAGTATTTCCCTCTCTTTTTTCCGTAAAATGATATGAACGCATAAAACCTGACATAGCACACATTGTAAAAGTTGTCAACAAGAATGCAAGGATCTGGAGTAAGATAGAGTGACAAATGACTCAAAACATTCAAAACCTTACTACTGTGGCTAGTGGGAATCAATGCCTAAAATGTCCAGAACAATATGCTCCATTCCGCCAACCCTGAACAGACAGTGGCCTGCTGTTTTTAGGACATGTTGAACTCAACAAACATTCAGGTTTAAACTATGTCTGTATTCCATATAGGATGTCACAGGGGAATGAAAATCCTCCAACTACACAAAATGACTTAATAACGTCCCAGTGGGAAATGAGCACTCAGTGCAGTATCAGTTTAGAGGACAATGAACTATTTGTGACGAAAAGCAACAACAACTTGTTCAACCTGGCTCAAATACACAAACCTCGATTACAACTTTCACCCAATGCCAAGTGACTTGGATGCACCTAGGAGAACTGTGTCAATCACATTAAACACTGCCTAAAAAACACAAGAAGAACTGATACCAGCTCTAATAAAGAAAGTGAATTCCTGTCAAATAGGGATTTCAGTACTGCCATTGAAGCTTCCTACTCTCTTTCCATATTCCACTGTTTCTTACCTTAAGCTCTTCCTACACGCAGAAGCACACCTGAATGTGGGTATGATTAAATCTGACCATATCACTCTGTAGTGATACTCCACTGACTCTGCTTGCCAGCCTACATCATCTTAAAAACAATCTTCATCACTTGTTAAACCATCATGACCAGTTTCCCTGCCTATCTGGCTGACACGCTCACTACCTCTGGTGGCTCTCAGCACACCTGCAGCCATCAGACTGGAGATGAAGGAGAATAAACTTGACAAAACAGACAGCAGGGTTTTCCATCCATGCACACATGATCTGGAATGGAACCTCTTATCCAGCATGACTGCTTCACCCCATCTCCAATATAAGTAAGAGCTGTTGATACACCTCTTTTAAGAACACTACATCACAATGAAGATATTTGAATATTTGTCCACAGAAGTAGACCAGGGAGTTCTGTTATATGGACCTGTGTGATTAACAAAGGAAATCACTTCTGCAGTTCTGAACAATCTATTGACTGACTGTCAATACATGTCAGCAGACTATAGGTATACCTAATACAGCCGATGATTACTTGGGAATTGTTGTCACAGAAGTAGAATATAGGTGTTAAGTGAGAGAAAGGAAGGATGGATATTTTACTTGAGAAGAATGGGGCTTGATGCCTCAGTAGACTACCTCATCTCTTATGATTTGCGTTTGACCCCATGGTCACTGGTTCAAATCCAGGTGGATACTTCATACTCCTAACATCAAGAGTACCATTAAGGTGGGTCATAATGCACTGTCTGTCGATAACATAAATATAGCACTTGGAGGTGAACGTGTGCTCTACAAATTTGTCTACAAAGGTTAAGAGACTGCTGTTCAGCTGTAAAAGCAGGCAAAATAATGTATTACGACAGCCAGCTTTAGACCCATCCATCAGTTCTCGCCTCTCAAAGATGTCCTGTGAGATCAAAGCCTATGGTTGTCATGTGATTAATATGACACATAAAACAATTAGGCTGGGGGCTACTAGACAAAGATGGTCCATAAGGCCTTGTTGAATAATGGTTCATCAATCAAAAGTATACTCTTGAAATGTGAATCAATAAGGCCAAAGTACAAGAAATGTACCGATGTGTCTTCTTTTTCGTAAATCTATTTTGTGTCTGAATTATTTTCAAACAGACTTGGCAAGGATCTCAGTGTTATCTCGTCATTCAAAAGACAGCGGTTTGTCACATGTCTGTTTATAATACGTGATCCTTTGAAATTTCTTTCTACATTATTTTACATGGTTATGAGGTTTGATATTAATCATCAGGCTATATGTAGACAAATTCCCCATTAAGTCGCTAGTTAAGTTCCAACGTGATGTGTGTGGCGTGTTGCTTTTTTAAAAGGAAATTGATTCGAGCTAGTTGATGTTTTCATCACTTTTTGTTGGATAAAATTTCGTGGGTAATGAATCCTGAAATCTTGTGCGATGCACTGAAAGAAAACATAGCACATTTATGCATCCCTAAATTGTGTGTTGTGAGATGCCTGGCTTTACTTTATGCAATATATTTAATTAGTGAAGCAAATAATGTTTGTCTGCGATAACAGTGTGCTTTTCTTTTCAAGAACATAAATGCAAAGAGTGACAGGTTCTGCAAAATTCTATTTCATTTCTCTGAAAAGAACGTTTAACAAAAAAGGATAGTATATTGCACATTCATTTAAATTGTGCAAATAAATCCCAAATGAATAGAACACACCCTGTTAATGGGAATAAAGGCATCCCATGATGTTAAATAGCACGCATTACATCAGGGTTTCCATCAGTACGTTTTTCTCTAAGAGACAAGACTTTACATTGTGATGCATTGTGTACAGTAGCCCATGTCTGAAGCCTACCGTGAATGCTGGTGACATTGCCTCAATGGCAAATAAGCGTTGCATTTATGCCCAGTCTATGAAAACTGTCCCTGTCTGCCTCTGCTTGCTGCCACATGGTGTCTTAGTGATTGTATTGGCGAGCTGCTCCCCAGCCTGACTTAACGGGGTCTATTGGTACAATACACTCCTCGTTGCTGTTTTTGGAGAGGGTAAGGAATGCATTTGTTGTCATTACTTTATCAAATTGAAAAGCTTACCTTTAGTTAAAATGAATGAGGAGAGCAGGAGCAGCCGACAAAGCATGCTGACCCAGCATGTCACCCAGTGACCTGTGAGAAGGAAATAATGAACTGTGAGTATCTGTCATCTTAACTCTTTCTGACAGTTTGGCTATGGGCACATCTGTGTTAGTTGCATGGAAAGGGCTTTGTTGTTTTCCCACTAGTGACTTTGCAGACCGCTGTGGGGTTTGCTGGCTTCCCTGCTCCCACACTTGTCTCCCGCCCCCGTTTCAGTGGAGAAGAGCAGATGCCACTGATGGAGCTGACATTTCTGCTAATAATTTGCAAGGCATTTATTTTATTTAAACAGAACAAATCCAATTCGGTAACTGGGAGAACATTGGCCGATTTTTTTACAATGGTGGCCTGATTTTACTAAATTTGTAGTGCTAGTGTCTTGCTATAAAAATGTGTAAGTGTTTTTTTTTTTTGTTTTCTTTGGCTGCAGTTTTTTTTTTTACAAAGGCAGGCTCTACAGTACTTGCTAGAGCTCTTTAAATTAATTATGAAGCTTTCTTGTTCCTGGCGAAGATTAATAATTTATTTGATTTTCAATTCTAAGAATTCTACGGTGAAGGTTTTTTTCTTGGGAAATAGAAGGCTGTTTATGCTAGTACCGTTTTTATGTTGCTACGAATTGAAAAAATATATATATTTTGATGGCAAAATTGTAACATTTCAAATACATTGCAATTTGAGCAATATTAACGTCAAGGATATAAAACAGATTAATATGGGATCTGTGCTTTTTTAGAAAATGCAAATAGATTTCAACTTTTTTAACTGGTGCATTGTAGCATGATCCCCCAAAAGGATATTTATGGATGCACCTTCGATATCAGAGTAATGATACGCACAGATGGAGCCAGGTACATAGTTAAAAGAAAATAACCCTGGAAAGGAATCATTAACGGAAGATAACTGTCTATGCTTCAAGTCAGTCTACAATTGTCAAACGCGAGGGCTTCAAATTATGTTAAGGTGTATTTCAGAGATGTTAAATAGGGTCCACAGGCTGGTAAAATGCAAGTCGGATGCATTTTGGGCTATGGCGACTTAACTTTCTAAGGATTTTATGTTTTTGTACTTAATTTATGTAAACTTAAAAGTGAGTTTTGTTTACATCTCCCTTAATCGTACATTGCACAGCTTTTCTGTATTTGGGAAATACCCATTCATGTGTACCCAGTGTAACTGCGTAATTGATAAGCATAATTGATCATTGATAGCACTACTACTTGGATTAATCAAAGAAAGATAACTCGGACCTCACTATTAAAGATATGAAAAAAGAGTGCTGGACAGGGGACTGTATTCCAACAATATTGAAAAATTACTTGTTAATTTTATCAGTCGCGGGCTGTGCAGGTAAGCGCGGAGGGGTGGGATTGGGGGAGGGGAAGTTGACAGACGACGGAATAGGGAAAATAAAATAAATAAATCCTGTTCCGTTTTCAAGGATCCAAAGCAGATGCACGGTTACGGCTTTGGATCCTTGAATGTGGAGCCCTTCAATGTGGAGCCCACGCGCCCACTTTACCATGAATTACTCGCCGTGATACTACCGTCACGGTACTTGGCCCCCCCCACTCGTCCCCCATTTCCTGAGGAAAACCCCATTAAGGTTTTCACCGATACCTAGAACGCTTTGGGGTCGAAACGTCGACAGCCGCCGTATGTGCCAACACACGCCTCAGTTAGAATACGCTCACAAAGGCTTTTTAAGCATGGCGATGGAATAATTGTTAACATTTGTTGTTTCAACTGTGGCTCTATGTGGAAGCCAGTTATTTGTACTTGCTTTTGATAAGGATCACCTGACCTGCACTGTACTCCTTCCCTATTTATCCCTGCACAAAATACACCGACCCTCTTCCCCATCCCTTCCCCCTCACTGTTTGGGGCACCAACGTCTCTTGGAATAGAATGATGCAATGTTTATGTAAGATATAATCTACAGGTCCATTGTGATTAAATAACAGTGCATCCGTTTGACTGACTGACTTTGTTTATGTTTATGTTTTCTCAATTTTCAAACTATTTATTCCTTGTTTTTAATGAACGTGTACTGGGACCCCTTCTCAATGTACCACTATACACCCAGGTCCCAGGGACAGTAATTGAGTATACCCTTCTAGGTAACGTCATGGGAACAGTCCAGCCCGAACTGCCAAGCCATGTCCTCCGTGGACCAGAAACAAGCATCCTCAATAGACAATATGGGCATGACTTGACCAGTTCCCTCGTAACAAAATCAGTGATGTGATGTCAAGTAATCTTGATAGATCGATAAGCTCAAGTGAAATCAAGAAGGCAATAGAGACAGGGAAAAGTGGTAAGGCGCCGGGACCAGACGGCTTCCCAGCAGAGCTGTATAAGAGTGAAGCTACTGTGGCCCTGATTTTAAAACCATCCAAGCCACCTAGTCAGTGTGACTCATACAGACCAATCTCTCGGCTTAATCTTGATTATAAGATCTTTGCCAAGATTTTAGCAAAGAGATTGAACAGAGTCATAGGAGGTCTATTGCATGAAGATCAAAAAGGCTTTGTCAGGGGGAGGGGGATCCAGGATTTAACATACAACTTGATTGGAGCTATAGATTTAGCAACACTACATAAATTACCAATGGCTATTATTACACTTGAGGCCACGAAGGCGTTCGATTTGGTCAACTGGGTCTACTTAACTCATGTATTGAGAAGATGCAATTTGGGGGAAAAGTTTTGCAGGGCAGTATCTTCAATCTATCTAACTCCTACAGATAGAACTCTAGTAAATGGGAATCTCTCCTCCTCAGTTGCAGTTCGGAGTGGAACAAGGCAAGGATGTCCCCTGTCACCATTGCTCTTTAATTTGCACATAGAGACGCTAGCAGAAAGGATTAGAAAGCATGCTGATATACTCCTTTTTAAATAAACATTTGGAAAAAAGGTATCTTTATATGCCGATGATAAGATGCTTGTTCCAGTCCAGGGAGGACCTGGCCTGGCAGTTTGGGTTGTACTGTTCCCATTGGCCGCAGGGTCAAGACTGATTTGCATATGGCTGGGTCCAAACTGGAATGGCATCGTGAGCAAATAAATGATGGATTTAGGCCCAGATCTCTGTACTGGGGGTGAATGTTTTGATTTGTTCTGCATTCCGTCCATCAATTGTGTGTCTTTTGCTTCCTTGCCCTAAGTGCGCCGGGTATGCCCAGACGTGGGTCCCGGGCTCACTGTGCCACTGGAATCAAGCTGTCCTGGCTGATGAGGGGTGTCAACAGACATGACATGACAGCAGCATCGTGATTGGTGTGAGTGGCCTGGTTTGGCACTCAGACAGGGAGTGGGAGCCTGTGCATGTTCTCCACCCGGCTGTGCAATGCAGGCGGGTGGAGAACATGCTAAGTGAGCATGACTGTTTGGCCGACCAAACCGTCATGCACACGTATAGAGTGCCCACTACTCCTCCCACTGCTCTGGCCAGCCCTGCCCCACCCCGCCCGCCCGCATCTAAGCCAGTATGAAAAAATAAAATAATAATAACATTGAGCTATTGTCATTTTATTTTTCCTTTTTGAACTGATGTGTGAGCTGTGGGGTGACACTTCTCCGCCTTAGCGGAGTATCTGCCGCTGCTTTTAACCTTAAATATACAAGTAGAAATAATGCACAGGTCACTGGTTAAACATAATACTTTGTTAGAGAAGTGTCTGAAGACTTCCCATAAAAACACAGATTCTCTCACTCAATGTGATTTTTTTAGATTTACCTAACGCCTTTAGTGAATTTCTTTGAGGAGGAAGCCAAATAGAAAACCATGCCATAGGTTTTAGGAGTTTCATAGCATGCAAAACCTATCCAAAAACTATTTTGTTGACCAGCTACTCAATGTAAGGATATGCCCAATGTTTGAAATCTAAAAGTAGATAAAATGATTCACACAATCAATCAATGCAAAGCTGTACCCCAGATATGCAGCTTAGTATGTTATCTTAATTTAATGACCCATCCACCTCAAGTGGCCAGACATTCTAATGATCTTGTTCCGCTTCTGTCATGGATGCCTGGTGTGTAGAAAAATTTAAAGTGAGATTAAGGCTATTGCAAACTCTCTTGGGTGCACCGGGTGCTTAACATTTTAATGCCCTTGATGGATTTGTTGGAGACGGAAACCATAAAATCTGTTGTCACTTGTGTTACATTCCACCAGCAATATTTCAAACTCTCTGTCTTATCTGATCTATAGGGAAGGGACCGATTGAAAGTTTTCACAGGCAATAAAAAGCTGTGAGACATGAAATTACTTGTACACACCATCAGGAAGACTGCTAAAACTAAGCACTGATTAAGACAAGCATTGGCATAGCCAATAGGTCTCGCCTTTGGGATCTTATAGGTGTTTAGCCAGAGCTATTGGAATTCGTATTCCCACACTGAGCAGCAAATAAAAAGCAATCAGGAAGCAGTTGAGGGCAGCCCCCGCTTGGCTTTGTAGTCAATTAATCAGGTGGAAATTCTCAGCAAATCACGGCAGCACTTCCGGAGCACAAGTGCACTTTTGGCAGCGGGAGAGGTCGCCAGGCACCGCTCTCAGAGGCAGCCAGAGCCCCTGCAAGGAAAGGGGTGCCAGGCAGGTTGGGGAAGATAGTCACTCACTAGAAGGGAGAAGTGTTTGGGGTAAATAACAAAGGAGGTGCATACAGTCTGTACCAGGCCGGGCTGCTCCGCTCTGACTTAATAGTCGGGCTAGAGAGCTTAAACTGGGTCACACGGATTGTTCAATGCAACATAGAAGTTGGAACCAAAAACGGCCAGGCTTCTAAGCAGATACAACACGAATAGGATGCCATTCTACAGAAGTACCTGCTCGTTATATGGTCACACGCATGGCATAAGGTCTGACTAACAACTGTGCCCAAAATTATATGGCAGATTATTAACAGTTCATTTTTGAGTGCATGCAGTTTGATATGTACTGCGCAGCTCAACATGGCTGAGTGACTCGTGAACGAAATCGATGGAATGCGGGGCACAATGTGTACATTGTTTCAAATTATGCCTTGAAAACATTGAGGGAGGCAGTTTTTAGAGTTTGCATGTTTTTTTCTTTTTTGTGTTTGCTTTTTTAAGTGACATACCCAGACAGCAAAAAAATCTCACTTGAGCAGGTTAAGACATCGTTTCCCAGTAGATAATGTGATTGACGCAACTCAGCCAAACAGGCGCCTGCCTAGGTTGCCGGTAGTGCAAGAGCTACAGAAAGAATTATCCGATTTTTCAATGAAACTAACAGCTCTAGCTGCATACACATGATAAAAGGAAGCAGTAACCCTAAAATTGCATGTGCAAAACTTTGCTTGCCTGCAGCTGCGAGGGCGGCGAGGGGTGGACCCAGGTGGATACAGAGCATGTCCTGACTTTGCTGCAGCTCTGGAGAGAGGGAGGAGCGGCGGCTACAGCCTCACCCAGCGTCATGGCTTCTAGCAACACAGCGTCACCGGGGAGCGGGCTGCCAGCCCCAGATCAGAAAGGCACCAAGACAGCCCCACATTTGTTTATGGAACTGAAATCAAGTGCAGTTGTGAAAGTGAAAGCGACTGAGCTGGGTTAATGAGTAACATGATCCAGGAATGCAGCTGGCACCCGGTGACCCAAAGGCCATGAGAGTGAACGTTTAGCGAAAAGGCGGGACATGCACCCGCCTTTGCCCATTTGCGTGCTTTCATTTTTTAAAGCCACACGCAAAGGCCAATAGAATGTTACAACCACACGCACAAGCTTTAAGAAAGTCTGGAGTGATTCCAAGAGGCCCTCTCCTAGAGCAGCGCATGCGCACTGCACTAGGCTCGACCTAAAAAACCGTACAAACATTGTCTACGAGGGACAAGAAGGAGCAGCCAAAGCCTGGGAGACATGAAATAACTTGCACACACCATCAAGAAGGTTGCTGCAATTAAGCCCTTGTTAAACAACACCAGTGACCATACCAACATTGCCAACGAGGGACAAGAAGAAGCAGACAAAACCTGGGAGACAAGACATAACTTGCAAACCTATCTGGAAGGCGGCTGCAACTAAGCCCTTCTTAAAAAATACCAGTGAACTTACCACCATTACCAAAGAGGGACAAGAAGGAGCAGACAAAACCTGTGAGACATGAAATTACTTGCACACACCATCAAGAAGCCTGCTGCAATTAAGCCCTTGTTAAACAGCACCAGTGACCATATCAACATTGTCTAAGAGGGACATGAAATAACTTCCATTCAGCATAACGGCTGCTACAACGAAACCCGTGTTAAATAACACAATGCCAACATTGTGAAAGAGGGACAGAATAAAGAAGAAAGCCACTTTCTGGATCACTGCTCGCCCCAGAAGCCTAAATCGTGGCCACTTTGGTTGTTGACCCATAGGCAGTGACCCAGTGGCAATGACCCTCTCAAACTTATTACACCACTAACTTTCCCATCTGAAACCATCCTACAGTATCTGGATATTATAATTACAGATACCACACAAAATTTCTATTTTCTAGGCTGGTGGGCTAGCACAGCAGCATGCCTTCTTCTGAGTAGTGGCTCATCGTTAAAGACCATGCCTGTCCACATTGTCAGATTTTATTTTGCACATGTGTGACCCTGTCATCATGACAGTGCCATGATGCTATGTACAAGATGCTCAAATGAAAAAAAGCCTGGCTTCCCAACATTCAACTAGTTCCCTTAAACCTGACACTTTTTTTTTTGTTTAAGAAGTTTTTATTGACTTTTCAGAGAGAGAAAAACATATGATACAATAAACGAATATTCCAATATAATGCCATACAGAAATAGTATATAAACGAAAATGGTTTACAATAACTGGGCAGACAATAAAGGATCAATAATAAGGAAATTAAGGAAAGGGCACTGGTAAACAGGATAGGAGGGAAAAGGGAGAGGAAAAGAGGGAAGACAGAAGAAAAGAGAGAGAAAGAGAAAAGGGAAAACCAGAGAGAAAAGAAAATGAATTATCACAAGGGAGGGTGCGAGGAAAGATAAGTAGTGAAAGGGAGCCAGAGAAGATCAACTTTGATTTTTTGGGAAACAGAAGAGGAGGAAACGGATGCAATCCTATGTTCGTCACAAATAAAATTCCACCAAGTAATTGACGACAATTTAGAATTGTCTTTCCAGGAAGACAGGATCACTTTAAATGCTAATGCAATAAAAAGATCAAATAACCTAGAACTAGGTAAAGTAGTTTCCATATCAGGAGCTAAAGAACCTAAAAAGATATTAACAAAAGTTAAGGTAGCATTAAAGTTGAAAACTAACATGCATACATTCCAAATTGAATTCCAAAAAGATAGAACAGATGCACATTCATATAGTTGATGAACTAATGTACCAGTTTCGCTAGACCAGGACCAGCAAAGAGGAGAGGATGTAGGGGAAAACTTACAAATAGCAACAGGAGTAACAATAGCTCTATGATACAAAAAAAACAAAGATTGGGTTATCCTGGCTGCAGCCGAAACTTTAAATAATTTCGACCATAGTGTGTCCCAACTATCAACAGAAAGGGAGATGGATAGGTCCATTTCCCATGCACTTTCAATGTTGGATTTAGAACGAACATTACCATTAGATAACAATAACTTATAAACAGTGGCAGCTTTAAGTTTATGAGCTGGGAATAGAGAGTATAATGGTGAAGAGGGTATTAAAGGAGGTGGTTCTAATGGGAGAGAGTAAGTAGCTAACTGGGTTTGTATAGCATTAGTAATGATAATATATTCCTTATAAAAGGAGTCAGGTAGCTGATAACGTGTTTGTAGTTCTTGAAAGGAGATAATAGAAAACCCATTCAAAAACTGATGCACAAAAAAAATCTCCTTTTCCTTCCAGTATTTGTAGTAAAATGATCTACCTTTATATTTAAGAAATTTATTATACCATAGGGTAGAGGTTAAAAAACATTGGATAGGAGATAGGTCTTTAAGAAATGTATTACACAGCAATTCACGGGAGTATTTTAATACAGGGCTTTTAGACAAAAAGGTGCAGTTGGACATAGATGTAACATGTTGAAACGGAAACTCTTTTAAAAGCGAACGCTCAAAAATAATCCATCGAGGTATAGGCGTATCCCCAAAATCGAAGGCCAATGAGAAAGATTGTTTAATCAAGAAAGCAGAGTGGTACAATTTAAAATTAGGAAAGCGCACTCCCCCCTCTTCCTTGGGACGAATAAGTTTATTCAAAGCAATGCGGGAGTGTTTATTGTTCCATAAAAATTTGATACATAGAGAGTTTAATTGGGAAAAAAATGTATTAGGGATTTTGACAGGGTGCATAGATACCGTATATAGGATATGAGGAGTAACCATCATTTTAATAGTATCTAGTCTACCCCACCATGATAAAAATAAGGGGGACCACACGAGGAGAAGAGATTTCAATTTATTCATTAGTGCGTTAAAAGTGAATTTAATAGTATCCGCTATATTGGAGGCAAACCAAATGCCAAGGTATTTAATTTTAGAAGGACACCATGCAAAGGCAGTATCAGCAAACATAAATTGATAACATATCGAATTTAAAGGGAGAACCTCTGTTTTAGATAGGTTAAGTTTGTACCCAGAAATGGAAGAATAAAGGCGGACTTCCTCTAAAAAAGGGGGAAGGGATTCACTCGGATTGGACATGTATACCAATATATCATCCGCATAAGCAGATAATTTAGTTTCGACAGACGCAGAGGCATAACCTTTAATTTTGGGGTTGGTTCTAATACGCTCCAGGAAGGGTTCCAAGCATAAGATAAAGAGTAATGGGGAAAGTGGACAACCTTGTCTGGTGCCTCTAGATAGGGGGAAAAATTGAGAAAATTGGTTATTAACAAAAATACTAGCCCTCGGACATGAATATAAAAGTTTAATAAAAGAAATAAAATTAGGGCCAAATCCAAACCATTGTAGTGTGTGAAACATAAACTGCCAATTTATACGATCGAATGCTTTTTCAGCATCCAGGGACAAAGCAGCCAGAGGATCTTTATAATTTTTACCATGGGAAAGGATGTTCATGAACATTCTAGCATTATCGGAAGCCAATCTACCTTTGACAAAACCCACCTGATCCGTCTTGATCAGTAGGGGTATGATAGTGTCAAGCCGTGACGCAATAATCTTAGCAAAGATCTTGCAGTCATAATTGATTAGTGAGATTGGGCGATAATTTTTACAAAAAGAATGATCCTTATCAGGTTTAGGAATAATGACGATCAAGGCATCCATAAAGGAGCCAGATGCTTTCGCGTCAGTAATGAAGGAATTAAAAAGCTGCAATAATTTTGGGGCAAACAAAGATTGGAAAGTACAATAAAACTCCACCGGTAATCCATCCGGACCAGGGGCTTTTGACTTTTTCAAAGCTTGTAGGGCAGTAAGTATCTCTTGTAAAGTAATATCCGCCTCTAAAGCGGAGAACTCAGCATTTAGAGACGGAGGTGCAGGGAGCCCAGAAAAGAAAGTATCAAGATTATGAGAGGAGGGGAATGTATCATCAGAATAAAGAGATTGATAGTAGTCATGAAAGACCGCTGCAATTTTTTCATCAGAGGACACCAGATTATTAGTGGACTCATCCATGATCGGACCAATGGTCTTACGTTCAGAGCGAATTTTTAAGTAATTCGCTAGCATTCTACCTGCTTTATTTTGACCTCCGTGAAATTTAGATTTTCTTCTAAGTAAAACATTGCAGGCATCGACAGTCGCAATCTTGTTAAGGTTGGTTTTAGCTGCAATTAAATTCTTTAGTGCGTCTGCATTTTTGGAGGAGAAATAATCATGCTCTAATTTTTTAAGCTGTTGTAATTGGTCCTCATACTTTTTCACATTGGCCTTCTTTTTCCGGGACACAAAAGAAATAGTAAAAGCACGGAGAGCTGCCTTAAAAGTATCCCAGTTATTGGGAATGGAAGTGTCTGATGGGTTGTTAAAGGTAAAAAATTCATTAATAAAGGAGGTGGCTTCTTTAAGATAAACTGTATCCGATAGCAGGTGAGTGTTAAACTTCCAGCGATTAAATTTAGTGGAGGTGAGTGAAAGGTCAAAAACAGCATAAACAGGGGCATGATCCGAAATAAAAATAGAGCCAATCTCAGATTTTTGGATAGACGGGAGTAGGGGTTTGCTAACCAAGATATAATCAATTCTAGATCGGGTTTGGTGCACATTAGAAAAAAACGTATATTCCAATACATCAGGATTACAAGATCTCCAGACATCATACATTGGGCGAGAGGCAATGGCCGATTGAAAGGATTTATGGCTCTTATCCGGTTGAAATTTGTACTTAGATAAGCGATCCGAAAAGGGATCCAACCATTGATTAAAGTCGCCTGCAACAATAATATTAGGACACTCAACAGTGGAGAGAAGAATTTTGATATCATTCCAGAATTTTGGATCCGGTTTCACAGGACCATAAATATTTAACAAGACTAACGTTTTGTTGTGTAAAACAATCTTGGCCATTACCCATCGGCCTGCATCATCATTTTGAGAAGATAGTATTTGCACAGACAAAGTTTTATGAAACAATATGGCAACCCCCCCTTTTTTGTTAACTGCAGGAGAAAAAACAACTTGGCCTACCCACTGCCTTTTTAATTTCAGCGACTCAGCATCATTACAATGAGTTTCTTGAAGAAAGGAAATTTGAGAGTTGAGTTTGGATAAATGAGAAATTACCTTTTGTCTTTTAACAGGATTTCCAAGACCACGGACGTTCCACGTAACAAAATTACACATACGTGAGGGTCAGGGGAATGAGATACACATGGTGTAGAAATACTTCAAAGACAAGACGACAATGAAAAACGAAATGCGCATGGAAATTACAGGAAGAAACAGCAAAACATAAAACCACACTTCCAAGAAAAATCAACAAGCCCTTGGCATTGAAATATGTAGAGAGAAGCCTAAAAGCGCCACAACCGAGGAAAAATGAAGGGGAAAAAACAAAGAGGAAACATGGGAAATCTCGAAAGAAGAAAAGAGTGACGCACCAACCATAGAGAGACTGAATTAAGAAAATGAGAGAAAGAGCAGGGGAGGGAAAGGAGATGAGCAGACGTAGAAAGTGTAGAAAAGTAGAGAAGAAAAACAGGTCAAGGAGGAAAATCCAGACCTGAAAGACACCAATAAACAAGTGAGGATGGAGCGTGATGAGACCCGAGAGAAGACAGCGGTACATACCACATGGATAAGATTGGAAGCAGGAATAAACCTGGTATTAAAAGGAAGGAGCAAAGGATAGGCGATATGAAGGAAAGAAGAAAGAATTGAGCAAGTAAGAGCCGTTAACGAAGAAGAAGAGACGTGAAACAAACATGCGATGAGCAATAGAGAGTACGAAGAACTATATATAAGAAATATCTATGGTAACCACATAAAAGCTTTTGAGAACAACACACTAAAACAGTAATGAGAAAAAGCACTCAATGATTTGTGTCCATATTCCGAGAGGAGATGCTATTGAGGAACAGTTTCAGTTTTCCCGGATCATCAAAGGACCTTGTCTGGCCATCGTGCGTGATCTTGCAGATGGAGGGATGAAGTATGCCATATTGGACGTTCAAGTGTCTCATTTGTGGACGTAATGCAAGGAATTCTTTGCGTCGAGCGTTGGTCGCATTTGAGACATCTTGCGAGATAAAGATATTATGGCCTGACCACGATAGGTGACGTTTAAGTTTAGTTGCTTTGAGTACAGTCATAAGTTCTGTGAACTCCAGAAAAAGCATGATGATACCACGTGGTTTGGCAGAATTCGGTTGAAGACGAGCGGTGAGCTCTCTGTATATTCAAGGGTGAGGATGACTGAAGGCCCAAGAGATCATGAAGGAATTTTCGGAGGAAAAGCAACATGTCGGGACCCTCAATATTCTCTGGCAAACCAAAAAGACGGAGGTTATTCCTTCGATTGCGGTTTTCCAAGTCCTCTGTATGGAGCTTTAGCTTATGAATCTCTTGTTCCAATAACGGTATTTTTGTGGCAACATCTTGAGTGTCACTGACGCGCTGTTCTAACTCAGTCACCCTACCTTCCATGACAATCCATCGGTCCTCGATTTGCTGCAACTTTTCATTTGTGGCGACCATAAAGGGTTGAAGACCACGCACTTCCTCTAATATATTATCTAGTACTGGGCTTTGTGACGAAAGAATGGGTGAAGGCGGGTCATTTTTCTGCCTTTTAGGCTTTGCACCAGAAAAAGACGGCTTACTTGGGGGATGGGAGTCACTAGACATCTTGGCACTTTGACTTGTCACCTTCTTGGCGGGAAAGAGTATGCGGAGATCTCTCATACGTTGTATAATTTGACGAAGAGTCTCATATAACCATTACAGCACCACCTTAGAACAAATAGAGCCGTTCCACATCCAGCCTGCAGCTCTGTAAGTACAGCGGCATAGGTGTTAATCACGGCTTCTGAAGAAGAAAAAGATTATGAAACCTTCCCCTGAGAGAAAAACGGCACAAAACAAGCATGGCCAGGGGTTAGTGGCAAATGCAGGACTTAAAACAGACTCCCTCTCGGAGAATAATGAAGCATTATAGCATGACTGAATCCTAGAGGTGCGTGCGCGGTACTGCAGGGATGAGATACGGGCGCCGCGTCACAAAATGGCGGCCGCCCAATATTACCTCAGGAAATCGAACCGCCATGTCTCCGGGTGATAGGAGCGATACAAATCGCCATTGAAGGGCAATTCCGAGTCACGGCATGCTCCGCTGACGAATTCTTATGAAGACAGCGTCCGCAGCTCGCTGGGAAGCCTTCCACGTAGCTACATAGCACCGCGTCCAAGCGGAGCTATCGGAGGTCCGCCATCTTCCCTCGGCGTCCAAGCCACGCCCCCCTAAACCTGACACTTTAACAAAACTTCTTACACTACTATAGGGCCAGAAGTTGCTGCCTGAAGGAATGTTAAGTATGTAAAAGTCTCAGGTCTTTTATTGCCTGATGTATGCATGAACCACAGTTAGAGCAAATATAGCTAGAGAAATTGAGTTGTAATGAGGGGGTTGAAATTATTGTAATCTGCTTTTGGGAAAATGAAACGTAAATATGTAAAATGGTAATCTGCTAGTATAGTGTGAAATTCTTCCTCATATACGTTTTGAATACAAGGATGCATTTTGAGCTAAAACAAAATTGAGCGAAAAACACAAGTCCTGCAATCAATAGCTCCTCATGTTCAGCTTGTTCGTATTCTCCTGCTTCTGGTCTATGATTTTGCCTTAAACATAGCATAACTATATACTGTGGCATAATTTCGGACATTTCACATAATATGTGTAATGGAAAATTCATTAAATTACGCAAAATACACTGGTGTAATGTAAATTTCACCCAGGCCTATGTTTTTAATAGCTTAGGAAAATATCCAAAATGGGTAGACTGGCTGACTAATATTTCAGAGAAGATTGTACCCTTTCTGAACCCGGTTAAAAATTGTACCTAACACTCACTGAACAGATACAGTTGCGTTTTCCAGAACCAAAAAGCAAAGAATCACCACTGACCTTTGAGCCTTGTAAACAAGAATCAGGGTTAAACACTTGAGCAGGAATACGCAAGATCCCTCCCAATGGATAAAGGGAGAGTAACAAGTGAAGCAGTGTGTCACTTTATGTACCAGGAGATACTGATACAGATGATAAGAGCAGGATCTTGAATTAGGAAAGAGTGCTTAAAAGGGTAAGATGGAAAGAGGAGGGTTGAGGACTGACAACCTCATGGTGTCCCAGTCCAGATGGCTTACACCTGTACATCAAAAGTTGTATGAGTGTATGGTGGCTTTTACTAGTCATGAAGTATGGGAATAGTTGCTTCAGAACCAGTCAGCATGAATTCATGAAGTGTCCACATCTTCAGCTATAGACCAAATACCTCATAAAAGCGGCTATGGCTTTACCTGCACCATCTGGCAATCAGATTCTCAGAATAACCCTTGGATATATGGTAAGAATTGAGCTGAGATTTCTGTATGACATTTTGCAGTAATTGGCCCAGCTCTTATCGAATCAATTTCAATAAGACCACCAAAACAAGCTGGATTGACATGCCAGTTGACATGGATAAGCTGGTTGCTAGGTGTGAAGCTAGAATGCAGAAGAGAACTCCACTTCACCTTGGAAAATTTCACCTTTAACATCTTCTGTCTGCTCTGGTAGACATTTAGTGCCTGACGTCACTCTTCAAAAGCAGGAAACAGATCACACTGTAATAAGTGTAGTGAGTGGTGTGTTTTTTAAAAATGGGGGAAAACAGGACCAGAGAAATCCATCAATGGCAATCCCTATTTTCCATTTAAAAACCTAGGCCTGGCCAAGTAGAAAAGAGAAACAACTTGGAACAATTGTAGAAGGCACCCTTGCTTGCCATTTGTTTGAAATTATAACTACCACCTCCCAGTGGGACATTGTAAGAGGTGAACTTGCTTTCTGACTTGAATCTCTGCTTCCAGGACTTGATTCCATAACTGATCAAGCCAGATGCCTAACTTGGGTCCACAGAGAACATTCAGCCTGAACTCTGCTTTAAAAGGACCACCTTCTGGTCATTGTTGACTGTGAAGCCGAGATGCTGAGAACGTGAAAATCTCACAAGGAGCAAATAACTATAGGTTGGGAGCATTATGACCACTGGTGTAGTTTGAAAAAGCTTCGAGAAATTGCATAAAAATAGGTTATTTCTAAAGTATCTTTACTATTTTTGAACCGTAGAACTTGACAGCAGATGGTGCAAATCCCAAATCTGAATCAACCTGTGCCCACAGAAAGGCCCATCATCTAGTCCTGGCCTGTCACTGCTGCAGTGCCTGCTTCACTGGTTCTTATTGCTTGGCCTATCTGAGTTTGACTTAAACTCTAGAGATTCACAGCATGGCTAAGCCTACTAGGACCCCATGAACTTCAGAAACTTCCCGGTAGAAGGTTTAACTTTTAAAGCTGCTCTTTCCAAAGCTTTGGGCCAGTGAAATTGAATGATGGCTTAACCTGCATCTGAGGACAAACATTTATCTTGAAAGACATCATTTGCCACCCAGAGCACACACCCACCATCATGTCTTATTCAGCGAGAGCAATGTAGAAGTGGTCTTCTGACTCAAGCTACTGGAATGTCATAAAACTGTATTTTCGAGAAGGAGAGGAAGTAAAAATCCTCCACTAATTCTACCCACACATTCAAACTGACGCCAGCCGTTAGTTTAAATTGGAATACTTTCGATTGCAGGTTTCATGGATATTGTCTCACATTTTCCACTGATAAACATTGACTCTCATTAACCCATTGTTTTGTGTACCATGCCACAGATTGTAATTGTGGTAGAGCATTTTACAATTATTTGAAATACATAAGGCTTACATAATTTGTATTTGTTTTAAGTATTTGATATAGCATGAACCCCTTTCTAAGGAGAAGTGGAATTCTTTGCAGAGAACATTTTTATTAAAGCAGCTGCTTCTCAATCCTAGAATGCTGTACATGCAACACATTTTGGGCCCTTTCATGAGAAACTAATGCAGCGCGGTGCCGCAAGTCATTTTTCTGCGCTGTGCTGCGTTAGTTTACAAAAATATGATGCATCTCTGTACTTTTCCCTGCTCTGACACCCAAACTGCTGCCATGCCGCGGCGCAGGCACTCTTGCAGCATGGTGCAAGGATGCCTGCGTCATGGGGAGATTGTTTTTGTCCAGGAAGGGGCATCTTCTTGCACAAAAACAATAAATTGAGGTGATTTCCTCTTCCAATGTGTGCTGTAGAATGCCGCACGCATTGAAAGCCTCGCTACACCACCCCTGGGGTGGCGTAGCATTCTGACACATTCTGACACATTTCCAGGTTTACGATTGCTCGTACATATGGAAATCCATCAGTGGACATGGGTTTTGCTTGGGAACATCCATAACAACACCCATGTCATGCCCCTAACACCCAAAGTGTTGCGTGAAAAGGGTCGATATTTATAAGTACATGTATAGCCACATAGAGTGGCTTTACACGTGCTTGTAAATATCACGCAGCAGGTTGCGCCGCCGGTGCGTCATGCAATGTGGCGCTCTGGCAGCACAAGGTGCTTGTAAAAAAGCCCCTTCATATGTAGGGTATGTTATGTTATGTTGAAACCAGATTACTAACCCCGAGATGTGATAGTGAGTGTTTGCGAACATGTAATTGGCACAGTGCTAGACTACAGACCCGGTAGTTTTCTTTTTTATGTCGCACATATTTTATATAACTTTACATTGCACATATTGACAATTTGAGGCACAGGGAGATAATCTGATTTTCCTAGAATCATGTTTTTTCATTAAGTACCAAAGCTGGGATTAAAACCCAGGTCTTCAGAATGCAAGTTTAATAAATAGACCACTGTTTATACTCTTTGGATCAGGAGCCTAAAAATAAAGTTCCAAAATGTACATTACAGCTACGGATATGTAAAAGTCTGATAAATGAGATTGACAATGTCATGAGCCGGGATTTCCTAGGAAATTGTTCAGTTACAACACCTACATTGCCATAGATCTAATGCGACCTCGGGTGGCTTGCGAGAAGCTGAGAATTGTTGGGTTTGCACGGTTATTCGGTGGGTCAGAGAAAGGTGCAACATTTTTTAATATCAGATTCAAACAGAAGAAGGTGGGGGCATTACCCAATATCTAATTAAATATTTAGCATGGGAAAGAGTTACCAGAAATTCATTTCCTTACCGATCAATTCTTGTTTGTATTCCTTACTATTTAGCATTCCTCGATAAAGATTCAATTTTGCAAGTCAAACCCCACAAGACTCTGAGAATCTAAGCTGCTTCTTATTTCTATTGTCTTCCTTTACTGATAACACCATTCTGTTTGTGGACATTTCATAGGTTATGAATCTTCTTTCCTGTTTTTATAATCAATTAATTATGTGTATGCTGCGTAGGCTATGAGCCCTCTTTCCTGTTTTTGTAATCTACCTTTAAGGATAGCACAATTCTTTATGTACAGGTTGCATAGGCTCGGAGTCCTCTTTCTAGTTTTTGTAATCTTTGTTTACTGATAGCACTATTCTTTATGTGCATGCTGCATAGGCTCGGAGTCCTCTTTCTAGTTTTTGTAATCTTTGTTTACTGATAGCACTATTCTTTATGTGCATGCTGCATAGGCTCGGAATCCTCTTTCTTGTTTTTGTAATCTTTGTTTACTGATTGCACAATTCTTTATGTGTATGCTGCATAGGCTCTGAATCCTCTCGCCTGTTTATATAATCTTCCTTTAAGGATAGCACAATTCTATATGGGTATGCTACATAGGCAGAGTCCTCTTTCCTGTTTTTATAATCTTTGTTAACTGATTGCACAATTCTTTATGTGTATGCTGCATAGGCTTTGAGTCCTCTCTCCTGTTTTTATAATCTTCCTTTAAGGATAGCGCCATACTTCATATGTGTGTTACATACATTCTGAGTCCTTTGTCCTGTTTTTATAATCTACCGTTATTGCATAGTGCAATTCTCTATGTGTATGCTGCATAGACTGATCCTCTTTCCTGTTTTTATAATACTCTTCCTTTAAGGATAGCACAATCCTTTATAAGTATATTGCATAGGCTCTAAGTCCTCTCTTCTGATTTTATAATCTTCTTTTACTGATGGTTCAATCCTTTAAATGTATATTGCATAGATTCTAAGTCCTCTCTCCTGTTTATATAATCTTTTTTCACTGATAGCACAATTCTTTATATGTATATTGCATAATTTCTGAGCTCTTTATGGCAAAAAACGGATCAAATCCAGAAATTCTAAATTATGCTTCATGCGCGTTCCTGTCCTTCTTATACATATTGCTGTTGTACCAAGATATTTTTGATCCACAATTTCTGAACTCTCAGTGCTTGTTTACCATATTTCTGGCTACGCTGGAAAATCGCCCAGTTCTTCTTCATATTCCGTTCACGTGCTCTGTGTTCTGCGGAGCGGGCTGGAGAAAATTTCCTGGTTCACCTTTTGGCTTATCCTTAAGTCAATACTTTCCCCCCTAAACAACAGAGGAGATTTTGGAGTCTTGCTTTCCATTGTCCTCGTATATGCAGTGGATCAGCACTGCATTCCTCGTGGGTTTGATCTCTGCTTATGGAAATGAGAGTGACACAGGAGGACTGGGAACATCAATGGTGCTCTCTCTCCCGGAAGTGATCCTTACTGACGTGAATGGGAATCGACTTCTCATGTGTGAGTTTAGTCTAAGCAGGAGCCATTGAGACTTTGGGACACTTTACTTGCAGGCGTTTACGATTATAATCAATATACGGGGAGTGCGCATGGGAAATGAAGCATCCAAGAAGGGAACATCCAAGACCGTGATTTGTTGTCATGTTCCATCAACCCATGCATGTGGGATGGAGGGGTTTATGATACACCTATTTTAAATGCTAAATGTCTGATGCTTTTCTGCCATTGGCATCCTTTCAAGTGCAAGTGCGATTTCAATCCACGTGTACAGAACCAGATTAGTTTTACACAATTTGCTAGATTGGGTCAAACAAGTTCCGCTAATTCAGATAAGCAGCAGGAAATCTCGAGATGCACTTAGGCATGCCGCCTGAGATCCGGGAGAGTTTTTGGTTGCATTATTTTTCCACAATGGATAGAAATATCTCGGGGGAATTCCCTTTTTTGTGTTATAAGAAGCAACGATAAAATGTCCAAGATGCCAGGCGTACAGTCTTGCTTGTCATGAAAGTGCGTCATCAAGAAAGAACCAGATTTCATGCAGACAAAAAGCCAGCGGGCCTTATTTATGAGGCCCTTATGCCACTGTTGCGTCACTTTTTCTGACGCTGTGGCGGCCTAAAAAATGCTCCACGCTGCGCCATATTTACAAAGTGACACATCTAGGCAGATGCGTCACTGTGTAAACCCCTGCGCTACATTATACCTACAAATCTTTACTCCTGCTTGAAGCAGGCGTAAGGGGTGACACACTGCCTTTCACATGGGGCTTGCCCCATGTGAAACCACACATTGCTGGAGTTTTCAGACACACTCCAACAATGCACCATTTTTGCGCCTACAGATATCTCAGGATTACTGAAGTATCTGTAAATCCTTGCGACTTGGAACACCGTACAGTAAATACAGTGCAGTACGGATGGGGTTATGAAAAGTGTTGTATCGCTGTTTTCCCGCAACGATAAGACACTTTTCATAAATGAGGCCCTGCATGTTTTAATGCAAAGCTGCATTTGCGCTGCTAGGTCATAAACCCTCTGCTAGGGCCACACTGGAAGAGGGTTTGCCAGTAAAACAGTGACATCACTAGCAGAATAAACACAAGCAGTGGGACAACTCAAAGCAACTCTAAATAGCGGGACTGATTTCCCTGGGTCTCAGACCTGGCAATACTTGAAAACTGGCTTTGAAACTGGTCCCCATCGTGGTATATTGATGTCCTTAACTGTCCAGGTAAAAACGCTGCACGATTTCTCAAACAATAACTAAAAAATATTCAGGTCATGCATGTCAATCACGTTTTAATTAATCTTGCATTGCATCAGAGAATATGTTTCCTCCAGGACGTTGTGCTTAAGTAGTTTTTTGTAGCGTTAACCGAGTTGCCTCATGCTGTCTGGAAGAGGTCAGGCTGTGGGTGGGTGTTTATAACAAGGACAATTGAGGGTTCTGGAGTTTATGCTGAAGGCAGGATGAGTTTCTCACAGTTACTGTGAGCTGCCCACTAAGGTGTTCATCCAGTCCTTGGTCTCTCTGCAGAGTGCAAAGAGCAATGGCCCCGTATTCCAATTGTGGTTCTTTGGGAAAGTGCGTGCAGGAGGTAAGACGCTGTCACAATATTGATGGGGCAGTAGTAAATGACAATGCAGTGCTAGCAGGTGAGTTGTGTGTGTGCATGTGTGTGTGAGGGCAATTGTGAAGTGGAGGAGATGCAAGGAAGTATGTGCAGAGTCGAAAGAGTGTCCTAAAGAGTACAGCCATGAGTTGTGAGATACGCAGGTGGAAGTCTTCAAAAAGATGAGGGGAGAAAAAGGACGTAAGCATCTATCAGGACGGTGTTGTGATGGAGAGAACATGAGCTATTGATACATTCCGAAGACTTCTGTCCCTTCTATAGACTTTAGTAACCTTTCATTCGTTCTCTTATTTCCAGAATAGAAACAAGTTCAATTCCAATTATTAACAATAAAACTAGTGCTGTTTCCTGGCTATCTGATACTGCTAAAAGGCATTTGCAAAGCCAATACGCGCGTCTTGTTTTCAGCACATGACCCTTATTGTGTGATGTGTCTGAATGCAACAACAGAAAGCTCAGGGAGGGGCAACACAATACTGCTTGGTGGCATACAGTGGGATGCACAGGATTTTAAATTATGTGTATTAGGCCCTGCCCTCAATTACATAGGCCACGCCTGTGTAAAAGGACACCTATCTGTGCTTCTTTCACCATGCCAGTTGTAGAGACCACCACTCACCTTTCTAATCTCACTTAAATCCCTGAAATTTCCAAAATCACCATTTCTCTCTCACATGGGAATTTCACAAAATACAGTCAGTGAGTGGTTTATATTATTTATATGCCAGTCTACAGGCAGATGCTACCATCATTATATATTCAGTTGCCATGGGACAGCAATGAGGCACCAATATTTTAAAGTGGCAGACAGGCTCTGAATTAGTTTTTATTTGCAAGTTTCTGCCGCGCTTTATCACTGCAGTGTTGTGCTGTAGTGTGCAGCTGTAAGGTTCAGTTTTCATAGATTTTCGGGCACCTGTTTCCATAACATGAGGATTTGCGTTTACTTAAAGAAACATCATGTCTTTAAGGCTTGTCTGAGTAGGAAGATTTGAGGCATGGGTCTTAGGGGATCTGGGGATGAATAGAGCCTTCAGAGTAGAGTGTTCTGCCTTTAGCTGAGGATTTCCATCCAAGGCAGATCAGTAGTTGTTCGCATACCAATGGAAAAAGGATTTGTCAATATCCATAAGTCATTATTCTAATTATTATAAATTAACTTTACGAGCTGGATCTTGCAATCAATAGCAGCTCTAGAAATTGTCTAGTGTGCCTCCCTCTAGGCATGTATAAGCACCTTTTAGAAAAATGAGGCCAAAGAATGCATTTTACATCATTGTTCCTAATATATACCCAAAACCTGGTAGTATAGGTAGTTCTGAAACAGCACTAATTAAGTTCAGCATTTCAGGGTCTGGCACAGTAACCAGAAGCGATCTTTTCTTTTGCAGTAGGTGATGTATGGCCCAGTTAAAGTAGTCTACTAAAAGAAATAAAATGAATTGTAAATAATGTGTCACGGTTCTCTGCATTCTATGTTCCTGCAACAGTTAATTGCTCGCCAATTTGCTTTGTGATGGAAATAAATTACCTACAGAATCGAAACTTTCTTTTATGTAACTAAGTGTTGCTGAAATATTCTAGACCTCATAGTGTTTCTCAAGTACTCTGGTGTTAATATGTCTGGGGCGGCTGGTGCCCTTTGAAAGTAATGGGGCGAGTGAAGTGCAAGAAATAAAACACCCCCTTCCTCCAAAACTCCAAAGTGAATCACCCCTCCCTTTAAAAGCTCAAAATAAAATACCCCCTCCCTCCAGTAGCCCATAATAAAACACCCCTCCCTCCGAAAGTAAAAAAGACCGATTAGAATAACATTTTAAATAAATTAAATAAATAGTGCTTACACACGGTGGTACATCCTCCGTCCTCCTCAGTGTTCCACTTCTGAATCTGCAGTCGAGTTCCCCTAACCAATCCAGACGCTGCTCTCTTGATGTTAATCAGCAAGAGAGAAGCACCTGCATTGGATGGTGCGGGCTGGCTGGATGCTTCTTCAGGCCCTGTAGGCCTGTGCTTGGTCTCCACCCAGCTGTCTAAAACAGCTGAGTGGATAGCTTCAAAGTGCACATGTCACTTTTGCCAGCGCAAGACAGCCGGCCAAAGAGACATGCGCACTTTGAAGCATCCAGCCAGCCATTGCTGTATGTCTCTAGTCTCGGTGTAGGCAGGCTGCTGCAGTGCGCACTTGAAAAATAAAATGAGAATTAAATATTTTTATGGCAGTGGGCGACACTCCCCTGCCCTTGTGCAGAAACCGCCACTGATAATGTGATACTCATCCTTCCCGAGTTATCACTGGTCCTTCAATAGGCCATGGCTGCTCATTGTGCCAGTGGATTGGCCATTAATAAAAAGTTCCGTGCGGTGTTTTCAGTAATGACGGCGTCTTGTTTTCGACTTTTCCCCTTATGCTTGTGAAAGCTCAGAAACGCCGACTGTGCCGAAAACGAGACGCCGACACTGCTGAAAATACCGCACGGAACTTTTACAACATAAGGGGAAAAGCCGAAAACAAGACGTCGTCATTACTGAAAACACCGCACAGAACTTTTACAACATAAGGGGAGAAGCCGGAAGCGAAGCACCTAGTGCTCCCTGAAGAAGGGCGGGTAGCCCAAAATGCATTGGAGCCCAAAGAAAGTATGTTGTAATTAAGATGCCGTAAAAGCAAGTTAAAATGAAATTAATTTCAACGTGAAAATGAAAATAATTCAATTGAAAAAACGACACAAGAGTCAATGTTTATTGCAACATAAACTACAAATCGACACAATTTGATCAATCCTTGTCACAGGATCTCAGGAGTGCCTAGGGGGATGCAACCAATGGTGTTTGCCAGCATCATTCAGCCGATCGTGGTCTGTAAGCCCAGAAGAGGGATGTCTGGGGTGAAGGAAACCCACTTGGTGATTACCTTGCTCACCCTGGAGAGACAATACATGGCTAGTCATGCAGTCCCATGGGCGAAACAGGGGCAAGTATAGTGGGAATACAGTGAGTAATGGAGCAGACCATCGCTGCATTCAACTTTGGAGAATTCTGTTTTTTGAAGAGAGAAGCCAGCAAGCCAGCGAGCAATCCACTGAGACTGGGCCGATGGGTAGTAACATTAAAAATCAGAAAGAGCCAACCCTTTTGCTATTCACTGGCAGCTTCAACATGATATGGGCCAGTCTGAAGCATCCACTGGCCCAGAGGAAAGCTTTTAGGTAAGTGTCAATTTGGCGAAAGAAGAGTGAAGGATAAGGAGGGATTGATTAACAAAATAATAAAGAAGGGAGAGGAGGGCCACCATCTTCATAAATTACGCTTTCCCAATCACCAAAAGAGGCAGGGATGCCCAAAAGGTAATCTGAGAGTGAAGAGCCTGTATGGCTTTGCCTGTATTAACATCAAGAAGGTCTGTGGGAGAATGAAAGATATTAATCCCTGAGTATCAAAACATGGTCACCTCTGGCGGCAACTGGGGATCGAGCTGTGACTGAGGGGGTAGGATGCAATATCTTATAAGATCTGGGTTAACAAAGATAGGTCCGCTGACGCATCTCCGACATATAGCTGAATACCATATGCATATAGCAAGGCAAGTCTTTCAGACTGAAGCCCACTTCCTGGCTGGTGATTGATGCATTTAGTGCCTCTCGTGTGTTGGGGATCCTCTGCTAAAAAAGGTGGAAACTCTTCATGTGAGAATGGTGTTGGGGGAGCATAGAGTGTCCTATAATAGACATGGAAGACAATGTTAAATGTTTGCTGGGTGTGGACGATATTCCCAGATGGGAAGTCAATATCAGGGGGTTTGAGTTCCGATTATGAGGTGAGGTTAAGCATGCCAGTAGGTATCTAGTTTTGTCACCCTCATGAATACACGCTATATAGTCATGGCAACGCAGGAGGTCTAGCTTATCAAAGAGGTCCGTGCGTGCCATGCTAATAGTATTAGAGCATTCAGGGTCTAATAGTATTAGAGCATTCAGGGTCAGTAGCTACTGCCTGCTCAGCCCACAAGAGAGAGGTTTTTGCTTCCCGGACATCACATGCCAGGACTCCGTGCACCCCAACTGTGGTTTTAATACATAGTCCCCTTGTAACTACTTTGAATGCCTCCCATTCAATCATTAGGGAGGAGGACAATCCAGCATTATCGTGAAAGGCACATAATTCTATCCTCTCTCCATTGTTAAGGCTAGTAGTTTCACTACCTTAATTAACTGGGAATTGCATGTGATCAGTTATGGCAATTCCAACTCCATCCCCTTCCCCCGGCATGATAATCATAGTCTTCCTAAAATGGTCCAGTGCTCACTGGGTTATTTGGTCTTCCAGACATAGTAATTATTAAACTCAGCCAGGCAGGTCAAAGGCAAACATTCATTAATTCAACTCTATGCAATTTGTGGCACTTGCAGAGCACACCGCTGCCTCCGAAGAGGTGTCCCGGCACTAGCAGAGAGCTCGGAAGAGAAGAAGAGAAGCTGCCAGTCTAAAAACCCATTAGACAGGTGTCAAAAAGTAGGGTTTTGAGGCTATGTCTGAAAACACATTCCGTGGAACTGCAATGCAAGTTGAGTGGCAATGCATTCCACAATTTGGAGGCCAGATAAGTGAAGGACCCGCAGCCTCATCTAGCTTTGTATATGCGAGGAACTTGGAGCAGTTTGAGATTATTAGATTTTAGGGATCTGGATTGGACGCAGGACTTGAATCGTTTCCTCAGGTAAACAGGACCTTTCTGAGTGAAGGCCCTGCAGGCAAAGGTGAGTGCCTTGAATTGGATCCTCTAGATGACAGGAAGCCATTGAAGAAGTTGAAGGTGATGAGACACTGGTAAATGTGGGGGAATCTTTAAGATATGGCTTGCAGCAAAGTTCTACATTATTTGGAGCCATGGGTCAGAAAAGCCAGCAGACCCTAATATAAGCTTTTGCCGTAATCCAGTTTGGCCAGAGACCTAAGAGTAGCAAAACAAGATGCGGTTACAGACTTGTTTTGGGGCTCATAAGTGAGAATAAAATCACATTTTACTCCTAGATTCCTAGACATCAATGCTGGGGAGAAGGAGCACCCAGTTCAGGTGGCCACCATAAGCTAACCTTTGGAAATGACTTGCTGCCAAAGAAGAGGATCTCAGTTTTTTCAGAATTCAGTTTCAGGCAGCTTGAAGTAACTCAGGGTTACTGGGGAATTTTCATGGAAGGCCAGGAGGAGCTGGGTCTTCATAGGAGAAACCCCGCACACTCCTAGGCCTCAACATGTTTCACCAGTGGCTCTAGATGATATTAAAAAGGGTGGGCTGAGCGCCGAACCATGTCGCAATCCAGTGGCTTGTATGAGGAAGTGAATGGTGAAAGGAAGACTGCTTGAGAGCGATGTGTCAAAAAAGATTTGAGACAAAGTCGAGTCTGGTCTCTGATTCCAGTCCTTTCAAGTTGATCTAGTACAATGGCATGGGAAACTGTATCGAAATCCGAAGACCATTTCAAGAGCATGACCATCACTGGAGAGCTTTGGGCGAGATTTCCCTTATTGAATTCTGATAACTTGAGTAGGGCAGACTCAGTACTTTAACCCACACAAAATAGTGATTGGAGGCCATACAGAAGGAGGATGGACTCTAGGAAGTGTGACAACTGCTTGTTGACCCTTTTTTCCAAATGTTTAGCAACTGTGGGGAGAAGAGAAATTAGTCTAACGTTGCTGATAACTTTTGGATCAGCCGACGTTTTTTTTAGCAGAATGCCAACTTGCAGGAACAAATCCCAATTCCAGATAATTATTAATCAGCTTTTTGTGGACAGGGTTAACCACATTGGTGGCAAGATTTAGAGTAGCAGGTGGGCAAGTATCTAATGGGAAAAGAGAGGTACAGTTTGCGAGCTCCAACACTTAGTCTTCTAGGGAAATAGGCCAAACCTAGTATGAAAAAGACTTGATTGAGAGAGGACAAGGACTGAGGCTAGTTAAAAAAAATTGCTTTTTGTACAAATATGTTGAGGAATACACCTTTTTAAAATCTAACCTTTGATACAATTTCCAGGAAAATCAAAAGACAGAAACTCTGGTCCTTGTACCATCTGCCAATCCAAATTTATAGTTTAACACAGCTTAAACTTAAGGTGCACAAAGTGAAATCCCACTATGCAATATACACTTTACGGATAGGAATCCTGCTGCTCCTTTCAGTATGCAATTAAATTATAACAGTTTAGACTGGACCATATCTGCCATTGAGATACATGTATATAGGTGCCAAGATGAAGTCAACGAACTTCCTTAAAACCTACCTATGTGCTCACATTATGAAGACATGTGGCTCTCAACCTGCTCAGAGCACCCTACCAGAGCTGTCCAGCCTAGATGACTTTATTTAAAAAGGCAGCATTGGAGCATACAGATTAAATATATTTTATATAGTTCTTTATCGTGGGTGAGATCACACTTAGGGGTCTCACACTACAGCAGAGGTCCAAAAACTAGGTGTCTGAAAGCAAAAGAATTGAGAATTTTCACAGGCAAAGCACAGATTCTTTCCAGCCAGTTTTTACAGATTTAGAAATTGGTGAGGGGAGTTTTGTCTCCACATCCACACAAACATTGGCCTTGTTAGCCTTGAACTATAGTAGAATCTAAGAGAACAGTGCTCCTAAAAAAAAGATAGGGTGGAGTCTAAGAGCATACACAATTTAAATTGCACCACGGTTTGTGAAAAGTTGGCAACTATGCATGTTATGAAGATATGAAATTTGGAATTCTTATACAGGTGAAATGTAGTAAACTATTTGTATGACATTTTTTATAACTCAAAGAGACCAAATTTAGTGAAGTTTTCAAAAACTGTTAATGAAGTTGATGGAAGTGAAGTTCAGCAATACAAAATGCACGCTCTATGCAAAATGTATTATTTTAAAAAGCTTGTGGAACTCTAGCGGAAAATAGTGGAGAAAATAGAATACTGGTCTCATGGATTTGCTGCAGAGATCTCCATGTGACTTGCACTATACATATCTGTCAGTGTCTCTGTTGTACCCTACACCAGTAGACACAGGTAGCCATGTTAAGTTTCCAAGTCTTCTTTATTGGCTCCATGTCAGTTAACATCATTTTCAGTCCAGCCAGCTCTGGTCAAGTACCAGCCCCACCAGGAGCAGCCTGCCTAGCTGCTCAACCCATCTCTAACTGCCAACACTCATCCACTCAGGCACTCATGCATTCCACGCATCACAGTCACACCAACATTCCCTAACCAACTCACACTCTGGCTGAACAGCTAGGAGGACCTAGGCTGGTTTACATGTAACTACAATATAGAGGATATAACATTATCCCTTTCCTTTAAATAAAAAACAAAAATACCAATACTTCAAGAGAAGAACTATGCACAATAAAGCAGAAGTGTTCTAAACTCAGGAATGCAACATATAGCAAATCATCACAAGAGTGAACAATAAAAAACAAGAAAGGCTAGATAAAATACAACATACAAAAGTATCAATATCCCCCATGAAAAATTATTAAGACATTTCGAAGCGTAAACAAATTGTAACAACTTGTAGCAAAAACATTTGTAAAATTGTGCAGCTTAACAAATTGTAACATCAAGTCGAGTGACACAAAGGGTAACACACCCCTCAAAACCAAACCCAACTAACATATGAAGAGTAACGCAAAAGGCAACACACCCCGCGACACCGATCCCAACTACAAGGGAAAAAACAATTATATGGGATAGAGACCAATGGAAACTGTGAATGGGGCTAGCACCCAAAACACACATCCTATGTAGGGATGTACCTTTGTACATGTAAGTGGGGTTGACACCCACAACCCAACTCCTTGTAAGGGTTAACACCATAACCAGGTATAAGGGACCTCACCCTTATACCTACCCCCATGTAGGGGTCACAGACTATGAAAAAGTAAATTACCCAAACCCATCCCTCAACTAAGGGATAAAACTGTGATGGGACTATTACCCAACCCCATCCCTCATGTAAGGAATAAAACTGTGATAACCACCCCCAAAACATATGGACGACCCATCCATTGAACAGCGTAAAACTGTGGCATCACGAAATACAATAACGTTGCATGGTTAATACAATTACAATTACAATAACAGTAGAACACTACTAAACTGTGCCCCCCATCAGTGAGCGACCTCTCACTATGCCAAACACACTTGTGTAAGGAAACCAAATACTTCTTCTTTGACTTTTCATTATATCTACACCATAACCATCACGTTGTTAAGCAATTCCTCTTGTGAGCGAAGTCTCACATGTTTGCTAAGGCAGACTGTTTACATACACAAGAAAACTTTACTTCTGATCATAAGTGTCAACAAGCTAATTTGTGGAATTTGACAAGCGAGCAAAGAGATGATGCTGACTCCAAACATAGTGAGCCAGAAGTGGAGCAAGTAATCTAACTAAAGATTGAAGACAGATCAACATGAAAAAATGTACCTTTACTTTTTAGAAAAATCTTTTGCCATTCCGTCTGGTAAAATACCTTAGCTGCAGGGCATCGCAACAGGGATATGCACAAATAAGACACCCAAAACACAGTGTCTGCCATGTACTGTGCTGCAAAATGGAAAAAGAACGTGTGAGCAACACAACTCACAGTCCTGAGCACTCCTGCGCCGCACATACTTCTATGCCGCTTGCCGTAACCACAACTCCGTGCTTGGACACAATTTACTATGCGTGAAAGAGGTCTTTATCTGCACATATTCCCAGTCTTGCGTGCTCATCGGAACTCTCATAGTGGGCACACCTTACCCCACTACTTTCGTGCTGAAACAAATTCAAGAAAAACAGCAACCATCCATGAAGCGTGTTGAATGCCACCGGGAACAACCAAAGAAGTTGAAAGCTGCCGCCAAACACAAGATGGCGGCACGTTGCAGACATCCCGCCGGATGGCTAAAGGCAACGCAGAAAACACGGAGGAACATCACTAAGGATCCATGGAGACCTCACAGGACTGAAGGTGAAGGTAAGGCTGCGCGTGGGCTGAGGACGGCACGCACCATCCTTTTCAAACCGCTGAGCAGCAGTTAAACTGCCAATTGTAAAGAGCTGCAATGACATTAAAACACAAAGAAGGTCTTACCCCCGAGAATGGGCTCACCGCAAAAAACCTCACAGCAGCTGTGGAATGTTATTTTTTCTTTTTTTCTTGGAAACAGCATACCACGTAGATTAAACGAAAGTTTCTTCACCACACAAGTTCCACTCTTGCCGCCGGGACTGGACAGGTTCCACAAACCACTGTGTGTTACCCACAAAGCAAGCACATGCAGGACACAGAGTCAGAGTCAATATAAAGCATGAAAGCACAATATGTAGCGATTTGTGTTCCTGGGCACACATGGTGATGAAGAAAAAGCTTGTAAAAGCCAAATCAGACAAAACTTGTTTAACAATAATTTGAAGTATACTCCATCCGATCCAGGGCAGTCGCAAAGACAATTATGCAGATGAGCTGGACTTTTCAGTCATCTACTCGTTGTAGATCTCACCAAACGATGTGACTTGATCTCCCACATGTGGCAGAAGTGTGCCTTACACCACATACACACAAATACATTTTGTAAGTCCAATGGAGTGTTACCAGACTGGACTGTATCTACACCTCCACTCATTGAATCCTTTTTGTAGATAACGCTGTGGCTGGAACACCTACATGTGGCTGTAGTGTAACTACACCTCCAACTCACTGAAACCTTTTTGTAGATAACACTGTGGCTGGAACACCTACATGTGGCCGTAGTGTACCTACACCTCCAATTCACTGAAACCTTTTGTAGATCCTGAGGAGTATTTCCAGGCTGTAGTGTCCGTTGGCAATGACACTAGTGGGTGGGGCCATCCGTTGACAAGGACACTGGTGGGTCTGGCTTGCCTGGAACTCCATTCTGCTTCATGTAGTTGCTTTAGTTTCTTGTAATTTAGCTGGCTACTGTAGTTTCTTGTAGTTTCTTTGTTTCTTGTCTTTTCTCTTGGTTACTTTACCACAGATCCAGGAAAGACGCATGAGTAAGTCCGCTAGTCGCCAAAATAATGTTGTACCCTACACCAGTAGACACAGGTAGCCATGTTAAGTTTCCAAGTCTTATTTATTGGTTCCTTGTCAGTTAACATCATTCTTAGTCCAGCCAGCTCTGGTAAAGTACCAGCCCCACCAGGAGCAGCCTGCCTAGCTAGCTCCTCAGCCCATCTCTAACTGCCAGCACTCATCCACTCAGGTACCCAGGCATTCCAAGCATCACAGTCACATCAACATTCCGTAACCAACTCACACTCTGGCTGAGCAGGTAGAAGGACCTAGGCTGGTTTACATGTAATTACAATATAGAGGATATAACAGTCTCTGAAAGCCTCTTGCGGGACAGTAAGTCATATAATAGGTCAATGCCTCTGTAAAGAAGACAGCGGTGGGAAAGAGTTGGTCAAATATCACGCAACCAACCAGTGACTTCTGAATATCTTTGCAGTTGAGCTGAGTAATTCACATCAGCCCGAGTTTCCTAAAGAGCAGCTTGGCTAAGGATGTTTCACTCACATTTCAGTGTTGTGCATCCGGTAGACTGTAGACCAGTACAGCTAAGGGAGTCAGTCCCATTTCAGAACGGTGCCTATGCTTTCATCTGGTAGAATCAGTTGTATGTCTAGACAGTCCCTAAAAAAGACAACTAGGTCTTGGGGAGTGAGCCATATGACAGGTCAGCAATTCAGGTAGAAGTATTCAAATGTCAAGTTGATCAAGCCAGTGCCACTGTGAAAGTAAGTAGGGCTGCCGCAGTGACAGTCACTTGGGTATGCTTTCTTTGAAAGGCCAGCTGGCCCTTCAAGCAGTCAATCATATATCAGGCAGATCACAGCGTCATAGTGTAGACATCTGCTGTTTTTCATTTTTCTTTTTAAAAAATACTCTAAACTACATCTATTTAGCTGGCCTTAAGGAGGCACCAGTCCAGCAGCCTGTCAATATTGCCGGTGTTACCTTCACGAGCAGTAAATCAAACATGAAGAATGAAACTAGCATGAAACCAGCACATAATGTAGAGTTCCTTTGCTTAAAAAGGCAACATGAAGCAAGTACAACTGAAAAAAAACCCACATGTAAAACTGCCACTGCCGTCTTGTCATGAGGATGTATGCTTGTGTGAATGTAAACTTTAGTACATGGCAGCAAAGGAGGAGGATGTGGAGTTCAACCTTCAGCTCACAGTGCAAATAAGAGTGAAAACTCCACTCATTTAGTGACCCAAAGCCCTTTATCTTAAGGCCAAACGGTATGGTCACTCCCTGGTCATGGGACTGGCTGGATGAACTGTACTGGTGGACCCCTGCTGCAATTGTATTTCTATTCAGACGAGTCAGCCTGCAACTAAAATTAGAGACTAAGCAAACGTGCAGTAGTTTTGTGTTACTACAGGGAAGTAAGAAAATTCTCGTTTCTTTCACAGTGTCTGTTAATTTCCCTCCCAATCCCCTCTTGTCTCTTGCTATAGGAAAGCAGCCAACTTTCTCACAAAAGTGGACTGGTGTTTATTCGGGGCAGTTTGCTCCCTTCACATCCTCACAGTACTCATGATCTGTCTCACTAGGTCCTACCTCTGTGGCCTATTGGGAAATAGTGTGCTATCCTAAGAAGGCAGTGTACTATTGCTGTAGAGGTCAGTGTTACACCTATTCAGCCGTTTCACACTGTAGACCACCATCTACTAGCCCAAACACTATATCAAGCAGGAATTCAGTGCCCATTCCTTAGCTGGATAAAATCATATCTTAAAGACAAAGCCCAACTTTGCACATTTTATCTCTTCAACTCATCACTATTGAGCTGTTGGGAAGTTCTCCCAGAGTTTAACAATTTCTCCTCTACTTTTCAATGTTTTACCATCCCACACTCCCTGATCTTGTCTAGTCCTTAAAATGTACCAGGTACAGCTATGCTTTTGACATCCAGATCATCTAAAAGCTGTAAAGACCTTTTGATTTCAGGACTTTAAAACTCAGCAAACGCCTTCTAGTAGTGGAGAAGTGGATGCTAAACAATCATCTTACATTTAATACATGTTAATCAGTAATTTCACTTGTGTAGTGTTGAAAAATATGGCCTCAGGTGACAGGACAACCACCAACCAAACAAACTGAGGTGAAAAGCCCTGGCCTGATCATGATATTCAACCTCTCACCACTTCAATTCCAAGTAAAATACAACATACCTTCCCTCTCTCAAGATGCAGGCATCATTAGCCATAGTTCTGCATGTCTTGTCTATGTCAGAGGTTCAACATCACACTCTTTAGACACTTAAAGCTTGATTTAGAGTTTGATGGACAGTGGTGTTGGCAACATATATGACAGACTACCCTCCCTGGCTAACTGACAGTCTGCTCGCTCTATTAAGATTCAGGTGAACCATCATGTTTCTGCTCGGAGTGCCTCCACTGGCTCTCAGGCAGAAACCTTATACTGACAGTCCAAAGGAGTTGGGGCCATTAATGCAAGTGCATCAGAACTTCCGCCCCAATTACAGCAGATGGTCCGATATAATTTCTTTCCCTTTGGGACTGCCAGGAATACCCTGGAAATCCTGAGCATAAAAAAATAAAAATGACACCAATACCTTGGGAGAAACTGTCAGGGTGTCAGGCCTATTATTATTTTGTTTTGCAAAAACAAACTCCCCTTTCAGCGTATGTATTTGTTAAAAAAAACGAAAATGCTGAGCAGCCACATGAAAGACGGTGGCAGCTCAGCAAATGTTCAATCCCTGGTGGGGACTCCTTTGACGACACTTAGATCGCTTAAAGGCCAGTGGAAATCTTTAAATATGGCAGGATGGATGGGCCCCCTAGCAAACTCTAAATGAGGCCCCTATTTTAAGCTACAATGTATCAAGAAAACTATAGGCAGACTAAACTTTAAGCAGATGGGATCATATTACCCTGCACTCAAGGCTATACAATGGTTACACTTTGTAAGGAGAATCTCCTTCTAATTCCTCTACATCTTTAATCCTAAACCAAAGCTTTTCAGACAAAGGAGAGAGGTCAAATTGAGAAGACTGGTTAATAGGCGCAGCACCCAAAACTATCCCTCACATTCTGTTAATTTGCCTTTCCATGCATAGGCTGCTCTTTCGTGTCACCTTGCCAGGTCTTTGGGTCCCACAAACAACACTATAATACACCACTAATAGATGACACTTCAACAAACTCGATGCATGCACTGCATTTGGAGTAGCTGCTTACCCAACCCACTCAAAAACACTTTGTGACCGAGGGACCTGATTTAGATTTCAGCGGTGACGGATATCCCATCTGCCAAAATATAAATTCCATAATATCCTATGGGAGTTATGTTTTGGCGGATGTGTCATCACCGTTGTAATGGACTAATGGAGTAACCCGTCCATAGAAATCTAAATTAGGCCTTTAGTCAAGAGTAGGAAAGAAATATAGAAATTCTTCCATGCAATGTAATAAAATCTCCATCATTGATCTAGACACGGTTTTTCTTTACACGCTTAGGTTACTTTTTGTTATATACATATCTCAAACATTTTTATTTTCAGATTCATTGATTCACTGGTCAAAATCATTTCAGAAGGACTGGTGTACGAATTTTCAGTGCTTGACTGCTGTGCTGTTACATTTCATTGGATGTATGGTGAATCAGTTGTGGTTTGCAAAATTGCATTAAGGAGGTGGCTCTGTTCAGGATTGGCCTCTGTAATTAGCAGCCTGTGAGTAGCGCAGAAACCTTTCAGTGCAACCAGGTCTTCTTGCATCTATCTTGTATCTACCCTATGTGTTGGGTTAACCTTTTAACGATTACAACTTGATACAAGGGGGGACAGTTTCCATCTTAACAATCAAAACTTTTATCAGCGTCTTGACATCTATGCTGGGGTCATAATGTCATTTGGGTCAGGTTCGTGTGAATTACATGTTCTTGGAAGTTTCTGAAGGGTCTTTTCCTCATTTTCAATGGCTTTGGTTGACCTTTGTGGGTCGGAGAGATGGGACGCAAATGAAATTGTGAAGTGATCAGTGCAGTCAACTTGTTATGTTGGGTGGAAGGTGACAAAGATGAGGTCTGTTATGTTTGCCATGTTGTGGGTAGCTAGTATGAGGAGCAATGCCCACAGATCTGTGCAAGGATCTTTACTGCACTGTTAGAAATGGGGGTTTCAGGTTGGCTTGAGTCTGCACTTAAGCCAAGCAGAACCTACCACTCTAATTAGGGCAAGAAAGTTGCACACCAAAGATAACCTGTGCTCACCCTCTGCTAGCTTGGAGCAGAGCAGTCAGGCTTATCATCAGAGGCAATGTGTAAAGCAGGTGCACAACGCACTCACACCAGTAACACAATGAATACACCACAAAATAGACTCCACAAATACTCATTTGATGAAGAATTGGGTTTTTTATGCAGCGACAGGAGGAAAACCCTCCGACCCAGACCCCAAAAAACCAATTACTGCCAAACAAGAACAACAGCCGCGGACAGAGAAGGAAGGCCAAAAGAATCAGGTCAAAATATGAAGAAGAGAGGAGGGGGGAAATAAACACAAATAAAACAATTGTGAACTTATCGAACATAGCATTAAGTGATACAGATAAAAGGATTCTAAGTTTGGGCCTCTCCTATTGTCCTGCAAGAAATTCAATTATTCTAAAACCAGATTGGAAATTTTGAAATGAGTGAGGAAACTGAAACTCAAAAATGTCATGCATTAAACAAAAGAGATGATAGCTACACGAATGATGATGTTGCTATGAATGTTGACAAAAGCAGTGATGTGACACTAACTCAATCAGACGCCTCCTTCTGTACCGAGATTGAGGAGCTTTGGCTAAACAATGAGAGCGCCGATGATATTGATTTGAAAATGACTGAATTAACTCAACCCAATCAACTGAACCTTGGGGGCAGATCGCAACAGGGTATAAAGACACATTTCAAAGCTAAATCAACCTTTAACCGGATTATGACACGGGATTCTATTGATATATTCCACGAGAGAGTGGTGGAACAAGTAAAACAACTAAACTTGTCAACCAGGAAAACCAAATGGAAATATAACAAACGTAAACATGAATATGATTTACTTATACGAAAACTCAAAGAGAACAATGCTATAGTCATTCGAACCTCTGATAAAAAGGGAAATATTGTCCTAATGTCCAAGAGCGAATACACCAATGAAGCGTACAGACAACTGAGAGATGACACTTGTTACACCAAAAGAACCACCATGGAAATGAAAGCCACAAACATGAGATATCATACTCAACTAATGACTTGGAAAAATAAAGGAATAATCACAGCCCAGGAACATAAATACCCAAAGAATGAGCATCCAGTGGTACCAACGATCTATTTCATACCTAAGATCCATAAAGATCCACACAAACTGCCTGGTAGGCCAATAATATCAGCTAGGAATAGCCTATTAGAGCATACTTCCCAATATGTGGACTTTTTTCTCCAAGACCTCGTGAAGTCTTTACCATCATATGTATGTGATACCGGGGATTTCCTAAGAAAGTTGAGAGATTTCAAAAGGGAACCTGGATATCTGTTCATAGCATTGGATGTGAACTCACTATATACTAGTATTTAGCATCACGACGAACTGAGGACATTAAAGTTTTACTTGGAGAAATTAGCGGAAATTACAGCTGACCAAAAGGAAATGCTCATTGAAATGGTGGAATTCTGCCTGATGAATAATGTATTTATGTTCAACAATCAACTGCACAGACAGGCCAGAGGAGTAGCCATGGGGGCCAGCTTCCCCCCCAGCTATGCATGTTTGTATATGGGCTGGTGGGAGGAGCTGGTACTCAAAACCCAATACCAACATGTGATGAACAATAATATCAAAATGTGGTTACGTTTTATTGACGACCTGTTTGTTATATGGGATGGTAATAACAGCGATGCCAGTGATTTTATCAAAGCTCTGAATACTAACAATTTGAATTTACAGTTTACAGCTACAATAAGTAATATTGAGGTGAGCTTTTTAGATACTAAAATCTATGTGCAGGATGACAGGGTTGAGTCCAAATTATATCGCAAAGAAACCACAGGGAACTCCACAATGCATGCAAGCAGTGCCCATGCCAAGCACCTTATCAACAGCATCCCCGGTTGAGGAGGATCCATAGCAATGATGTTGATCAAAGGGAAGCCCAAACCTTGAGCAAAATGATATTTTTAGAGAGAGGGTATTCCAGTACGTTGATTAATAGTGCTATCTTGAAATCCATGCGCAAAGAAATGTTTGAATTACTTTCACCAAAGCACACTAGTGAGCCAACTTCAGGTGTACAGTCCCCAGCAAGTGACAGTAATAATCCGAAGGAGTTCAGAATTTTGCAACACCTTAGGGCGATTACTAATCAGGACAACACCTACCTAGAGGCACGCCATTTTAAAAGTAAACATAACTCTAGAAGCCAGGACCTCAGATATTTTGTGATAGATGCGATTCCACCAAGCAGACGAGGGGGCAATAGAGAACAACGGTTACGTCAGCTGGAAACCAAATATATTCTAGAACTGAACTCTAAATATCCAACAGGATTGAATGTGACTGAGGATCTGTACACCTGCTTATGAATTGACTTTTTATGGGTACCGTTTGTAACACTGGCATTTTTTATTCAGATTTATCTATTGATTGATTGGTATGCAAAGTTTTAATGCGGGTCTTAAATATACTTCTACATGAACAGTTCAGTAATGGATGTCGACGTTTTAGACTAGTATTTTACTATGATCTTTTACATTGTTATATTTATTTATTAATGATTTTATTAATAATATTATATACTTTATATATTGACGACCGTACTGTTATGAACCTACGATGATCCAATTAGCAGCTTTACACATTGTATGAGTGCACCCAACCATGCAAAATTTGCACATAAGCAGATAGAATTAATATTTTATAATATACATATTTATATGGGTATTTATGTATTTATTAATCATAGGTTGCAAGTTTGCACAGATCAGGTATTCATACCAACATTTATTGGCATAAAACAACAAAGTAGGTGCATACAATGATAGAACCCAATTAATTGATTATAACCTTATGCCAATAAACACTTTTCAAAGAACCACACAGTACCTTGGTAAAAATGATATGAACCCAACCATTGGACATTGGGGCTCCAATACCCTAACGAGGAATAATATATATGTAACAATACCAACATACACAAATGAGATTTTAACAATAGTATGGGCATATACAACACATAACGTGACAAGCACTTTTTGCACTTCAGCACAAAAACACTTTTTTCATGCCAGACATTTTTTATTACAACCAAGTAAAAGGTATACACATAGGAGTTGTTGTTGAAAGCTTCAACCGAATGAGGATTTTGTGACATTATTTGAGTATGAATTGTCAAATGATTACAAATTGAAATTTAACCTCAAATGTGTATCCTTGAAATAGTGCAAAAAACTATGCTTAACAAATTGTGAAAATAATCATATAGAAAATTGTAAATGCATAGGCCAATAAGGAAAACTACAAATGTAACTTTTTTATGTCTATGGCATGATTTGCACATGTGAATCTAATTGCATACATTAGGGTAAGTAATGTAATGTGGGTGTGGAAAAAACACATATCACCATATACAACCATAGGGCACTTGTGCTTCTAGTAGGTTAAATACAGTAGATTTCATGTCCTACTGAAAGAAATGTATTTAGAACCTTAGATACCGGGCACAGCAGACCTGTGCTCTTCATATGTTATGTTATAGTAACTTCTAAAACGCAACAAATACCTGGAGTGGACATAAAATCATCCTTAACTAGAGAAGAACCAAGTTATTAATTTCTTACTTAAAGCTAGTAGGTTAGGTTTAGTTCTAATGTAAAAAGGAAGGTGGTTCAATTTGTTTGTGGCTGAGGTCACAGAACGTCTGCCTCCCCAATGGTCCATTTGAACCTGGGAACCACAAGTTTCAAGGTACCAGTGGAACAAAGGTTTCTCCCTGGACTCTACCATTTGAAAGATTATTTCAAACAGTCTGGGCCTACGCCATGAAGAGCCTTGTAGGCAAGACAGAGGGCCTTGAACTTAATACGCTGCCTAACAGGGAGCCATTGTAACTTGCTGATGGCTTGAGAAATGGATTTATGTTTGGGAATGCCTGCCAGCGATCTCGCAGCAGCATTCCACAAGATTTGCAGCCTGTTGAGGTGTTGATGTTGCATGTTAAGTACAGGCCATCACAATAGTCTGTCTTTGATAGAAGCAGTGCAGTTACCAGTATTTTTTGAGCATTTAAAGGAATGAAGGGAAATATCTTTTCAAGCATCCTCAGCGTGAAAAAGGCGGAGGACTTGAGTACTTTGACCTGCTGGTCGAAAGTCAGTTTCTTCTCCATTACCACTCCCAAATTTCTAACCTTACTCATTGGGGAGGGCAGGGTCCCCAATTGCTCCGGCCACCATGAAGGGGATCATAGGCTTTATATGATAATTTATATAGTGCGGGTGTCTGCACCCACAAGGCATACATCGATAACTCCCCCTGCAAGGCACAGAACAATCCAAAAACAGATGACCCAAGGTAAGGCCCACAGTGACACACACACTCTCCGTACGATCAGCGGGAAGACCTACCTGAGTCCCCTGCAGTGGAATGTCTATGTTGTAGATGCCAGCGAGCGAGTGGTGTAGCTATAGTGGCTTCATACCTTCTCTGCTTGGAGGTTGATGCACCAGGAAAGCAGCATGTTCTTCGGACATGAAGTGGCCCACGCCCTCTTCACCGAAGATAAGGCACTCAACACGTGCTAAGATGCTCCAAGGAGCAAATAACAGCACTCACATGCTTTTCCCCAAAGCTCTTACCACGCGCTACCTGTGGTAGCGGTCACCATGTTCTGCCCCTCTGGGAATGTGAACGATGGCCGGACACAGAGCTCCACGGCCAATTCCGGGGCCTAACAGTCCCAGGAGAACACTTGGAAAGCAGGGGAAAGCAGGCACACCAGCACAAGAGTCCTTGTTGCAGGGTTGCAGTCGCTCCAATAACCTAACAGGCGACCAAGCCAGCTCACAGCAAAGCAAGAAGTTCAAATGGTGGTTCCTCCTGACAACACCACAGTGCATTTGTAGAAATAAAAAAGCAATCCAGTGAATCCTTTAGGGGACCAAGCAAGTAGTAGGCAGCAGGGCAGCAGCAGAAGAGCTGTCCAGATGAGTTCTTTAAACAGCACAGCAGTCCTTCTGACAAAAGTTTGGTTCCAGATCCAAAAGTGCTCTGAAAACATGGGGTCTGAGTCCTTGTACTTATACTCAGAATTGTCTTTGTTTAAGGGGGAACTTCAAAAGAAACCTTAGCAGTACACAACACTCACTTTCAACATGGGCCCTGGCTCAAGACATCAGTAGGGGGGAAATCAGCCCTTTGTTTGAGGGCAGGACACAGCCTATACAAATGTTGGTGCGCCTGCCTCCCTCTCTTCCAACCCAGGAAGACTATCAGTATGCATATGTAGCCCTGTCAGACCCTGTGATGGCTGTCTGGAAAGTATGCATCAATTGTAGCTGTAACCCTGCACAGACATGGATTGGCGTCAGGGTGCAAAGCACAAAGATTCATAACCACAGAGAAATGCCTTCTTTCTACAATAGTAATGTGAAATCAAACTACACCAGTAAGCAGAATTCATCTCCATTATTCCAAACATACCAAACATGGCAACGCTACTCCTCTCAGATCAGGAATTACCACTTAAACATATCTAAGGGAAATCCCAATGCTGGCCGATGAGAGGAGTAGGCCTCACAGCAGTGAGAAACAAAATTGGCTGTTTGTCACTACCAGGACATGCCACACAATAAAGGCACATGTCCTACCTTTTACTTGCACAGCACCATGTCCATAGGGCTACCTAGGGCCTACCTTAGGGGTAACCTATATGTAGTAAAGTGGTAGTTTAAGGCTTGGCAATTAGTTTTAAATGCCAAGTCAATGTGGCAGTGAACTGCGCACGCAGGCTCTGCAGTGGGAGGCCTGAGACAGGTTGGAATGGCTACTTCTGTGGGTGGCTCAATCAGTGCTGCAGACCCACTAGAAGCATTTAATTTACAGGCCCTGGGTATATAGGATATCACTGTATAAGGGACTTACAAGTAAAATAAATATGCCAAACATGTGTAAACTAATCATACCATGTTTGAAGGAGAGAGCACATGCATTTTAGCACTGATTAGCAGTAGCAAAGTGCCCAGAGTCCTAAAAATAACAAATAGAGGGTCAGAAAAATAGGACAGGGAGGCAAAAAGGTTGGAGAAAACCCTGCAAAAAGGGCCAGTTCCAACATGCACTAAGCAAAGCGACATTTTCAGGCCGGCCTGTGGTAATTAGGCTACATTTGCTTCTTATTCCCTGATTACAAGTTAGCCAAAGATGTCCGATATGTGCGATCCTGGTTCACGATGTTTATGCCATTCGATTCATACAGCTTGTGATTAAAAACGCATCCTCCATAAATTTTGGAAAAGTCTCTAGTTGCCATCTTACAATATGTTAAAAAAAAAGACAGTACATACAATAGCACCTCACGTTGAATCAGACAGTTAGATTTTATGCAAGCTTTTTGCTGAAGCGATGTTGTGTCTGGAGGGTAGTTTTTGTGTGTGAGTGGGGGGGGGGGATGGGTCTCAGATTGACTGCCCCCTGACCGATGATCTACTGTTGTATAATTAATCCTTTTTTCTCTTGACATATGGTCAAGTATCTCAGCACGCCAAGCAGAAAATACCAGATATTTTAGAATCTCACCCAACTGCAACAGTGAAACAGTTTCATAATGAAACCTCCCTTCCAAACATGCTCCTCTAAATTAGCAGGCTCTGAGTTGGGGCTATACCAACGCACAGGGGAAGCCTCCGGTGTGGTGCCAATACTCCCAGGGATGTCGACAAAAGCGTCTGTCCAATTCTGCAGCAACTTCTGGCCAAGCATAGAGCACATGCCAGTTTGTGCCAGTTGCGTTCTTGCACCTGGTGCATTAATTGGATCGGCGAGATGACATTTAGGAATACTTTCCTTTGTGCAATAAATCCTATTAAGAGATTATAGATGGAGTTTCGACAAACCAATAGTTTCATAGACTTAGTTTACGGAGCAGAATAGTGTTTTGCCATGTTCTAAATGCCGTATACACAACATTGTTTCAACGTACTCTGAGGAGCAGCTGTATCATATTTTAAAGCAGTGTATTTTATTAGTTATGCAGCTACTGTTCCAAATCCCGTCATAATCATTTTCTTAGTGTTTCTCTTATGTAGGATGATTTGAGTTATTTAGTTATTGCTGTAGATTCAGAAGTACTGTGAAAGTTGTTATAGTCTCTGTCTGTTACATCTTCTGACTTTGTATTTGTGCAAAATGTAGTGAAAACTAAGAAACGCAACTCTGCCTAATGTTTTTTTTACATGAACAAAGTCTCAACGAGCCAGTGTATTGCCCTACCCATAGTCCACAGAGTTTCGTACATTTCCGACATTTACCCCCTCTCTCACATGTCCTCACGAGTGCCAGCTGGTGCTTAAAATGGATGTGCCAAGTTAACTTTGAAACCATTTTTCTCTCCAACCTGCTCACAACTGGTGTGAAAACGCCAGGTTCAACGTGAAAAACCACATACAGAAAAACTTGTGGACAATGGGTAGTAATTGTATTTGAGAGTTTGCAAGAGAAATCCTTCCAATTTCACGCATTCCAAACCTTACCATTACTCCTGTCTCAGTAAACAAATGTCAGGCCCCATAGGGCAGTTTGGCTTGCAATTATCATAGGTAGAAGAGGACAAGTCACAGGGTCAAACACACATAGATGAGGCTCTGGCTCATAAATGTTCGTAGTGTACCTAGTGCTCTTTTTTATTATTATAACATATTTATAGGGGTTGTGTGACAGAATATCAAGAACAACGATATCGAATGACAAGACTATTGCATCAAAATTATCATCTAAAAAAATATTGGATTTACATACAATGTTAGTAAACTATCACAATATCATGTCAAAAATATGGTTGCACAAAATGTCTTCAAAAAAAGAATATTCACACACACATATATTTGTGTTTCTGTGTTTTATATATGTTTGTGTGTGTGTGCATATATATATATATGTATATGTGCTATATATGGCATTATAATAGTTAAAATATTAAAGTACTAAATAATACTATTTGTAATAGGTAATAGTATTTATATATATATATATATATATATATATATATAAAAATCTATATATTATTATAAAATATAAAACTAAATGTTAAACAGTTTAAATAATTTTAAAGTTCTAAATAACTTAAAAACAGTTTTAAATATATTAAATTAAAACATACAAACAATAACATTTAAGTGAAAAGTAACACATATAAATATAAAACCAACGCGTATAAGTAACCTCATTTAAATATTAAAATTAAAATACAAAAATAGTTATTATTAACACTCTGAACAGTGATATATATATATATATATTTTTTAAATATAGATATATATAGGTATATAGATTTACATACAATCCAACTGATCCTAACAAGACATTCCCGACCCATGGGGTGAAGTGTCAACAGAAACATCGAAATAGCAAATACATTATAAAAATAATATGAGCATTTCAAAATACAAATCATTTTGAAAATTAAAATTAACCACAAGTAGTAAAAATGATGAACCCCGATTCAAACAAAAGTAGAAGACATGTTACAATTTGGAGAGTTTAGATGTATTATTCCCACTCCAACAGAACCCCAGGACCATGCCGAAGCTTCTGCAATGCCAGTCCCGAATTCCTCAACCCCGCTTGTCATCAATTTTGAAAACTACATATTCCTCTGCGACCACAATTTCCACCTCGATGACCCCAATGACACCAACACCGCCAACATCCTTGAAAGCATGAGCAATATTGGCCTCAAGCAACTGGTCCCCAACCCGACCCACATCGCAGGACACACACTCAACCCGATCTTCACGGCAAGTGACAGATTCAAGAATAGCTATGTCACCGAACACCTAGACCGGCCACACTATCGTTCACTTCACCATCTCAGGACTCCCCAGCACTGCCTCCAAGCCATCCAGCATGCAGCTGAAACAAGAACTCAGAAAGCCAATGGGCTGACGCCCTCAACACCTCCCACCCTCACACCGCAGCTAGTCTTGAATGGGCAGTCAAGAACTTCACTGCCTGGATCACAGACTGCTCTGACAGAGTCACCCACTGCAAACCCATAAAACCTAAAAGATCTTCCAAGCAAGCTACAACTAAGAACCATGAAACACATCTGTAAATGTCTCAAAAGGAAATGGTGTACTAGCATGGAGCCCACGGACCAAACAACCTTCAAAGCAGCCCTCAACCAATGCCACCAACACCTAAAAAACCAAAGAGAAGCTGCCTGGCCGACCACATCAAGCTCAAACCACAGCAAGGAGCTCTTCAACATTATCAGAGAGTTCGGCAGTCCCTCAGCCACTAGAAATGTCATCACTCTCTCACAGGAACTCTGTGACTTCCTTGCAGATTTCTTCCACAACAAGGTCTCAACCATCCACAGAAACTTTGATCCTCAAGTTACCACCCTCCTCAGCCTGCTTGATCCCACGAATTAAAAACACGACCACCTGCTCACCACCTGGGACAAGCTCACCATGCTAGATACTACAGCCATCATGGCCTCTGTTCACTCAGGAGCACCTATGGACCCAGAGTCTGCCTCCTGCCCTTCACCTGCGAACCTGAAAAGAACATCAGCGGCATCCCTCAAGGCTCATCGCTCAGCTCAACCCTGGTCAACCCTGGTCAACACCTACATGACTCCCCTGGCCAACATTATAAGATCACATTATGAGATCACATGGACTCAACATCATCTCCTATGCCAATGATATACAGCTCATCATCTCCCTATCAGAAGACCCCTCCACAACAATACCTCCACAAAACCACCAATGACAAACTTCCACAGATGCACGATGAACATTGCTGAAGGGATGAAGAACAACTGCCTACAACTCTACACAGACAAGACTGAAGTACTGATCTTTGGAAATGCCTCCCCATGGAATGACGCCTGGTGGCCCCCTGAACTAGGACCACACCAACACCTACCAACAACGCCTGCAACCTCAGCATCATTCTGGGTAGCAAGTTCACCATGAAAAAACACATCAATGATGTTTCATGCCTGTTTCCTCACCCTTTGAATGCTCCGCAAGATTTTCAGATGGCTCCCCATCGACACCAGACACACCTTCACCCAGGCCCTGGTCACCAGCCGACTGAACTACTGAAATGCACTCTATGCAGGAATCACCTCACACTTCCTCAGGATACTGCAGACGATTCTGAAAGCAGCTGCTAAACTCATCCTAGACCTCCCCAAGCAGACCCATATCACCCCCACCTCAGGAAGTTACCCTTGGTCTCCATTCAGAAGAGATGCCAGTTTAAGATGCTGACCCATGCCTTCAAAACCCACCACAGCAAAGTACCAGAGTACATCACCCACTGTCTCAACTTCCACCATTGCTCCAGAAACCTGCACTCCGCCTCCCTCTGCCTCGCCCACACACCCCACATCCACTGCAGCAACAGCGGAGGATGCTCCTTCTCCTACCTCATAGCCAAGTCCTGGTAGGCCCTCCCTCTTCACCTACAGACCTCATCCGCTCCACTGAAATTTTAAAAAAGGACTCAACATCTGAATGTTCGGCTGAGTAACGGCAGCAGTCCTCTCAGCCCCTAGATATCCTCTCTGGTGCTTAGCCGCGCTCTAAAAATCCAGAATGAATGAATGAACGTAAACAAACACAAGGAACGTGTTTGCCTTTGGAGGGGTTAGCTTTACTATCACCATTCCAATGTAAGCAAACTCAGGGAAAGTTGTGGACTTTAGATGGGTTATGTTTACTAGTCTTACTCAAATCTAAACAGCAGTAGGAAAATTGTAGTACTTTAGAAGTGTTAGAATTGCTGTTCCCACTACAGCATGATCAAAAATATGGAAAATGTTGGACTTTGAAGTAATTACAGATATTTTGTCTCCAATTTTTTTTTTTTTACAACATTAAAATAACTAAGAAAAGAAAATTATAAAAAGATATTTATAAAAATGATAGTAATGAATACAATGTAATGTAAATAAACAAAAATGTAAAACAAAAATCAATAAAATCAAATAAATTATAAATTCAAGAACGATAACATTAAAATAGTTATTAAATAAAACAAATAATAATAAATATAAAATATATTTCTCAAACTTTACAATGTCATACACTTATCAACAAATTACCATTAAAATACATCAAATAAATCATAGTTAATTAACACAAACATAATTATAGAATAATTGTAATTTAAAGAACTTCCCACCGTATTCCTCTATGAACCCAAAAACCTGCTACTAAAGTCTAAATCAGTAATTAAATTATATAAAAAGTAATTAAACATAAAATACCTGACAAAAATCATTTAAATAATCAAAATATTACATAATCAAATTTTCCAATTTGCATAATTAACTACTAAAGAACTGTTGTATTTACATACTTATTTATTATTTTAAAAAAAAATGTTTTAATGACTATCTACTTTATTCCTTTATAAGCCATATTAAAAGTCATTATTGATGACATCATTGATGACATCACTAATGACATCCTAAATATGATCATTGATAATATGACTGTATATAGATATGTATGAATATACTATTGTTGATTTGCTCCTGTTAACCTCATGTCCCCTAATTCTTGTTGGTTGTGATTTAACATATTGACAGTAATTCACGTTATATATACCCAGGATCACCAAATATGTTTTCTAGATCTGTATCTGTTCTCATGTGGAGTCACGCAGACTTATAGAAATAGGCTAGCTGATGCAGGTGTTGAGTGAGAAAAGTAGAAGGAAGTGAGGACATACTGAGAACTGGGATCATCATTCATTTATTCTGAGGGATAGCATTTGACCTTATTTTGATGTAATCATAAATCAGTCAAGATGCAAGTTTGTACTGGTCATACATCATTACAGTTTTCCAAAGTAGATATTACTTATATTCTTTTTTAATGTCCTGTTCTCGTACACAGGGTGCCCAACTGAAACAGTAGCTAGGCAAGCTCAGTGCACAGAACACAAGCCTCTCTGATAAAGCCATAAGGGTCTGTAAATCTGAGATACCAGATAATTGCAGATCTGTTTTTGTAGCTATGAATCAAACCCGACAAGGTTGTTACTGGATCACCAATTTAATTTATTTGCACAATTTCAACTGAGCTCAAAGAATACTTTTGTCTACATGAAAGAATATATAACATTTTAATTTTTAGTGTTCCTTTTTTCCAAATGCACTTGATATTTACATAAAACAGGAAATAAATAGAAAATAAAAATCCCCATAAATGATAAAATTGCGACTTTTTTTTATTTTTATTTTTGCTCACAAATGTAATCAGGTCACTTTAGGTGGTTTGCTTCGATTGGATAGTCCCTACGTTGTGGACTTGTTTGATATGTATACAAGTGGAGTATGCAGTTCCTGAAAGAATCAGAAAAGGAACCAGAACAGGCAGTTGGTCGGGTGGCAGAGAGGGGTAGTTCGCAGCTTTCCTAGCGCTGCTGGCGCATTCTCTGCCATCATCCAAGGGGCCATTTACTTACTCAAACTGGGTCAGATTTTAGATATCATAAGGTATACCCTACACTTTGAGGGTGACCTTTTGGGTTTCTGTATTGTTGCTAATTACCACTACTAAAACCCCAGTCATTGGTAGATTAGGTGACATGGTCCTAAAGAGGTGCCCAGAAGCACAGGGACTTTACATGGCACAAAACATGTTGTCTCACTTTCCTGTGAGCTGTACCGGATCATTGTCTCCAACACAGAAACCATTTGTTTTTATTTATAACAAGAGGTCCGATGTATTACAACTTTCAGGGTCTCTCTCAGGGGCATATTATCAAGGACGGCGTTAAAAATTATCCCCAGTTTAGCGGCAGAAAACTGCCGCTAAAGCGGCGATAATGGGCTTGATAATATGCCCTTGTGAATTCCCATAGAAGCCCATGTTCTGGTGTGAACATGGGCTTCTATGGGAATTCTCCAGGGCATATTATCAAGCCCATTATCACTGCTTTAGCGGCAGTTTTCTGCCGCTAAACCGGCGATCATTTTAACGTCTTCCTTGATAATTTGCCCTTTAGTTATTTTTATACCACACACCAATTTACACACACACTTACACTTCAACATGGCATCTTATTTTAAAAGACCTCCGTCAAAGTGCCCCCACGAGGGGCCCATTGGACATTGCAGGGCAAGCCCAACAAGGTGCAGCACAATGATGAAGCATGACACCCATCTGGGTATGTGAGGGCACTTGCTTCTGAGTAATCAGATCTCCCCGATCTGCTTGCCCAGACCCATCCTGACCTACTGCCTGTTCTGTTTTCTTTTATGATTCTTTTAGGAACTGCAAGCTCCAATTGTATACAGGTATATTTAGGGGGCTTGTATGTTGGACCTAGACGAGCTCCCGGTCCCCCCATTATTGTGTTCGGTCTTGTTTGATACATAGGCTTATTAAACAGATCCGAAAAATTTGAGAAATTAGGCTTTTGGACGTTAAAGGAGATAGAATTATGGAATGAAATGGAGATCACTGTAAAAGAGAATAAAGGGACTGCAAAGAATTGGATTCTAAAGTACATCCCTGTAGTCAGACAATTGTTTTTCAAGAAAAGCTGAAAATTTTATCTATTGTGGCAACTTTCAAATCCATTTTTGCTTTCATAGTAGCACATTACATTGATACCTGGCAATTCTTTGAGTCTCGCTGTGTATGGAAACGAATCACACCCTTGTGTGGCTGTGACACAGTAGCAAATGACTAAATAAAGTTGCAATCACTCTGGCCAACAATCCTCATGTGACGTGGGAGAAGCTTTAGGTTACTTTAGAGGTAAGAAGTGTTGAGAATAAACTGCAAGTGGATCAGAATGTGGTTCATCCATTGGATGGAGGTTCAGCATCCTGATGAAGGACACTGTACAACATTTAGTTGCCATGGTGACACACAGTTCAAAAAGGAATGCTATTATCTAGTTTCCTTTTGCATGTTAGAGATGTAGTGTGGAATGCATGCTTCTTGTATTTAAAATCAGTTTTTATCTTTTGCACAATGAGGTGCATTTTTCAGTGACTGCCCTTAGAACAGCCTATAAAAGTCTATTTTACTTTTTTTATTCCTACCCCTTAATTTGAATACGTGCATCCCATGTACATGCTGCAATATTGTGAAACGAGCATAAAAACAAAAGAAAGATGAGGCTAGACACTCAATGAAAGAGAGTCTCCAATGCCATTCATTCATTGAAACAACAAGTTAAAAGTCAACTAAAGTTGTATAGTTCAAGAAGGCTAAGCTACTCGGTCGATTTTTAAACCTTTACTTGTTATTTCCCATAAATACCATCCAAGCACTTTAATTTATTTGAAAAGTTTTATAAAGCGTGAACATGACCTGTATGGGTGTCAGAGTGCTGTACAAAGGAGCGGAGGTGAAAGGAGGTAGAGGCATAAGTACAACACCATAAAGTACCTTAACAAGCACAAATATATAAAAAGAAAAAACAAGATCAACAACCCATGTTGTGGGACATGTAAAGTGTCAGGAGAGCAATATATCTTATGGAGCACACGAAGAGACAAAATTACAATGATGAACATAGGTATCAAAGAGTATCCATGGGAAAAAAACTTCGTTGAGGTGGCCTCGGGACTATTGCTGTAGATGATCATTCAGGAGTAACCATTTAACTTGCTTTTTGAATGAGGAGGTAGATGGGTTAGATCTGAACTCGGGAGGAAGAGCATTCCATATTTTTGGTGCAAGACCAGAGAAGGCACGTTGTAAGTTCTTTTCTTTTTGAATATTGGAGGTTTCAACAAGAGCGTGCTAGAGCTTCTTAGGGTCCGATTCAAACCAGATAGTTCAAGTTTTCTTGCCAGGTAAACGGGGGTGTTGTAGTGAATAGCTTTGTGCATCAGGCAGGCTATCTTGAAACAAATCCTAGCTTCGATAGACAGCCAGTTGAGTTGAATTAGGTCTGGTGTGATATGGTCATGTTTTCTAGAACCAGTGATGAGTCTGGCTACAGAGTTTAGAGTGGCTCTCAGAGGTGTTAATCTAGCTTTGGGTAACTCAGCTAGGGTCACCATTCAATATTCTAGGCGTGAGCTAACTGGGGATTGGACTGCACATTGAATGTCTTTAGAAGGCAAGAATGCCTTGATTTTCCTTAATGTGCTGAGCTGATGATTGGCTCCCTTTGTAGTTGCACTGATGTGATCTTGCATATTCAGGTATTTGTCCAGTGTTATGCCTGTAAGATCTAACGGAGTCTACAACATGAGGGGTGCAGTTGAGAGCTGTAAGTTGTTTGAGCCAGTCTTGAGTGGGTGCAGATTGATTGTGGGGGGCAATCAGGAGGAATTTTTTATTGAGAGTATTTAGCAAAAGATGATTATGAGTTAACCATTATTGAGTTTTTAGCAGCGCATGGTTTAGAGTTTTGATGTCATCTGGAGAAGAGATTTTTAAATACAATAGTGTGTCATCAGCATACAGACGGTATTGAATGTTAGAGCGGTTCAGAATTTTGGAGAGTGGTTCCATGAACATATTGAAAAGCATGGGCAAGAGTGTGGAACCTTTAGGCACTCCAATTGAGACCGGGTTACTGGTTGCAAGGGAGTGGTCAACTTGGATTTTTTGCATTCTGTTTCGTAGGAACGAGGCAAACCACTTTAAGACAGGGCCCGATAGCCCCACCCTTTGTTGAAGAAGAACAACCAGGTTTTCATATTTGACCGGGTCAAACGCTGAGGACAGATACAGAAGGATCAGTAGACAGGGTACATTCTGGTCAAGAGATCTCAAGGCGTCATCAACGATGTGTGTTAGGGCCATTTCAGTACTATGACCCGCTCTGAAACCTGACTGGTAGAGGTCAAGGAGCTGAAACTTCTCAATAGGGTTGCAGAGCTGAGTGTGAACGCACGTCTCAGGCAGTTTGGCCAAAGTCATGATATTAGTATTGGACGGAAATTGTTGGGATCCACAGTTGCCTTTTTAGGATGGGGGTGACTTGACCCATCTTAAGGCAATCAGGAATCCTGCTCTGAATGAGAGATTCATGGATGATCAAGGACCAGAGTGGAAGAATGACCAATTTTAGTTCTTTGAAAAACTTGGCGGGAAGCGTATTGTTGAAGTGATTAGAGGGTTTTGAAGAAGCCATAGATTTGAGCAGCTCCGCATCATCTGGAAGTAAAAAGGAGTTCCATGATGCATTGTTTTTTGGAGGGTAATCTGTGGAGTAGGGAGTAGGTGCTTTCGCTGCGGTTGGCCAAGAAGATGGTGAGGGAGAGGTCTGAAGTAGCAGATTTGATGAAGTACATTGTAGTTCAAGTTCAATTTTTCTTGCCTTTTCAGTGAAGTGTGCTGAGAAGTCCTCCCCACTGGGGCAGGAGATCTTGGATGCAGAGAGTTGGTTGGTTTAGTGGTTAGCTTGTTGTTTGATGATTTCAAATAGTTTTTTGGGTCTGTTAGTTTTTAATGTTTTTCTTCTGGCACATTACAGCGCTTAACATCTAATGTGTCCTCTCTTTGGTACGAGTCTGCCATATTGTATACATCCCAATGTGACCAGACAGACATTAGGTTCATGGTGCTTTTCTAGTGCCCCCTGCAATATGCTTCCAAAGTCAGTTGCATTTTTGTCATCGTCTACCCCTTTTCTTTTCTTAACTATCCAGAACATGTTATACAAGGAACCTTTGTCAGTTTCACAATCTCATCACTGACTCACACCTGGTATGTTCGTTCCTTCCAAGACAGCTTTTTAAACCCAGGCCAGTTTGGATTAGGCCTTCCCTAGTCTTCCATTATTTTAAGTTAAAAAAGGCGCAAGAGGGAAGAGAGACTAGAGTGTGAGAACAATACAAGAAGTGCTAAGTGTCTCCAGGGAAGTCATTTAAGAGGTAATCCCTACCTTATGGGAAAGGAAATAGCAAACAGATGATAGGGAGCGTCCTTTCCCCCCAGCATTTTGAAGAATACAATCCTAGCACTTCCTAACAAGTGTACTAATCTAAATTGCAAGTTAGGCCACATTTTGTAGTTGAGATACATTACAAAAGAGAGCATGTCATCCCGAACAACCCTCTGCAACACAAAAAGATGACAAAGAACCACCTACAATTTCAAAGCAATCGTAGAAAAGTCAGGAACAGGGTTGGTCGAGACAGTGTGCCCCGGAAATTATGCCCACAGTATTTTGAAAATGTTTTTTAATTGATAAGCTTGATCATTAATAGTTCATACAATATAAACAGTTAATAGCCAATGTATGAAAAATTGCATAATTATTTCCCCGAATCCGGTGGAATGTTGGGAAAAATATTCAAAATTACAAATTAGTTACAAAAAAATATTCTTTAGTATATTTTAAGTGAGGATGTACCTCACATTCAAAAGTCACTCGAGATGCCAGCAAGAGTACTGGTTCACAGTGAACACTGTCAGTCATTTTCTGATTCAAATAGTCTTCTTTGGCAAGAAAGAGTGCAATATTTCATCACAGCATAATCTCCAACATTTCAGCTAATTTGTGTATTGGGAATTGCACAAACTGAATACATGAAAAATGTACACTGGACTGTCTGGTATTCCATAAGGCTATGGTTACATGTGATTATTATGTTTGTCAGTAGGGAGTAGAATCCCAAATGTATTTGTCAGGATGCTTTAGGTCACAAATTGTGATAAGATTTGCTGAGTCCAAAGAATTTTGCAAAGACCTTGGTAGCAGGGCATAGAACAGCCTATCACATTAAGTTAAAGCTATGGCCAATTGCTTATCGTTGGTAGAGTATGTTTCCTATCACAGATCAGTATTATGTGGATGACAAGATAAAAAGATGCGCCCTGCTCACAAATACTCGGATTACCACTGGTAGTGCGTTATCCATGTGAACTATAAGAACACAATGGTATCTGAGATGATAATTTGCCAGAGATTATGCTTCTGCAAATGTCTTCACTTGGAACTCCTTACCTAGCGAGAGCCTTTACGGGTATGTTCCATTTTTCAGTAGAAGACTTTGAAATATCCTTTCTTATGTCACTTCTCCAATCCCCGCTGAGCTTGAGCATGTTTTCAGATTTTTCTTCACTGGAGCTGTAAAAGGGCCTCCCCAGCTCCCCACTCTCCCCCCCCCCCCCCCCCTCCCGAGTAAAATGGCCCTGGGACAGATAGCTCCAAGGAGAGTACTTTCTTCATCCTTTCCTGCTCTGCTAGAACACTCGGATGAGGGAATTAGCTGGCACAGTGGCTGCTAGGATGAGGTCACATTTGATGAGGGTAAATTTTGCCAATTCACAGGGTGAATATTAAAACTCAGGACAGAACACATTTTGCCCTAATAAACGGTGCCTTACATGAACGTTCATAAGCCTTCAGGATGCCCTTTCTACTCTTATCTGAGCATCTGATTCACATCCAAATTGAATTGAAGTGACAATATGTGAAGGAAAGTGTATCCTGTGTAAACATATTTTATTAAAGGGAAAATATCATAAATAAAACATCTGCAGTATTCTTGAATATAAACATACCTTAGAAATGCATTACATACATTATGCATTATCTCCATTGTAGTGAATACTATGACTGTATGCATATACATTAGAAAATGTGTGTATTAAGCCTGAGGCATTAGAAAATGTGCCTGAATATCCACAGTCATGCACAGGCATAGTTTGTGCTTCGGATACCTTACATCTCTTAGAATTGGCTCATTTGTGTTTTGCCTGTAACAAAATGTGTTCTTCTTCTAATCTTTCACTTATAACAAACCCCCGCATTCCCAACACCTTAGCTGCCTAATGGAACATTTAGGGATAAAAGGATCTCGTGGGTTAGCTGTAAACATCTTTTACCGGGTCATGAAAACGTGAATGCTAGAGCAAACATATCCACAAACATTTCTTGCGCCTGATTTTTATACTTGCACTTCCAGGACTGGGCACACATGACAGTCTATTCTGGTTCTGCACACACTGTTGCCACACACATTTTCCTAGTGGTTAGCGGCCCCTTTAGGATTCTCTTCCAGGCGGCAGATTCACAAAAATATATCTTAATTATACTTTTCTTGGCCTCAGAATTCGATAGTTTCTAACGGGGGGCGGGGGGGGGGGGGGGGGCAGAAACTTTCGGCCTCTTCCAGTTTGCCATATGGAGCTCACAGACTCTTCTTTTGTTGGATGCTAAACCCTGGCACCCCGCAGAAGACTCTGTCAATCGAATGCCAGCCCCCACTTGTCGACTCCACACACCACCTTAAAAGCGATGGATTAGCTTCTTCTTCTTGGACATTGTAGTCAGAATAAACCTCACCATGACCAACTATCCTCCACTCACCCACGCTGCTGAGTGTGGCTATGCTTGAAAAAGTGCAACAGACCATATGCAAACTATCAGAAAATCCTAGGCGAGCATCCTTTTTCCATACGCTTATTCAAGCGCATATTTAATGGACAGGTTTTTCGTTTCATAAAGCTATAAAAAGGGTCTTCCCAAATTGGCATTCACTTTGTGAGTAAGATAGTAATTTTCATAAAACAGAGTCAAGCTGGCAAAAGTCAAGCGATCTCAATTCTCTTAATATTTACCTCAATTTAAAACACAGTTCTTTAAAATGTAGGCTTTTTAGAGATTTGCACAAAAAAAATGAATTGTCGTCCCGGGACCAAAGAGTCAGACATAAAAATCATCTTTGCTGACAATTTTCAACTGCTTATCTTTCATGGGATTTCTTGCAGCTATTTACATTTTCACTCACCGAAAATCAATTACCTTCGTGCAATAAGCCTCATTTGCTACCTTTGAGTATAATAGGAACACCATTAGATAGATGACATTACCCAAAAAAAAGGGCAGCTCGCAGTTGGTAGACATAAATTAAGGACTCGTTCGTGTGTGCATTAGAAATACTGCTGTGACTGAAATATGCATAAAATATGTATCTATTAAAGCTATTAGCGCGCGGTGATGATCATTCTGGAGGAGGAGGGGGCGACTGGTAGATTATGATCCACTACTTTGTCAGAATTACTTATTTCTATCCCTTCTCCCCCTCCTCAAAGTGTGCCACTGATGCACTAAGCACAAGCCCCCAACCGAGCTGCATTATGCCCTGAGCACGGCAGCAGGCGCTTCACTTCCTTTGCAGGTGCAAGGCGCTGTCCAAGTGCGGGTGTCCGGCAAGACAGCCCTTCTTCTGTTTCCATGACCTCCACAGCTCGGCAGGTGTATATGCTTGGCTGCGGGCGCCACTGGTGCGGAAAACAGCTCCTCTCGATCAATTTATCGGATTTAGGGACATTTAACTTCCATCAACCGTACTTCATCCTATTGATAGTTTAAGGATAACTTAATTTGGAGCGTCGCTGTGATAAATCATTGTTACCTGTTAAAAAAGCCCTCCCGGGTTGTCTCTCACCAAGTGGTTATAGAAAGGACACTGTAATGGATTACACTTCTTTCTCCTTGTGCATAATAACCCGCATAAACCTATATCTGGTATATTTAAAGACGTGACTGCGTTTCAGACCTCTTTCAGTGACATCCGTATTGTTTATAGGTGATCTGAGGGTACCTAGAGCAGGGTCGGAGGCTCTGTTTCTGCCCACAGGTGGCAGCCCTCCTGTAGGGCGGCAGAGCAGTGCAGCATACTACAGGTAACCTGGCTTGAAGTGGCACAGCAGTAAGCATTGTGTCTATAATATCACTTCATGATTTAAAATACATTATATTTAAGAGCTTCAGTTTTGACACCTGACGTGATGGTAAATATAAACGTAAGTGATTTTTTTTAAAACTTGCTCTTTAGTCACTTGCCATGTAGAAACAAACAGAGCAGGTTGCTCGACATTACATGGTAAATCTTCTTTACAGTAGTGCATTTTTCCGTCCAAAAATGAGTTGCCCCTGCGTTTTGTTTCCAAAGTGGTGACAAAATAAAGAAACGTCAGAATATGCACATTAACTTAAGAAGTGGTATGAACCTCGTTGCATGATCCAGGGTTGACTTGTCATCGTCTTGAGCATGGATAAGAATAACAACCAAGGAGTGGTGAAAGCTCCCTCTGTGTAACACTTCCAAGTTTAGAAATCAAATAAAGTTCAAATAAAGGCGGCCATCCAGTGTTTCCCCTGAATCATAGAGTGGTCACTGTAGGTCCGTCCCGCCAGTCCCGACCTCCCCAAACCCAAACCTTTATGTGAAAACTTGTGTCTCTGGTTGAGTAATGTCAGGTCAATTGTTGGCATTTTACGCTTTAAGGGTGACACTGGGGTAGCATGCAGGGTCAGCGGCGAGCTAGATAGTATGGTAACTGCCCTTCATGCCTGCCCATTGGTAATCAGCGACTAAAGAGCAGGTGATATGGAGGGTTCCTCTCTGTCTAGTTCCCATAATGACATCAGTGACGTTATATGTGATGGACTGTCCTAATCGCAGGCCGTACCAATCTAAGAGTTCCTGAAATGTATGGAGAGTCCATGTACATATATATTGCCCATTTCAGAGATACCAGCCTCAATCCTTGTTCTTTTGTCTTGTGTGTTTGTTAGGAGTCAAAAGAGATGAAAGGACCAGATCGGGAGTTCTGGTGCATGAGTGTCTGTGATGTTTAGGATGTATGTACTGTCGCCAGCAATGTCCTCCTGTCTTCCCTAGGTTATGTCCTATTTGCTCCATTTCTCTTGGAGCCGTTAAACAATGTAGTATCTCAGGAACCTGCATATAGAAAAAAAGACACTGTCCCTTTCTGGGTTTGACTACGGACTCAGCTATCTAGATACCCACCGAAGCTGAGCCGCAGCGTAGTACAGTTCATAATCGGAGGACCACAGGCATCAATAGGATTCTGTAATTTACTCAGTGCTAGTTGCTGCGTGCCTGATTCCCATATCAGATCAGGGAGGATATTATTCAAGTCCACAAGTACTTGCCTGGGCAACTTAACCAGAACTGCTGAAAATAAATAAAGTAGTCTGGGGAGAACTTGGATATCACTATCCTTCCCACGGGGACAGCAGCAAAGACACCCTAAATTTCATTGACTGACGGATTGTGGCTATTAGTCAGCCAAGGTTCACATCAACTAGCGCCACATCTGAACGATGCATGTTCACCCCCAGGCGTTTTGAACCACAACACAGATACTGGAAGTGCTCTAAAGAGCATTAAAGAAAATGTAACAAGGTGATATGAATGCTTCATTTCAGCAATCCAACTTTCAGAGAAATAAGTACAGATAGTCTGCAGAACGGTTACTCCAGTACTCCAACAATGCTTTAATGCAAAGCTAGCATTTATCAAAAGGGAACTCCCCATCAGGCTTCACTCTAAGAAATGAAGTCATTATTAGTGATAATTCTTTCAGAAAAAGACATTATTGGATGCATAGAGATATAATAGTTCTGCAGGATCCACTTTAGCTACAGTAGAAAAAAGGGTAGTGGGTTAAAAGTGATCAACTCTTCACATCTTCACAGGTAATCTGACTTTGAGCTTGGATTCAAATTTGTCTTCAAGAACTAGTTTGAAACTAAACTGCTATATAGCTAGTAATTTTGGTTTTTATGTTTCTGAAGACCATTGACTAGATTAGCACCAGAACACAATAGCCCACTCCGTTAGCATTAGTGCTGCCTTCATGCTAAGTATGGTGGCATTCCAACCAATAGTTGTTGCTGTGTTGTGTACCAAAATGTACTATGAGAATAAGAATGGGAAATGCATATTTTGGGACTACCAATGTAACTATTTCCCTCATAACCGATTTGCATAACCTTTCTTGGATTACATTTATTAGTATGTAAATGTGCTTTTGCAAATTCAGCAACTATGCCCAAATTAGTAAATAAACAAATGCTTACCATGAGGTTTAATGGTTTCTTAGGATCAACTATGTATGAGAGATAATAAGTAACTTTGTAGGCTTATTGGATAGTGTAACTTAAGGTTTCTGGTGAAACAATATTTAATGGTGCACGAAGTTTAGAGTTTTTCAGGAAAAGTCAGCAACCTTCAACCAACATCTCAAAAGATAATGATTAACGTCATCTAACTGGAAGGTCCCTGGGAGTCAAGACTTCACTTTGAGAAAGGTGGGACCTTCAGATTTCTAGCAGGGCATGTTTTAGCTTATCACTCAGGTCTTCCCAAATAGCAGTGGAAAAACACTGTAACAGATACTTTTTGGTGTTTCTTACTGGTGATTCACTACCACCAGCGGTCCAGCCCCTTTATTCTGCTCTTGCCCTGAGTGACTGCACGGACATTAGCCTGCTATAATTCAGTGACTGCTTTTTCTTATTTTTGTTTTTTTAAATTTTCACTTACTTTGCACTTCGTGAAGCTGTTTAAGTTTGAGATAAAGCTACACAAATGCATGAGACTCTTACACCAAGAGGCCAAAAGCTGACTTTTTGTTAAAATATTCTAAAAGCTCAGAGATGACATGATTGGAACATGGTATTGTATTGTAATGTATATATGAAATGCCTTGTCAGGGGGATGGCAGCTGAGATGCCTGCAGCATTCATATATGTGGATGGAGATTTGCAGGTCATGACAATGACTGCATAGACAACAAGTGTAACTAAGAACATCAAACTACTACTAACTAGGTATCTAAACAGGAAATATACAGTAATGCAGACCACAGTCAGTTCCGTTATACTCTCATGGTTGCTCCCAATACTTGAGTTGTATATCTTACAATTAATACAACCGTTAAAAATGTAGTTTAAGCAGGGCAATGATAGTCATTTAAAGTTAAAATTACAAAAATGTTTCCTTCCCAAACACATACAACTACACAACCTGTAGATATACAAGTGCCAAAACCTCAAGCAGGAGTCACCAACAAGAAAATCAAAAGCTTTGCACTACAATAAAAAGGAGAAATAAAACATTAAGATGACATTAGCAAATAATTACAAAAATGAAAACAGTTAATATCATAAAACACTATGTTCTGCCCCAATCAGAGGCAGATCGGCCTAAAAAATGGCTGATCTGCCCCGGGGCGAGTGGAAACTGGCCAAAACATGTCTCCAAAGATCAGGGAGTGAAGCTTGCCCAAAGGGCTGCTTTTCAGCATACATATACGATAAACTCCTGGGTGTGTAATGGTTTTCCAACCCCTTGGGAGCAGATCAGCCTAAATAATGGCCACTCTGCCCCCAGCGGGAATGGAAAATGGCCAAAACATGTCCCTAAAGATTGGGGAGCGACCCTCACCAAGGGGCAACTCTCCGGCATACATGGTGTCCAGTGGTTTTCCGCCTCCCCCTTGGGGGCAGAGCGGCCTAAAAAATGGCTGATCTGCCAGCAGGGCGGGGCGGAAAACAGCCATAGCATATGCCCAAAATGAGCAGTGACCCTTACCCAAGGGGCCTCTCTGTAACATTTACCAATTTTACAATCCCTGGTGTCTAGTGGTTTTACCCACCTTGGGGGTAGATTGGCCTACAAAAAGGACGATCTGCCCTCAGGGTTAGCGGAAAATCGCCAAAATATGGGCCAAATAATGGGGAGTGACGCTTGCTCAAGGGACGCTCCCTGCAACAACAAAAAACATCCATGGTGTCCAGTGGGTGTATTCCTGCTGTGCGATTGTGATCCCACACGCGATCCTGCAGCAGAAGTGCACTGCAGCAAGACACTGGGGTAAAGGAAAATCTCTTTCCTTTCCCCCAGTATCTCTCTGCCCTCCCGATTCCTCCTGGGTGCAAAAAACGTAACTTCCTCCTGGACGTGCTGTAAGAAAATGGCTTCCAACGTGTCCCCGGCATGTTTTGATGACGATGGTATGCTGACATCATCACATCGCCGGGTAGGTGGTCACGGTGGCAGCGTAAGTCTTTCCACTTCCATCCCTGTTAGGGGCATGTTAGACCTGGCATCCTTAGAGTGGTGTCTCCCCAAACGTTTTGCCTTTTACCTTCTGTTTTGCCGATTTTCTTTTTGTTGTCCTTAGGACACTGAGCGCTTTAACACTGCTCACCAGTGGTAAAGTGCAAATGCTTCTCCCCCTAAATATGCTCATGATTGGTGTACATTTGATTGACACATTTAATTTATTGGTAAGTCACTTGTAAAGAGGTATACCATGTATCCAGGGCCTGTAAGTTAAATGTTACATGTGGGCTGCAGCACTGATTGTGCCACCCACGACGTAGCCTTTCAAACCTGTCTCAAACCTGCCATTGCAGAACCTGGGTGTGCAGTTTACTGCAACTTGGCATTTGAAACTACTTGCCAAGTGCCAAACTCCCCTTTTAATATATCAGTCAGCCCTAAGGTAGGCCCTAGGCAGCCCTAACAGCAAGGTACTATGTAAGCAAAAGGTTGGACATGTACCTGTATATTTTGCATGTCCTGATAGAGACAAACAGCCAATTTCATTTTTTACTACTGTGAGGACTACCCCTCTCATAGGGTAGCATTCGGGAATTCCTTAATAATCTTTTAAGCTGTAATTGCTTATCAGAGAGGAGTATAAATCCATCTTACTGGCAAGGCTATATTTAACTTTACTAGTTTAGAAATGCCACTTTTAGAAAAAGGATATTTCTCTGCACTTACTGCTCTGTGTGCCTGACAGCCTGTTTCCAATACATGTCTGGACTGGGCTGGGTGACAGCTACATTTGTGAATTCCCTCTAGACAGCCACAGCACACTCAACTGCATCTGCATTCATCTGCTACTGATGGGTCACCTCGGCAGAAGAGGAGGTAACACTTCACTTGAATAGGCAGTATCCTGTTCCCACACAAAGAACTGATTTACTCCCCATAGCTAGACTGGCAGACAGGACTGGGCTGAATGGGGACCTGTGTGCTTCAGAGAGTTATTTTGAAGTCACCCTCCACATCAAAGGCACTTTTGGGTATAAGTACTGGGCCTCTAACCTCATCTAATCAGATACTGTGATGGAATTGTAATCAGACATTGCTGGCTCTACATCTGCACTTTGCCAGAAGAACTGCTGTGCTGCCAGGAAGTACTGTGACTCAGCTTACTGCTTTGCTGTGTTGGCCTGCTGCTTGCTTGATGCTGGACTGCAGGAGGGACTGCCATTCTGTGACCTGCCTTGTTTTGCCATTTTGGCCGTGCTGAACTATGAGTGTTCTCCAACGGCTTGTTGGCTTACCGCCTGTTAAGTCTCAGGCTCATAAAATACTTCACTTTACTCCTGCAGTGAGGACTCTGCCACTTGTGAGTCCAGCAGCCCAAGCTTAACAAACAGCCCAGGCTGATTGTATCTACAGTGGTCCAGGGCTGTTCTGATGGACCTGCAAATATCTCTGACACCAATCAGTGCTCTGTGCCGATAAAGATCATCCTGCCTGCCTGCTCCCCAATGGGCTCTGATGAGCTCAAAAAAGTGCTGGTACCTTTCCCCAGATCGAGCGTCCTCAGAAGTTGGAAGATGCCACAGCGCAGAAGGAAATCTTCTCACCATGACCCCTCTGGGTTGCCCTGACAACTGGAGCTGCACCCGCATCGACACATCAGCTGCCCGCACCCGGGTGCAGGATTACCATTTCATGCCGATAGCTCAGAGGTAAGGGGCCCTATTAGTGAATCTTGTTTTGGGCACAGGACTGCTGAGTCTGCCCCAACAACAGCCTAGTGTGACTCCCGCTGCTTCAGTAAAGAGCATTTATCAGGAGACAAGACCCGTGAGTTCTGTACAGCGGACCTGTGTGATATCGCGGGTGGCTGGGTATGATACCGACATACTGCTCTTCTGAGATTGACCGCAAACCTGCTAAATTTAAGAGTTTGGAGCATTTTGATTTGCACTCCCACATTGAGAAAGTCATTTGATTTGCGCTAACACTACCGTAAAGAATTGAAAAGCACGAACTGAGTTTTTGAGCATTCTGTTTAGTTTATGAATGAAACATGATAACTTACGAAATACTGATTAGATTTTTATAGTTTATAATGTTGGTTCGTTCAGAATATAATAGGCTAGATCACTAGACCTGTGTGGAGTCTTTTTGTGGTGTATTCATTGTATTACAGTGCACATATGTGTGTCTGGGAGCTGGGGATCCAGGTTTGAGTCTCGGCATCGGTGCAACATTCTGTGATTCTGGGCAAATCTGCCCATGGACAGCGCCTGGATACCCTCACAGGTGATAAGCCATGCTATATAAATCTAGAAACTTTACATGTTGCCTTTTTTTCGATAAGCCTTCCTGCTCTGTGCCTAGCTACCAGAGGGTGAGCACAGGTTATCTCAGTTGTATATCTAGCTTTCCCTAGAGTGGTGAGTTCTGCCTGACCTGGGTGTATGATGCGGGAGGGCCCATGGGTGAAGTGCCAGTGCTTCCCCCATGAGGGGGTGCTAGGACGTGCTGGACACGTCAGTAGCTCTGGTGCTTGGGTGCTGAGGATGTGTCCAGCACTTCCTTAGAACAAATGGAGTTAAGTAATATAGTGGGTGGAAGGTTGTAGAATTCAAGCAATCTTAAGACGGTGGGGGATAGGAAAATGAGTATATTTGGGTGTTCAAAAGTACTATTATTTGTAAATTTGATTATGCTGGGACTGGGCAAGAGAGAGATCTGTTGGTAGGTAAAAGTTATTGCGATTTTTCATAATATAAGAATAAGCTGGCCAGATTTTCTGTTTGTATACAGAGCAGGCTTTATTGTTTTTGTGAGTCCCAGCTTTTAGAGGATGGTGCATCAGTTTTTCTATCATGGGCACTTGTACAAAGCTAGTTTTGAATCATTTGTCTAAATTCCAGATGTATGACAGTGGCTCTTATTTTTTCTGGAAATGAGTTCCAGATGTTTGCAGCCTGGACAGAGGAAGAAGTGCTGGTAACTACATTTTTTGTGTGTAAAGTGGAGTGTTTAATCATGATGGTAGGCTGGTACATAAATTCATAGGTTGGGATTATTTGTTTATGTTCATTTGGAGGAATTTGTGATCTGTATTGCTTGTTGCATTGTGAGTGGGATTGACACATAACTGTTTGAATAAAGATCTTCTAGTGATCAGGAGCCAGTTGAGAGACTTCAGAGCAGAGGATATGTGTGTGGATCTTTCCATGTACAAGTAATCTTGAGGCTGATTTCTGTATTCTCTGGAATCTTGTCTTGGTTGATACAGGGATCTGTGGTGCAGTCCATTCATATGATGATGTGATGTTCTTGCTGGAACCTTTTAATGAAATCCAAGCTAAGGAAAAATGTGATGCAGTAGCTTCAATCTGTAGATAACCAACTTGCTTAGTTTGTGCACTTGGGTGTTCGTTAGGAGTTCAGAGTCTATGACAATTTCAAATGTTTTCACTTTAAAAAAAAATGTTGGTGGTAATTCTAGTTTGTCCTGCCAGAGCATTAATGAATCATACCTTTTCTATTCTTCACAAGTGAGTCTTTTGGATTCCAGATCATTTAAATTAAGATAGTTGCATGTCGTCCAGTGGTCTGTGGCTTTGAAGCAATGTTAAAGTTTACTATGTCTTTGGAGTTTTCCAGTGTGAATACTACTTGCTTGTTGTATACATGGTTGTAGCAGGTAAGATCAACATTGTTGATTAGCTTTGGTAATGGTTTGTTGTACAATAAAGACGAGAGAAGATACGAGAGATCCTTGGGGAACTCCTGTTTACATTTTGTAAAGGGTCAAGGAAAACAGGGGCATAGAAATCATGTTATTGCTGCCAACTAGATTGGAGGAGATCCAAGCAAGAAAACGGTCCAGTTTCTTTAGTTCTGAGATTAGGGTTAAATGGTGAAGTATATGCACAGCAACACATACTGTTTGGTAGTCTGAGAGTAAATGGTTGTCCGTGGTGTGTTTCTACACTACCTGAGTTAGTTTGGTGCAATATGGTTTGCAACTATAAAATAAACCTGGAAAATGGTTATTGGTAGCAATAAGTTACATATTTTTGGGGTGCTTTTTGATCATCTGGAAAATAAGAAGAAGCAGCAGAGGCACTCTGTCTACAGTGTGCTTATAAAGTTTAGAGTTTGCTGCTGACCAGGTATAATTTATTTCCCCAAAAGTGGTCCTGCCAACATTTCAGGAGCTGTTTCAATGAAACTAAACAATACCTTTCTGTCCAACATGAGCTGATGGCATAGTGAGCATTGTTTTCTTTCCCAAGACAAACTCCCCAAAGCTGTTTTTTTTTTTTTTAGAATAAATATCGATAATCGAAGTTGTCTTCCTGTGTGGGGGTATTTGTCTGTGTTTTACTGCCCAGGACTGCCATGTTGATCAATGCAATTATGGATAGGAAAAGGACAATTTTACAATGCGTCAGAAGACAAACCCTAAAGAAAGTGGGACTTTGAAGTAATGTGAGGCAGATCAAGTTATTCTGACAATAGATCAAGCACGAGGCAGGGAAACTGTGAACTGAGAGGATGGCACATCCATCACTTTTTAATGGAGGTCCAATTACAGCCCATCTCTAAATAAACCTCTTGTTTCTATCCTCATAAACTTACCCTAAGGATACTTTGTCCAATAGCTACCTATGTATAACAGTACAGCTTTTTACTATCTTTTTGTTTAGAGAATCCACAATGTTCAGCCAAGTGAGTCTGGAAGCTCAATTTTAAGTAACATCAATGACTACTGAAGGTCTGCGTGCCTATTCTACAGAAGATTATTGGGTTACTCAAACATCTTCCATCTGTCCTATTTTTTTACATTTGTCTGGTAGAGTGAGAGTTCAGGATTTTTCCTTTTAGAAAAGGTTGATGGTTGAGAGATTTTGTTTACTCTTGAAAACAAGAAAAAGTCTTCAGGGTCTAGTGATCAAACTATCTGCCGCCCTCTTCAATGAATTTCATCAGACCTCCTTAGATTGTTGTGTCTTTGTTTAAGGTTCAAATAACTTCCCATTTAGAAACATTTTACATCAGGAACATAGACACAGACCTTTGGCTTAGAACTTAAAACCTGACTTGCGGCACGCGCACATACCATATGTCTCTATTTCATTCAAAGTCATAATATTGGTTCAGATTTTATAGACTTTATCCGTACACAGATATGTGTAAAGTTCATAAAAAGTTTGATCTTCTTGTCGATTTTAAAAAAGTGGACTCTCATTTAAAAAATATAATAATTTTTGTCCTTAGTTCTCAGAGTGTTTTGCCAGGGGTGTATATTACAGTTTGGTGTGTGGGGTGGATCTCCTCCCAAATACGTTCACAGTTGGGTCACATACACCTGCTGTGCTCATGACAATCCCATTCTGAACTTACTGCCTGGAGTGGTGACCCTAAAATGGACAAACCTAGGATGTGCTGGTAGGGGCCAGATTATCAAGATAGAGGTTTCATTTAGTATTGTGCGTAGACTTTGACTTTGTCACTGACTCTGTCTCTACTCTGACATTGGCGTCCTCATGCAAGGACGGAAGGTTGGGGCTAGGTTGCAATCACATCTTTGTGGTATTGAGCTTAGCATGTAGCAGTCAATCCGTAAGATAAACTCACAGCAGTCAGTCTTTCTGAGCTCCCACAGCCCGTCACTCATCGATTTGCTGTGGCTGTCGCCATAATGTCGCACTTCTACCCCTGCACTTGCTTCTCAAATATGTCATGTGTGGATGACTAGATGTTGCCTAAAAAGAAACATCTTCTTGAAAATTGCAATTAATATTTTACACAGTAGAAGCTATTTTCTATGGCTCGGAAGGATAAAACACCCTTTAAGCCCTGTTCAGTTTGACTCGAATATATGCACAATGCTATCTTGAGCCAAGTGAAACAAGCATCAGTACTTATTGGAGCCAAGACTTATTCTTTGTAAAAGACCAAGTGAGAAGAGAATATTTACTGGCATAGAACTCAAGAATTCCTCCTTCAGCTACAGGCAGTATTTTTGAATTGGCTATGGCACTGGGTTTTGAGAGCGTCTACTATTAAAACTGAGGTATATAGATATAAGACGATGGACATCCAAAGAGCAGATCAAGAGTAGGCACAAGCATATTTTCACTCCAGGACAGTAAAAACCCTATTCAGCAAACCAAAGAAACAGAGAAGCATCTTTGTTTACAATGTGAGAGAATTTGCCAGAAAGTCTCCTATAATTTTCCCTTCTAGATTCCAGTCATAAAAAGTGTAGCTATTTTGATCTGTCGTGAGGCATGCACTGGCAAGATTCCAGGCCAATACAGTCCTGCCCAAAGGACTGCCTGACTGAGTGCTGAAGAGCTACCGTAAGAGAAAGAAAAATCTCCAACATGAAGATCTAGGCACCCAAGCCTACTGCGCTCAGGAGACTTGAGACTGCAGACACCACCTGAGTAAAGAAAAGTGATTGTGGTGGAGGAGCGGATTCAGTGGTGAATGGGGCAAGGAAAACAGTCATTTACAAACACCTTTCTACAAACGGGCTGGTGATCAGCTTCAGAATAGTGACTCTGCCTAGCAAGCTTCCTTGGTGTCCAGGGTTACTTGGGATTTTGTTACGACATTTGTAGTGTAGAAAATCCAGTGCAGGCGGCCATGTTCCCCACCAAACTCTAAGAGTGTGATTCCCTGCAGTCCCTACAGACCCACATGTGAAATAATTGTTCATCCATGGCCAATGATTTCCAAAAGCACCTGGCCAACATGGACCTCTAAACTTCCAGGGCATCAAAACGTTTGACCACGACCTGCTACTTTCACAATACGAGTCACCAGAGATGCCAATAGCCCAGAGGCACATGACAAAGTCAGCTGTTGCTGATGACTTTCCAGATACTGATCCTGAAGTCCTACTCATATTCCCAACAATTATCCTTGAGCTGTGGTAAGGGGACTTGTGGGCACTTGCAAATCTCACTTTTTTAAGGTATATCAATCAAAGTTTGTGAATTTTACTTCTTGGAATACAGCCTCATTAATTTGATGTGAGATCCACAACTATCTCCAAAGTTAGCCTTGTGCCTTGCTGCTCAATCTCTCATGTAGGATGTGAGTCAGAATTCTTGGAGAATAGGCTCATTCAATGTGGGGCTCACTGCTTGAAGCAGAATCTTACTGTTTGCAAGCCATACTTCCAAGAGCACAACTTCAGTAATTTGATGCAAGCTCTGCAGGTGAGTGCACATACTTGCCCATTTGGTTTGAGTCCTACACCTTAAAGAACAGCTTTACTCATTGGTTGAACGTTTTGCATTTTAGTGCAGGGACACTTTCAGTGGGTGTGACTAAGACATTCTTGAGTAGAGTCTCACTCAGTGGGCGTGAGTGCCCAAGATGGCAATATTTGTTTAATTCGCATGGAGACCGTTATTCACAACATATGATTGAAAATGTACTTGAATGAGGAAGGATGGAAAAATGTAATTAGGTGAAATGTAGAACTGTAGGTGGATGCTATAGGAAATGATAGCTCACATGACTTTGCATTTTATGAATGGCCTTTGTTACCTATGGCTTTTGCAAGATTTGCACGACAAATGCATCATTTTAGCACCATTATCAGAAAATTACCTTGGGATGGTGAATCATTTTTTTACTTGGCACACCATGAAAATACTGAAATGAAATATGAGTGCCCTCACAGAGCCTATAACTTTTCCGAAAATTTCTGTGACAATCCGATGTTAAAATGCACTTTTGTTTACCACTTTTTATAGATTTATTCTTAGGGAGGGGATTATAGTCCTGGAAGAAATCTGTCTATCTTGTTGCAAGTCAGAGCAGCTATTACCTCCTACCCTTGTTAAAGATCACCAGCCATAACTTTGATTAAAGTTAAACTTCCCTATATTGGCCTTATGTCATTGAATTCAGTGACATACAGCAGTTTTCACCTAATAGAATATATAGCGTGTGTTCTTCATTTGGCTCCTGAAAGCTCTTCATGGATCATTCTGTTTGTCTGTTACTGACTCTAGACCTCGTCTTTTTGATGCTTTGTGCAGACCTGATCTGTGAAAGCTGGGGTGGTGTTAAGGCTTCATTCCTTCACCTCCCTGCTCTAAAGTGCTGTGCAGAGGTTCTGGACTATGGTGGACAAAGTATTCTCATTGGGACCCTGTGATGATTTGCTGTCCTTGGATCAAAATGGATCCAAGGAGGTAGGTGGACTGTCCAAAAAAAGACTGAGCCCAGGCAGTTGCAATTTGTGCTTGCTCTTTAGGTTTATCTCAGTAACATTTGGATCCGATAAATGCACTGTACAGTTGTTTGACCTATAACCTTGCATTGGACATTTTTAGTTCTCATCTGAGACAGTGCATGCGCAGTCGCTTGCGAAGAACTATTGTTTCTAAAAAGAGGAAAAGATACTCTAAAAAGGGGCTTACCATTGGTTGGCTTCATTGTCAATCTTTTTATCGTCCTATTTATTGGTGAGTGTGTGTCAGTGCCTGTTGGCTTTGCTTTGTGTTCGGGTGTATCTTTTCTTTCTTGGAGCATAGACCACGTACTGGTTGAGTTCTTGATTAGTGTTCTTCTATGCGGCTGGGGCTCAGATTGTGGTACTTTTTTTGTGTGTGCATTTGCTTGCAAGACAACTTGAAAACATCAAAGTCAAAGATTGTGCTTCCTGGTGTTTCCAAGAGCTGAATGCAAACAACTAGCAATAACAAAATTTGCAACCAGTTTCTGAAACATACTTTTTGTCCGCATGCAACTTTTATTGATAATGAACTTGTAATCATACGCCCTTCATTTAAGACTGTTGCCATACAGTATGTGTTTTTCTCAGTTTAATGTTTGCCACTGTGTCACATTTACTTATTTGTTGGTTACCTCTTTTAGAAACACCCTTTGATTTCAAAAGGATTATTTTTCACCTTTACCTAAAGTGTGCAAAAGTCACACCAGCGGATCTCTAGGTGCTACAAAGGTACCTGGCTAAAGGAAATTTGCAAAGTCAATAGCTCTCCCATAGGCAAGACCTATTGGCTTTGCAAATGGTTGTTTAAACTGGGACATTGTTTAAAGCCCACAGGGTCATTCTTTCAATCCCACTATTCAGTCTTTTAAAACAAAATAATGTTATAATACAATCGAAGCTCACAACATCGCGCAAAATCGACAAAGCACAATACTGTTTGTGCACACATACTAGTAAACATTATGTGAGTGTAGTATTGCATTGTGCCACATTGTAAATATGGCACTGTCACAATGTGCTTGGGCTTTAGAATTGTCTACTATATATTTATCATACATCTAGGTTGTTTGGAATGTGCTTGGGTATGTTCCTGCAAAGTTTCGTTTCTGTCAACTTATGGCTTGATGGAAATAATAATTGTATGTTCCTTAGTTTTTCAAATAACTACACCCTTACACCTTTAGCCTTGCCCATATCAGCCTACTCCTGTCCTTTTTATTAATTAATTGACCCTGTTACTTGTTGCCAAACCTCACATTCACCCCCCAATATTATTCACTAAACTACACCTCTGTGTTTCACACTAACATACAGGGATATAAAGTGTTTTACACGCTTTAATTGTGGCTGATTGACTTTCAGCATCACACTCTCAGTATCACAATGATAAAGGACCCTTGAATACGAAGGCCAGTCTGTCCTTAGTTACAATCTTGACCAAGAAAACTATTTTTTGCCAATTTATTCATGCCTCATTCATTTAATTTGTCATGCCTCTATTTCGTCTGTGCTTTTTCCAGTATGTGTAGAAAACAATCCATTTCACCTAGATTTGACATTTTGATCATGTAGTACATTTGCCATTCAAATGCATTTTCAGATCTTCAATGTAAATACAAAGGATTTTAACAAACCATACCATTTTGCTGTTTGACACTAATTTCCAGCACAGCGGGAGTGTCTAGAATTAGCTTCAAGTGAGTCACAGTTCAGCAATCTTTTTGCCATCTGCAAAAAACGTACTAAGCATTAGAATGCCAAACATTTGTATTCTAAAATGCAACAGTTATTAGCATTTTTATATTCACATGCTAATAGAAAAGCAAAACTTTGAGCCTTTGAGTAATATTACCTTGCATGCTCCGTATACTATTAAAATATTTAGAGCAGGAGTGCTCCAAAATTCCTCAACAAAGACAAGTGTCTTTTGCGGCATCCATACTGTAAGAAATATATCTTACAGCTTCTTAACTTCGAAGCCCTTTTTCAAAACTCACTACATGCTAGGTGAATGTGTTCTAGAAAAAAGGAAGCATGGAATGGAGATTTGTGAAACGGGCATGTCAAGGTTTGCCTTGTCTTCTAACTCTTTTTTATTATGTAAACAAATAGTTTTGTGCATTTCTTCATTTTTATTGTGGCCAAAACATGTACTTGTAAAACGTTAATATTCAACGGCCCAGGAGCTGTTTTAAAAGAACCCAAAGTGTTAATATTTTAATATTTAAATGTATCAAGTTAACATTTGAAATGTAAATTGTAGTTATAATAGACACATTTACACAGCCACCTATGCCGCAGCCATCAAAGAAGGGCGCTGGTAGCATGTCGCGGACACTTTTAAGGGAGAAATTTGATTTGTCATATTGACTCATTTCTGCTACTGTAGGAGTATCACCATGTCAAGAGGGCAGCCCTCCAGGACATGATCGCTATACATCTGAGCAACGCATGGACCTCGTGCGGAGCCCAGATGCCTGAGGGAGTCAGGTGGAGGGATTTTAGAAATAAAAAGAATACAAATCCTAAATGCGGGAGATTCCATAACAATTCAACACGGGTACATCTCTAAGAACTGACATCATTAAAATGCATATTTTTTTTATATATGCGATATTTGTTTCTGCTTATTGAATTTAGTGCATGTTGAGGAAGTTGAGTCTATGAAAGTGTTGAAACTGATAAGATAGTGTCTATCTCCTAGAAATGAGCGAGTTACAAGGATATTCTACTTTATTATAGACGTTTAACTATCGACTGCGCTTGTATGGACTCCACAATATTGACTAGTAGCATTTCATCGCACTAAGTAGATATGGATATATGAATAGTAAATTTGCAATCCACTATGCTTGTTTGCCTTGAAGATACATTTGTAGTCCATATAGTGGCTTAGATCCGTGTGCAGAGTGATATTATTGACCTCAAGATTCTGACAGACAAGCATTTCTAGTGCCTAGTCATCGGACTCTTTCTTCTGTACTTAGGACGGTGGGAGTATTGAGATCTGCTTATCCCCGAAGGTCTACTGTTTTGGACCAGGCCATTCTCTTTTACTAAAATGCTGAGTCCATCCCTTCTCAATACGTTCCTTGTAGCTGTGTTTAGCCTCACATGATGTCACTTTGCTCTCAGTAGCACTCTCAAATATTAATAACTAACAGATGTTAAGTTACCTGTAGCAGTCCAAAGCTGCTCATTCCATTTATAAATGTGTAGTTTAAGTGGGGGTGAAAAGGGTAATTTTCCACCACAGTAAAACAAAGTGCCTCACTTGGCATCTCTCCAATGGATATCTATAATTGTATGGTGTATTATAGCCTTATAGCCCACCGTAGCGGGCTATACCGGCTGTTAAAGGCCCGCTGCAGCGTTAAAGGCCCGAGCCGAAGGCGAGGGACTTTAACAAAGCAGAGGGACTTTAAAAGCCGGTATAGCCCTGCTACGAAGGGCTATAAGGCTATTAGAACATTCTGCCACTAGAGGGCAGAATGTTCTAACAAAACAAAGCCTTCAGGGAGCACGAGGGGATTCAAATCCCCTCAGGCTCCCTGAAGTCTTTGTTCACAGCCAGAGCTGTGAACAAAGACACATTGGAATGTTGGTGCTCCGGGCTTATACCAGCCATTATAAGCCCGGAGCGCTCCATTGTTTTCAATGGAGCTCCCAACATTCCAATGTTCTAATATAGCCTTATAGCCCGCCCTAGCGGGCTATACCGGCTGTTAAAGGCCCGCTGCAGCGTTAAAGGCCCGAGCCGATGGCGAGGGACTTTAACAAAGCAGAGGGACTTTAAAAGACGGTATAGCCCTGCTACGAAGGGCTATAAGGCTATTAGAACATTCTGCCACTAGAGGGCATAATGTTCTAACAAAACAAATCCTTCAGGGAGCGCGAGGGGATTCAAATCCCCTCAGGCTCCCTGAAGTCTTTGTTCACAGCCAGAGCTGTGAACAAAGACACATTGGAATGTTGGTGCTCCGGGCTTATACCAGCCATTATAAGCCCGGAGCGCTCCATTGTTTTCAATGGAGCTCCCAACATTCCAATGTTCTAATACTGCCTATTGGTACCAAAATCACAGCAAGAAGTCAGAAGCAGACCATTTGCGGTGGCCATAGTCAATACACATATGTTTGATAGAAGAGGGACCAGTGCCATTAACCTCTTTGTGCACAGTAGAGAGAGATTTCAATTTGATGCTTTTATGCACATAAAACTGTGATTATGGGACCAGGTTTTTCTAGATTTAGCTGCACATGCTGAATATTACAAAGTCATCATGTACCCTGGCCACCCCCCTTTTTTGCTGACTGGTGCTGGTGGTAACTGACTCTGACTGTACCTGGGCTCTGCTTAAGCAGGGCTAGTGCTATGGGGAAAACATAGTGAAAATGCAGTGAAAAACACACACACACATTAGGGTACACTATGTGTTAGGGTACATCTATGATTGGTATAACCTACCCTATAGATCCTTAGTATATAATAGGGCAGGGGGATTAAAACTACCTTTAGGTCCCCAGTATATAATAGAGCATGGCAGTATAGAGGCTAGCAGCCTGTTCTGCATTTGCATGTGTGCACTGCTGAGAGCCTGAGGTCATCTTAAAAGCAGCCATGTGTTGCAGGACTGCTTTTAAATGTAAATTGTGCCCAAATTCAACTTTGGAGATACGGGCACTTACAAATTGATAAACTACAATATTGTGGTATATTAGGCACCCCCAGGGTCTCCCCTGGGTGTCCCAGGGGTGGGGGTCAGGAACCAGATGGCAGGCTTAAGGAAGGAATTTGCAGATGTCAGGGGGAGGAAAGCAATGGAATTGAGCCATACTTGAGGTTGGTTTAACTAGTTCTTGCTCCTCTGCTGAGATTTCAGCCAAATTGAATTGTGGAGGAATAGTGCTTTCTGGGAGACCATTATGCCACAGGAAGAGGTCATGCTCTGGGGTGTTACCCTGCACCTCATAGGACAGGATTGCCTCCCTGCTTGACCACAGAGAACACTGAATAAGTATCTGAGAGGGGCAGAACCTTTTAGATATGCTGCTTGCAACTAAGAGAAGAAGAAGGGTCCATGCTGGAAGTTTGATCTGCAAAAAACCAGGCCCAGGACTCTGACTGACTGTGCCTGCTGCACAATCTGAAACTACAGCCCTGTGGACCAAACTAGCTTCAAGACGAATAAAGAGTGGACTCCCTGCAAGCCACAGCTTATCAAAGCTCACCTGGACCATCACCACCAAGAACCCGTAGCCTGGAGTGCGCCCAGAGGATTTCTAAGGGTTTTGTCCAAGTATATTGTGGGAACTGAAGTCCCAAACTTTCAAGGACCATCTTGGAGATGTTAGACCCTTGTATTGTTTTTTGAACACTTTGGGACCCCCAGAGGAACTTCAGGAAGAAGTTCCAGAAGTTTCGAGAACTTTGGAGCAACTTTGGAAAAAGCTCCAAAGGTGGACTGACCCAAACGCGAGAGCTAAGCTGGCGGCCTTCAACCGTGAGCCGGCCTGGCCTGCTGGTTCATCTTGCTGAAAAGCTCTGGAGGTCCGACTTCCAGAGTTTGACTGAGAGCTCCCTAGAAAGCAAGCTGGCACACTATCTCCAAATCCAGACTGGCGAAAATTATTGAGGGACCCCGGTAAAAAAAGCTTCAGAAATATTTCAAAGTCCGAAGGCAAAACGTTGACCGAGGCCTACCACGAGGGGTATCCACACAGGGCTCAATCACGGTCGGCCTGAAACTTTGACTTTGTAATGGTCTAGCGCAGGGGTCCTCATAGTACGGCCCGCGGGCCGCCAGCGGCCCGGCAAGCCTTCCCTGGCGGCCCGCGGACCTTCCAGACATCGTACCTGAGCAAGCACCGCCGGTTGCAGCAGCGCGGAGCTATGGGGGCCGGGCGATTTTTTAAAAGCCAAGTCACTTGTAAATGAGGCTTTGTTGTATTTCACCTCTTTTTAGCGCCCCTGCATCTCCCCTCTGAATGAGTGGAGATGCAGGGGCGCTAAGAGGAGATGAAATACAACAAAGCCTCATTAACATCAGTGTTAAAGGCAGTGCCCCGACACTGCGATCAAAGAACAACAGACACTGCTGCTACGTGCGCCATCATGAAAGAACAGACGGCAACAGTTTTCCTCTCCTCACGTCTGCTCCACATTAAGACTGAAATGCAAAAAGTGGAGAGAATAGCAAGTCAAAAGACAAGTCTTGCATATAAACTGTACTTTATGTTGACAAATATGATAACTTGCTCTCAGAAATGTCCGCAAGTTCCATTTGCCCTTTTGGTTTAAATAGGATTCATATTTTTCAAATTTCGAGGGTTTATATATTATTGAAAATCCTCACTGAATGCTTCGGTGGAAGAAGAAGATTGTTTGGAAGCATATGGACCTTTAGAAATTACAAACATGTCACCAATTAATATTTTCACTGTTGCTTGCTGACGTAAAGGTCACGCCAGGAATGTTTAGGTTTCCAGTTTGAAAGGCAAAACGTGCCACTCCCTCGTTATCTGAAAAGCTAGAAATGTACATAAATTGGCTCATTACCAAGTGAATGGTCTTTAAAAGACCCGTGAAGTACTTGGGTGCGACGGCTGTGTGCGCTCTGTCCACTCTGTGCCCCGCCCCGCCTCCCCTCTCATCCTGTGCAGTTCAGGAGAGAAATTGTTTGTAGAGAGGCAGATGTAAGGGAATATCGCAAGGACGCCTTTTAGGGCTGAATCGAGGTACTGAATCACTAAAAAAGCAGAGGGGTAAGACAGAGAGAGGGAGACAGAGAGAGGGAGAGACAGAGAGAGAGGGAGGGAGAGGGAGGGAGACAGAGTGAGAGGGAGGGAGGGAGACAGAGGGAGAACAAAGGAGGAGGGAGCGAGACAGAGAGAGGGAGACACAGAGTGAGTGAGACAGTGAGTGAGACAGGGAGGGAGACAGAGAGAAAGGGAGACAAACAGAGTGATGGAGACATAGGGAGAGAGAGAGATAGAGAGAGGGAGGGAGACGGAGAGAGGGAGAGTGATAGAGAGAAGGAGAGCCAGAGAGAGAAGGAGAGAGAGAAGGAGAGAGAGAGAGAGAAGGAGAGAGAGAGAGAGAAGGAGAGAGAGAGAGGGAGGGAGCCAGAGGGAGGGAGGGAGACAGAGAGAGGGAGGGAGACAGAGCGATAGATAGATAGATAGATAGATAGATAGATAGATAGATAGATAGATAGATAGATAGATAGATAGATAGATAGATAGATAGATAGATACATAGATACATAGATAGATACATAGATAGATAGATAGGTGTGAAATGCCTGGTCTGGTGGCTCAGTGGACGAAGGCGTCCGCTGCAGGGGCCTGTGTTCAACCTCATGGTGATAGTTTTTTTTTTGTCTAGCCCCGCCCCCTCCCCCACAGGCCCCGCCCCCACCAGTGCGGCCCTCAGCCAGAAACCACACTGTAACTTTGGCCCCCGAGAGAAAGTTTGTGAGTACCCCTGGTCTAGCGTGACCAGATGTGCCATTAGGCGCTATAGGTTTCTACGTGCTATATAGTGCAACATCTTTAAAAATTCATATCTCCGGTTGCCTACATTGGATTTTTTTCATTTAGGTGTAATTATAAAGATAACAATGCTTCCTATTTTTGTAAATTGGTATTAGATTTTTATTATATGTTGTGTCTTCATTATTTACTGAGTTGGTGTTTTTAAATGCTTTACGTTCCTGTCTCTGTAGTTAGGCCTGCCTGCTCGCAGCAAAACTACCAAGGGTTGGGCATGGGAATACTTTTCTGAGACCCATTCTGAGCCCTAGACCGTGTTAGTGGCCTTATTTCTAGTGGTAGATATATATTAACTGCTACTAACAATCCACTTCCCAACACTGAAGGCTATACGTCGTATAATCTTAAACCTGGGGAAAATACTGCTACTAAAACTCCAATGCAGCAAAATAGCAGGGTAGCACCCTGCAGCAATGGCAGCAAGGAATGACAATGTCAGACCTGTCTTGAATGAAAAAGCAAACCTCAGAAGCCTAGGATTCTGAATCATGTATTAAGACATAGGCAATGCTAGCTAGAGTCTGCAGCATAGATGGCAATGTTTGGAGGTAGGGAGCCAGTCTGTTGCTGGACAACTCTACATACTAACATGGTTGCTGGAAAGAGCTTCCACCCCAAAAGTGTGGCTTTCTTCAACATGAGTTACAAAGCCTTTTTCACTAATTGCACAATGCACAAAATGGCAATTAAGTGAATTCTTATTTTGTAGTTCACTGTTAGACCTGAAATCCTTGGCGTAGTAGTCCCCCAAACCTTTTGCCTTCACCCCTCCTGTCTTGCTTAATTCATTTTTGTTGGCTTTAGGACTGCTAACCAGTCCTCTAGTGCTTGTGCTCTCTCCTTCAAACATGGTGAAAGTGGCCTGCACCTAATTGACACATTTATTTGACTTCTAAGTCCCTAGTAGATGGTACTACATGTACCCAAGGCAAATAAATCAAATGCTACTAGTGGGCCCATAGCAACCATTTTGCCAACCAGTAAAGTAGAACTTTAAAACCTCTCAGGTCGACCACTGCACAGCCTGTAGTGCAGTTTTAAACTTCCATTTAAACCTGGCTAAATAAACTTTTGCTAGGCCTAAACCTTACTTTTTAATACATATATATCACCCATAAGCTAGGCCCAACGGGCTCAAAGGACAGGGTGCATTATATTTAGTAGGACATGTGTACTTAGGTTTTAAATGTCCTGGCAGTGAAAAAACTCCTAAAGCAATTTTTAACTGTGGTAAGGTCTATCTTTCCTATTACATTTAAGGAGTGTTAACTTTGAATTGGGTGCAGATGGAAACCTATTGTTTGCACTCAGATGAATTGTAATTTACAATCTTCTCTTTAATGGCAAAGTCGGATTCTAAATTACAATTCTGAAAATGGCACTTTTTTAAAGTAACCATTTTTTGTCCCAGCTATCTGTGCCTTCTGCCCGTGTCCTGGTTCACATGACTGTGAATGGCCCTGCTGTTGATGCATGTGTTTTCCTTCCAGACAGAGACACAAAGGATTTTGGGTGTGAGCAGGATGGGCCCCATTTACATTTCAAAGGACTTTGCCTCTTATACACACAAACAAACCTGACACCAGACCAGCCCAGCCATTTGTCATCCCCAGACAGTTTGGAGCCTTGACAGGGGAAGGAAAAGAACATTCAAGAACCAGATGTGAGGGGTAGGATAGGGAACCTTTCCACACAAAGTCTGGCACCAGATATAAATATTGAATTTCCAGAGCCACTCATGAGAACAATCATGGCGTTGTGGAAGTTACAGAAGAGGGACTGCCATGCTGCCAGGGGACTGTCCTGCTGCTTGAAAGACTACCTTGCTGTCAGAGAAGGAAGATCAGACCTGCTTGCCTTCATCCCAAGCTAACCAGAGTGACTCCAAGGGTCAGTTGGCTGATCTCCTACGTGAGCTACAAGTACATAACAAGCTTCAGAGTCCTCCTTGCAACTGTCCAGCAGACTTGCTGCAACTGGACCTGCCTGGACCTGCAACTGGACCTACCTGAGCCCTGCTACAAGTGTCTGCTGGGGTGAGTCCTTATCCCCAAAAGGCGCTCCCCCAGGTCCTGGACCCTTGGCCGGCATCAGAGTGTACCCTCCTGAAGTGAAGGTGAGAATCCTAAAGTTTGGGTTCTTCACGACCGCAAACAGGCCCGATTGTACTGAAACTCTGCCACCCATGATGACCGGCACCGCAAAGCTCTGGTTAATCCTCCTCTTTGCGTTGACAATGACTGTCAGCAACGACTGCCAACACGAGACCTGCGCATTGTGCTGCAGGAATGACAGATCGCAAGGAAAGCCAATGCAAAGCTACAGTAACAACCGCCTGGCTGCCGTCCAGCTCTAAATACTACAACAACAACCATTCGCAACACCTGACTTGCACTTTGTGCTGCACCAATGACCATCTGTAATGCTCAGCTCCTCCTGGTGGCTTCCTCCTACTCTTACAGAACTATTCAAGCTGGACTGAGAAGGTAACTTTTCAGTGGGGCTAACCTTGTCCCTATTTCTAGCCTGTGATCTATCGAGGTTGGCCTGAACTTGTGTCTTCCCCCCTGTCTAGCGCGACAAGATGACTGTGAGTGGCTTTGTGCTTTTAGAAGCTATTTTCACTTGAAACATTCAAATGTAATATCTCCTGTTCTATTGATTAGCTTTTTGTCGTTCTGATATCATTTTATTTAATAAAATCTACACAATTTTTCGCAATTTGTTTGGGATTTTCTTGTGTTGTATTTCATTACTGTTTATGTGCTGCATAAATAGTTTGTTTACACATTGCCTCTATGTTAAACCTAACTTCTTTTGTGCCAAGCTACGAGAGGGTTAAGCACAGGTTAATTTAGTTACTTTTGTGGTTTATCATGAATTGTTCCGGGGGGTGGAGGGTTATGGCGCCCGATGGATGACTTGTTCTCGGGGGGGGCGGGTGAATGGTAGTAGTCAACAGACACGACTTGCTCACCTCTGCCACCCCCATAAATAGTGCCACCTGGGGTGGACCACCCCCCTGCAACTCCCAGCTATGCCACTTTTCCACAAAACATCATGACCTTTGTTGAAGAAAATTGCCTGTGTTTTGCACAACCTTCATCATAAATGTATTCAGAGATAACTGCCTTGTGCTAGCTATTAAAAAAGCATGACATTAAGCGATCAGGAAGCAAACATCTGAAAAATGGGTGTATGAAATGTGCAGCTGGTCTGTTTTTGTATGTCTTTAAACCATCTAGCGAGTGCCATTTACTTATATATTTTGATGAATTTGGACTACTTTCCACTGTTACAGGTCATGTTCAGAACTGGATAAAGGCAAAAGGAACATTTGATGGATGGAATGCTAAACAATCCAAACATTCAACCCCAGTCACAAGGATCTGGGTTTAATCCACTGTTCTTTTGCTCACCACGCCATCCTAGTTTTTACCTAGCCATATGCAAATCAGTCTTGACTGTGTTCCTCATGGGAACAGTCCAGCCCGAACTGCCAAGCCAGGTACTCCCTGGACGAGAAACAAGCATCCTGGGACCAGTTTTGGGATATCACCCCTCATTAGAAGCTAGCTTGAATCCAGTGGCGCAGTGAGCACGGGACCCACGTTGGGGCATAACCTTCCCACTTAGGGCGACAAAAGCAAAATTTACAATTGCTGGACGGAATGCTGAACAATGCAAACATTCACCCTAGTCACAATGATCTTTGCTCACCATGCCACCCCAGTTTCGACCCAGTCATATGCAAATCAGTCTTGACCCTGTTTCTCATGTGAACAGTCCAACCAGAACTACCAAGCCAGGTAATCCCTGGACCAGTAAAAAGCCTCCTTGGGCCAGTTTCAGGGCATCACCCCTCATCAGCCAGGCTAGCTTGAATCCAGTGGCGCAGTGAGCACGGGACCAACGTCTGAGCATACCATTCCCACTTAGTGCACAAAAGCAAAATAATCAATTGATGGACAGAATGCTGAACAATGCAAACATTCACCCCCAGTCACAACAATCTGGGCTTAATCCATCATATTTTTGCTCACCAGTCCACTCCAGTTTCGGCCCAGCCATATGCAAATCAGTCTTTTCCCTGTGCCTCATAGGAACAGTCCTGTCCAAACTGCCAAGCAAGGTCCTCCCTGAACCAGAAACAGCCATCCTGGGACCAATTTTGTGGCATCACCCCCTTATCAGCCAGGCTAGCTTGAATGCAGTGGCGCAGTGAGCACGGGATCTAAGTCTGGGCATACCCTTCCCACGTAGGGCGACAAATGCAAAAGGAGCAATTGATGGACAAATGCTGAACAATGCAAATATTCACCCCCCAGTCATAAGGATCTGAGTTAATCCATCGTTCTTCTGCTCACCACTTCACCCCAGTTTGAACCCCGACATGACTAAGGGTGAATGTTTGAATCATTCTGCCTTCCGTCCATCATTTGTTACAGCAGCACTTTTCGGTCTAAGTGGGATAGGTATGCCCCGATGTAGATCCCCTGCTTGCTCTGCTACAGGATTCAAGCTATCCTGGCTGATGAGGGGTGCTACCCTGAAACCGCTCCCAGGATGCTTGTTTCCAGTCCAGAGAGGACCTGCCTTGGCAGTTTAGGCTGGACTGTTCCCATGAGAAACAGGATCAAGACTGATTTGCATATGGGTGGATCCAAACTGGGGTGCGTAGTGCGAAAAAGAAGGATTCATTTAACCCAGATCTCTTGACTGGGGGTGAATGTTTGATTCATTCAGCATTCCGTCCATCATTTGTTGCATTTTTTGCAGCAGCACTTTTAGCCCTAAGTGGGATGGGTATGCCCAAACGTGGGTCCCTTGTTTGCTGTGCCACTGGATTCAAGCTAGCCTGGCTGATGAGGGGGATTACCCCGAAATCGGTCCCAGGATGCTTGTTTCCTGTTCAGGGAGGACTTGGCTTGGCAATTCAGGCTGGACTGTTCCCATGTGGAACAGGGTCAAGACTGATTGGCATATGTCTGGGTCCAAACTGGGGTGACTTAGTGAACAAAAGAACAATGGATTTAACCCACATCTCTTGACCGGGGTGTGAATGTTCGATTCATTCAGCATTCTGTCCATCATTTGTTGCAGCAGCACAGAACTGGATAAAGAGCATGATTTTCTAAAAACTTAATTTTGGCCTTGAAGAAGCACAGATGAGTAAAGTACAAGACTTTCAGCCACCTCATCTAAAGAGACATTGAGGGCGTTATTTAGAATTTGGCAGAAGCAGTATATTTGTCAAAATCCCCATATGTCCTGTCTGACCTAGTTAGAGTGCTTAGAAGTCCTACATGTTTTAAATAGGGTGAATGCTTTCTGTCATCTATGCTGCATCTGCCTGACCCTTAATAAGACCCTTAGTCACCTCCACCCTGCTCCCATACATTATGGCTACTTTTACAGTCTTGCATCTCAAAGCTCGTATTGCCACAGGTCACGGTTTAGAAAAGCTTGACTCTATAAGCGAGCTTGTGGACCAGGGCCAAGTAGCTAATGCACTGAATAAGCCATCTTATCCAAGAGCCAACGACAAGCCCTTCTGCGGACAAGTGTTTGTTAAATCAAAGAAAAATAAAAGAAATAAGATTTAATGCACCAGGGATTTTATACTGTTAATGGTTGGAGGAAGGCACAGTTTTCTGTCGTTCACTTCATTCTGTGTTCAGCAGTGAAGCAACAACTAATAAAAGTAATTGAGGTAAGTAAATAGGCAATAAGAAGCACATCAATGCACATAGTTATGGTGAGACAGCCAGATGGCAGAGAATGCAGCTCCTGCTGTAATTTTATCAAAATTACTATTGTCATGGCATGTTAGTTTTCATAAGAATTTGTACAGTCACTGATCTCGTACAGACAAATTAATTTCAGGTTCTCTCATGTGTAGTCACATAACAGCTATACTTGAGCACACACAAAGGAAAATTAAATAATCATAGTCACATACGTTTAAAAAGCAGTGCCTTTCTAGATTTAGTATTCCATTAGCAGCTTTGGATCACTGATCATTTTGCTATACTGTGACTTAAATTGATCTATAGAAGCGCAGATATCAATCAGTCGCATAAGCTTTCCCGTGTATTTAATTCTCCTAAAAGACATAATTGCACTGTCCACATTCTGAATAAATGGTTTGTCATGAAGTAATTTCTATTTTTACTTTTCTTCCATGCAGTGACTCATAAATGGGGACGGAGCTGAACGCAAGCGTGATTTTTGAGTTATAAAAAAATGTGTTATAGCGACAGAGAATCTTTATGGGACTCTCGCATTGTGAAGTCCTAGGTTTCTTCTCTCTGGGACTGTGCCTTAGTTCAAAAAGTTTTGATAATTTGGTTTTAGCATATAAACCCTTACTTTATTGCATTTTCTTAGGTTATTTTAAGAAAAAAGGTCGCCACTATCCATACAGTTTTAAAGAAAATGACACAATTTCAGCGCCAAATGGGGGGAAATAAAATATAGAAAAACAAGTATTGGTAGGCCAGTAGGTCTCACATTTGGGACCTATTGGCTTTGCCAATGGTTTTTAGCCACTTTGTACAGCGTCTACACTTCTGTGCAGCGTAGCTAAAATTGAAAAAAGTCTAAGATGTGGTTGCCTACGTAATTTGTTAGGTGTGCACACCATGCTTGTTTTTTCTTTTTAGTGGCCAATCTGAGTTGGATTGTTAACTAAAAAAAAAAGCATGCAAAAAGATATCTTTTTTAAGCTGGCGGGTGATGGTAGGTGGAAGCAAAATGAGGGAGGGTGGGGGAATGCAGAAGCAACACAGAAAAGATTGCAAAAGCAACAGAGAGAGGTCTAGAGGAGATGCAGAAGTAGCAGGGGAATGAGTGAGCGAAAGCAACAGGTGGATTCAGGGAAAGCAACTTGAAGGGCGTGGTGAGGAGAAGCGATTGGGAGAACCACATGAGTGAGTGCAAGAGATAGGGGCAGGAAGAAGCATTCAGTTAACAGAGAGCAACTTGGATGAAGGGGGAGGCGACTGGAAAAAACATGCACTCTAATACACTGCTTAACCCAAAAGAAAAAAATAGTACTTGAAAACAAACAGTAGAAGTAGCAATGCAAGCCACTCAAGGAGATTGCAAAGAGTCAATGCTCCGTGGGAGGGACAAACACAAGAGTGACAAGTTGGGACATGAGTAAGAAGTAGAAAATGAGAATGGCAAGTTAAGCTAACCAATGGTAAACACAAGGCTGGATCCTAAGCCCTCTATGTTCTTGGTAAACCACAATATGCCTTGCAATAGACAGCGCATGCAGTGTCTACTAACCTCCATTTTAAAAGCACTATGACTTAACCTAATTATAATAATTGACTAAATAATGCAATAATGATTAAATAAATAATTGTGCTCTACGTACGTCTTCCTAGGTACCTAGGCATGCTCATATGAAAATCCCAGTTCCAAAAATATTATCATTATTAATCCCAGTAGTATACATATGCTGCTGTATGGGGTTGATACAGTCAACTATTTGACCCTTCTACCCCAATCTTCCCTTACCTATTTGGCTGTGAAAACCACGTACTGGACACATTCCTTCCAAGAAAGGGGAGACAACGCTGGTCTAACACCTCCACCATTCTGTTCTGTTGCCTCAGGATCAAAGCATGTTCTAATTTAGCTGAATTGGTGAAGTGATTTTGCCAAAAAAAGCATAGGGCCTAATTCACAAAGCTATTTGTACATGTAAGTCTGATGTACAGATACAAATAGCCTTTTGTTTTATGAGTGTAAAACAACTTTTTGATTTAATGTATCACATTGTAGGATTTATTCAATACTTCCATCGCCTTATAAGGCCATGTTTACATTGGGTTCCTGAGCTCCCTTTCTAAGTGTTCCATTGGAATTGATGTTGGATGTGGGTTGTTCTACATGAGAGATGTTAAGTGAAGTGTGTGAGATTCAAAGCCATCCATCTAACATGGTGCTAAGGATGTCACTACACATAAGCATGTGGTGTTGAGGAGGAATGTATGGCGGTATTCCACATACGTTTATCACACATGCCTTGAGAAAGGCATCATGAGAACGAACGCGTCTTTAGCACGCATTCATTCTGCACGCAAGTCGTAATAACAACTTTACTTAGGGGGTGCTGGATTTTGGAATAGTTTAATTTACTATTCCAACTCCAGTCTGTGCAACAGCAGGGAAGGTGTTGGACTTTAATCCCAACACCATTCCACCAATGCACCCCCTAAAGCAAGTTGTTGTAATAACTTGCGTGCATAACAAATGTTTGCTAAAGACACGTTCGTTCTGTTGCTGCCGAGGCGAAGGCATCGCGTGATTGGGGCTTTGTCCTGAAGGACCTTTCCCATTGAAGAAAGGACGAATTCCTGCAAGAATAAGAAGAACATGACAACCACTTGTATTGCTAAAGAGCATTAACAGCTTGGTTCTACAGGTGTAGTGAATTTAATATGGTTGGCTATTTTGGTAGGCCAAAATCCCCATAAGAGATAAGGGATTTAAACTGGTATCGCTTGGATTTGTCAGATCAAGTATTGAAGCTTTAGGTATGTTTCCAGGTGCCGTTTAAACAGAGGTTCAGAAGGGGAGATCTTGTCAGGTTATTGTCTGACTTGAGTATGCCGAGAAACATTTTGCTGGATTAGGCAAGGCATATGGAGAATAGGCTTAAGATGAATTTGAAACATGAGACTGGAATAGATTGTTATGTGAGATAGAGACAGATATCTGGTTAGACTCAGTAATCCCATTAAAAAGTACCGCTCTTTACAAAAACAGACAATGATGTAATGCAAAATACAAAAAATCCAAATACACGCAAAAAACACATGGGCTCCAAATGTGTTTCTATAAATGGAGTGTTTTCAATGTCTGGATAACCTATATATAGATAGTAGATATCTAGATTTCTCATTTCTATGAGTACTACATTCCAGTAAAGAGGCTTATCGTAGCTGGGTCTTGCTGCTACATAGTGATCTCTACTGGTTTTAGAAATAAGATCTTAAATGGAGGGGGAGATTCCAAGCTGGAAAAGTAAATAGTAATTGAAGTGTTAGGTGGACCCAACTTATCAAAGGATATTTGCTTGTAGTAAATATCCTGGTGTACAGGCAACTTCAATAAATTGAACCGTTCACATATTTCTGTTTACTTCAACTATAAGCAATTCATAACTAGCAGATTTAACATTAATATTTTATAAAGGTATCCTCATTTTGCTAACATCACTGCCAGGATGGCGCAGTGAGTTGACTGTTTACCACTGAACTATGCAGTGATCTACAGGTCACAAATTGAAATCCTGGTATGTTCAACTCAGCCCTCTATCCTTGCAATGTTGGTAAATTGAGTACTATTAATTTGTGAAATGATAACACCAGTTATATACAGTGCTTAGAAATGGCAGAAGTGTCATATGAAGGCATCTTAAAAACATCACACATTATTAGGTACTACGAACAAGAAATAAAGCAAGGGAAAAATTATAAGTTTTGACAAGATGAACTAGACAATTTAGGGGATTGAGTCTACACATTTGTTAAGAAACTTGATGATATTCAATATCACTAGCACTAACCTTCAAAATCACAATGGCTCCATTCTACAACAACACTTAGCATAGCATCCTCATAAACTGACTTCTCTTGCTGTAAAGTTTAGAGATTATTTTCTCACTCTTAAACCTCAGAATAGTTTAGAGGGCGTCTGGTGGTACCACCATGGAACATGTCAAGCTACACTCACTGACTAATATACAACAACGCCAGACAAGAAAAGAACAGGAGAAAAATGTATCTCAAAACAATAAAGTAGCATAGCAACAATAGCACAAAGAAGGGAAGAGGAGAACAAAAATGCCTTGAAAATCGCAGCTCACCAATCCATCAAACCAAAAGCAGAGGAAAGTGTACAATATAGCAACCTCTATTTCTATCCTGATGTTGGACTTGGCCCTTTTTCAGGGTCATCGCCAAACTTTTTGTCTTCGCCCTCCTGTTTTCTGGAACCGTTTTGTTGGCTTTCAGGACTCCGTGCACTTTGCCACTGCTAACCAGTGCTACAGTGATTGTGCTTTCTCCTCTAAACATGGTACGGGTGGCTTATATCCAGTTGATATAACTATTTACTTATAAGTCCCTAGTAAAGTGGCACTACATGTTCCTAAAGAATGTAAATTAAATCCTACTAGTGGGCTTGCAGCACTTGTCCCACCCACTTGAGAAGCCCTGTAAACCTGTCTCAGGACTGCCTTTGCAGGCAGCTTGTGTGTGCAGTTTTAAACTGCCATTTTGGCCTCGCAAAATAAACCTTTTGCCAGTCACAAAGCTGCCTTTTTAATACAAATAAGTCACTCTTGGGGTAGGCCCTAAACAGCCCACAGGGCAGGGTGCAATATATTTAAAAGTAGGACATGTAATTTTAAGTTTTACATGTCCTGGTAGTGAAAAACTCTTACATTTATTTTCACTTCTGCAAGACATGTTTCTCACATAGGATAACATTGGTGTTACTTTATGTAAATGTAGTTGAGCTTATATAGCGCACAGCTACCCGCAGTGGGTTTCCCCGCGCTTGCTTAGGGAACCCGTCCTGGTATTCCCCTGTGAGATAGCAGGGTATCCACAAGGTGAAAGTCAGGCATCCCGCCGCGAGGGGCCGTTGTGGAGATTAAGCAAGCTATTGCCCAGAGTCGCAGAGTGTGAACCCGTGAGTCGAGGAGGCACCGGGGCGAGAATTATCGAGTCCGTGGAATTTTTAGCCCAAGACCCACCGAGGCGGGGAATTGAACCCTGGTCCAGGACCGATCTCAGCTTCTGGGTCTGCCGCCTCTAACCCCTGAGCCACACTTCTCCACAACTCCACTACTCCTTATTACATTTAATAAGCAGTAACTTCCAAATAGGAAAAGATAAACAGTTTATCTTTGGTGTCTTTGGAATTGTAATGAAAAATCCTCTTTTGTGGTAAAGTTGGATTTTGCATTACAACTTAGAAAATACTACTTTTAGAAAGATTACATTTTCCTGCCCTTGCCATTCAGTGCTTTCAGCCTGTATCTGCATCACATGACTGGGTGTACTTGGCAGGTGGTCTTTGTGTATTGATCCTAGACAGTCACAGAGAATAGAGATCTCCAGTGTGCCAGGATGTGCCATCACTAGCAGGATGGGAGGCAGTAGTTAGACACAGCCCCACTTAGACCTGAATAGGCGATGTCCTGCTTTCATACACAGTATTGCATACCCCCTGTAATTTGGCTGGAGCCAGGGCAGAGGAGGGAGGAAACCTGTGTGCTTCAAAGGGAAGCCTCTATAAGCTTCTACCACTTCAAAGGAAGCACCAGGTATAAATATTGGACGTCGGACACCAACTCTTCCGTACACTGCTAGACCTGTGGAAGACTCTGCCAGAAGGGAGGACGGCTGTGCTGCCACAAGGACTGCCACTCTGCTGGACTGCTGCCCTGAGGGACTGCCTGCCCTACTGTGCTGACCTGCTGCCCTCCTTCCTGGGTGAGAAGAACTGGACCTGCAGCCGATGCTCAGGATCACCAGAGTGACTCCAAGGGCCAGTTACTTGCCCACCTGATCAGAAGACTCAGGTACAGAACAGGCTTCATCAATTTTGAACCCAGCACCTGCACTGAGTTTCCAAGTCTTGTCCCCCAAATGGTACCACCCTGATCCTGGACCCTTCGAAGTGGAGCTGATGGCGCTTTGCCAGCCCAGTTGTGGTCCCAGCAGAACTGACACAGCACAACACATCACCTCTCAAACCTCCACATTGGAACCCTAGCGGGGCACATCACCTCACAAAACTCTGCATCGGAATCGCTGCACGATGCGTCCCGACACAGGACTTTGCATCGCAGCCCACAATCTCCTCGGAACTTCCATTGTGTGACACAAACCTTTGCATCGCAAGCCCTTCATCAACGACATCCTCAACAATGCAAGACTCTGCATCGCAAGCCCCATAATTTCTTTGGAAACATCCAGTGCCCGAAGCATCTGGAAGTGGGCCTGAAGGTGCTCTGCCAGCCCATCTGTGGACCTAGCAGAACAAATGCATCTCCTCTGCTTTGCGACGCAGACACAAGCAGAACCGATGTATCGCCTCTGCTGCGTGGACTTTTCCCAGCACCAGGACTCTGCATCTAAGCTTTCCAGCTCCATAGAACTGATGCAGGGCCTTGCATCACAGCCCCACAGCTCCTAGGAACCACTGCATTGCCTAGGCTGCATGATGCATTCTCAATGCTGGACTTCACATTGCAAGCCCTCATCGATGGGATCCTCAAAGATGACGCAGGACCTTAATTTGCAGACTCATAGGTCCTTGGAACTGACGCATCGCCTCGGGTGCGTGGCCCATTCTTGGCACAGGAAAACGCAATGCTCCTCAACCAGGATTTAGGATACTCTTGTTCACCTGTAACCAGCCCATGCTCCATTACCGTCAGCCAGACTTTGTGATTTTGTCACAATCCGGCACGGCCAGATGTCCACAGTTGGTGTTGTGTGTGTTTCGGCTGTATTTTCACTAAAATCTTTAAAATTGTATATCTCTGGGTCTACTGATTGTATTTTTGTCATTTTAGATTAGTTTTAATTGTTAAAATTACTTTATTTTATCTTATCTGGTGTGGGATCCATATTGTGGTGTATTTTACTGTTTGAGCTGTTGCACTAATAATTTACACATTACCTCTGAGTTAAGCCTGACTGCTCTATGCCAAGCTACCAGAGTGTTGCGCACAGGTTAATTTAGGGTTGTTTGTGAATTCACTCTGACGAATAGTGTGGTTCCTGCTTTAGTAGGGTTTCATCCCCCTCAACCACCAGCCCAATTTCTTACAGGCATTTGAAAGAGCCGGTCCCATAAGTTCTGGACTTATTCTAGAATCACAATCCTATGGGTTTTTTTGCAGCATGAAAGTAACCCTGGGTGTAGTTTGTGAAGTAGTGCTACGCGTAGCTACGCAAATTGCACTTCGCACTACGCGAGCTACGCGTAGCACTTCTCGAACTGCGTAGTACCCTGTTCGCACTGTGCAAGATGCCGTTTTCAATGATTGCACAGTGCGGACAAGCATCCAGCACTGTGCAATCATTGAAAACGGCATCTTGTACAGTGCGAGCTGTAGTTTTCTGCTGCTCGAGTAGATTTTTACTCGAGCTGCAGCTTTCTCAACGCGGACTGGTAGTTTCTCATCGCGAGCGGTCGCGAGCATACGCGACCACTCGCAATGAGAAACCTGACCTCCCTGCATTGAGAATCTCGCCGGGAGGTTTATTTCCCTCGCTCGTGATCGCCAACTTGATGTTGCTGATCGCGAACGAGGAAAAAGTCTCGCCGGGATGTCATTTTGCTTGCTCGTGGTCGCCAACTTGACGTTGAGGACCGCAAGCAAGCAAAAAATGACCGCTGCACTACACAACGCTATACTATGCGTGTTTGCACTGTGCTACGTGCAATTCGCGTAGTGCGAAGTAGCGCAAACTTCGCAAACTACGCGAGCGTAGCGTAGTGCTTTGCCCAGGCTTACATGAAAGTGTAAAGGGGAGAAAAGTCATTAGGGAAAGAATCAATTAACCAACAATACTCCTCTCTACATCATAACCCACAGACAACTACTTAAGGTTAGTTACGTTTATTACAAAGCCAAAAATAGCTGGAGATAAAGACACCTCAAGACGAGGGTGTAGAAATACAAAAGAATTAGCATGAAGCCAAATATGCGCATCTAGTTTAGACGGTGCAGCATAAACAACACAATTAGTTTGAGACGTAGGGTACAGAAAATCAGGAAGCATGAGTCCAAATTTCCCTGCATCGAGAGTTGGTGAGTGAAAAACATTAAATCTTTTGCTACACTAGCACTAAGGTGACATACCTACCTAAGCATTTTCAAAAGAAAGGATTAAAAGGTGTCAGTGCATGGAGTCTAAGTCTCTCCACCATGAATGGGTCAAGTTGCATAAAGCAACCATCACAAAGACAGAGCTAGTTCTAGGATGCTCTCTCTGAAAGCAAGAAAGAAGTGGCACATTATCCCTAATTCCAACAACCAATTATCCACAGGCAGCATTCCCATGATGCAATTTGAATTACCCTATCCACTCTGGGTACAGTTCTGAAGGTATTTTTCCACAATGTCGACTGTGTACCTCGTTTGCAACAGTTTGTCGTTGGTTCCCAGGCCTTCTCCTGTGTGCAGCGTCCTTTAATATTTCAAGCCACACGATTGTAAATTCTTCTGTCCTTGTCTAACTAGTAAAACAAAGACGTTATTCTACCTAAAAGAGCGATTCTTCACCTGCAACACAAAACATGAGAAAGAACAGATTCCACAGCACACATGAAATTCAAACTGTTAATATTAAAGCAAGAGTTTTCAGGGGCTTGCATTTCAGGCCTGCGAATTCTAGCTAACATAAGGGAAGCATCCTGGAAACTTTACGAATACACATAACACTAATGCAATTTCAACTAATACATTTACCTACGTATGAATTAACATGATTAATAAATGCATTTAATAGTCAGTACACAACACAAATTCTTCATGTTAATGTTTTTTGCTAGTTACATTCATTTTCTACGTTAATTCTCCTTGCTGCTTGTCAATGATCTAAAGTAAGTCACATATTCATATTTATACATTTTCACAATTCTATAATTTTCACGTTAATACAGCAAATGATTATATGTGGGTATGCGCTAAATGTGATTATGATGTACCCCTGCAAAAAAAATACGATTTCAACTCTATCACATTCTATGGGTCGCCATAGTAGTACAAGGAAGTTACAACACAGCTTCAGCTCCATGCCAACTTAAATCGATGCTTTATTTAATCCATTTTGAATAGTCATCTGTGCTGCTCGTGAAACTTTACTACCTTTTTAATATGTTTAGGGTGATCACTTGACTACAGTGTATTCAGTTTTGATATCCAGTAACGCTAGATTTCGTAGCCATACTTTACCCAATTGACAGTATGATACTCCTATAGTGTTTGAAATATGTAGCAACTGGAATTGTTTTGCCCTGACACACCTTTGCTTCTATCAAGAGATGGTAGAAGATACTGTGATCCTCTGTAGATGCTGACCTCCACATTAACTCACAAGGTGGTGAATGAATTACTGCCTCATTTTACCACCCTTAACTAAGGTGCTACATCCTGACTTTTAGCTGCAGTAAATATCCTGCTGTGGTAGTGGCTGCCCAGTTACTTTACATTTACACTTTGCACACTGAATTGTTATCGGTTGGTGGTATTATCTTAGAGAGCTCTATCATGATAAAATGTTTTCTGCTGACCATCCGGTGTTGCAGTAACTGGGCCAGTCTGTGGTAGGGCCAGAGTTAGCCTGAATAGGAAATATATGATGAAAGTCTTTTTAGTAGTGTACGTGTGTTGGTTTATGTAAGGGGTATACATCATCTAGTAATTCAAAGATGCAAGAGTGAGCTGAAAGACCATTATGCCCGAAAGAGGGACTGCAAGACATCTTGCTATCTGCACAATGTGAAAGTAAATCAGAATATTCAATACCAAATACCAATTGAGAACAAAAAACACTATAAAAATATCGTTCACCTCTGTACCTGGAAAAAATGGTTCATGCATGAACCCTGATCATAATTACATTCCATTGTTGATGAACAGTGATGATGCGTATAGGTGGTTAAGTGAGGTCCTGAGTGATTGGTTAAAATGGTAGACCGGACTGTAGAACTCAGGACCCTGTGGAAAGCAGAAAAAAGAGGTGAATTCATAGAGCTAGGCTCTGGATATTGGTAGGTGTTCAGACATCCAGAGCAACCAGTATCACCACATGCCAGGTAGCGTCCACTCTCCGGATGACATTATAATGAAGTCATGAAGAACACCTGGAAATAGGAACCACTCAAAGAATAGTACTGTGTCCTGTTTTTCGATCCACTTGTGAAAGTTTGAGGACTATATTTATCAAGGCCAATCCTACAGTAGGCCCTAAATTGCTGTGAAACCCCAGCCATGTGAAATCAGTCCTCCTACAAAGATGATCAGTCCTCGTCAGAAGTTTACTGGAGCTTCTCATTCCCAGCCTCTGGCTGGTGGCCACTTGCCTGGACCACTGCTGGCTAGGTCTTCCACCCTTACTTCTTAGGTAAGGTCTATGTTTTCTGTGATTGGTGGAGTGTAGGCAGGCCTGGGTCACCCGTCGGGCCTGCACCAGTGGAAACAAGCACACTCAGATGATGATTTCTCTGAGAGACCTTGTTCCTAAAAGGAGAACCCAGGCAGAGATCTTTAAGATGCGTAACAACTATATCCACCTCCACAAGGAGGGAGCAAGCATGTGCGGGCCTCAGATTCTCCAGCCCCACAAGTCTCCTGTGGCCTTCTGTGGCAGAGGGGTGTTTACAAACAACAAAAGATTGTCAGCAAGAACTGAAGCACAACAGAGCAGGGGATGATGGAGTTGTTGAGGTCCAGAAACTAATGGAATTAGTGAGGCCAAAAGTTCCCCAAACACCCACTGATGTAAGAAAATTGCCCCTTGAGATATATACAGCTCTTACTGTAGGATAAATCCTCACACAGTCGCCAGTGGGACACATTAGATCATTAAGAAATGCCTATTTAGGCACTCTTAAATAGAGCATGCACAGTCCTACAGATTCTCTGATCATAATCAGCTAAGGACCTATTTTGTTGCTGCCCTCTACAGAAGAATCCATCGGTTCTATGTTCATGTACAGAAACATTTAAAAGTTTGCTTAGCATTCCTAGCTATACATGGTGTGTCTCCAGGATACCATGAATTAGAAAATAATGTGCAGTGGGGAATTCCAGTACTATCTGCAGCACTAATGACTGCCTCAAACTCCAACTTTGTGACCAAAAGAAAAAGCACGTGCCATCACTGCGCACCGACTCTGGAAGGCCCTGTCTTATCTGACCCTCCAGATTACACTTCTGATGGGGTTTCACTTTGCGCTTCAACTCACCCTTTTTTGAAAGGTTTTCTCTTTATTCCTTAAAAGAGTTGACCAACTACCTCTTGCTCCTAGAATCGATTTGGTTGTCAACGTGTGCTATGCAAAACACGGAACCTAACCATTACATGAATCCGTATTTCAGCTAAACATGAATTAAATAACTGGGCGTCCCTCAGGTGCTTGTCTGTTCGGAAAATCCATTCTTCTGTGTGAAGTTCCCTTTTCCACCTAGTCCTGGATGTCATATTCTTTGCACCTAATTTACCATGTAGGAACTGACAGCCTCGATATACACATCATTTAAGTGCTTAGGAAACTGGGAGTAATTCAGTCGGATAACGTACGTATGCTAGCGACGTCTTTGAATACCTCCAAAGGGAGAAACCAGCCTACACAAACTTGCTAACCATTGTGCACTGAGCTGTCACCTCCGATGTACCTTAGCATTATAGCTTTTTCTTACAGGGGGAGATGGGAAACAGAAAGTGTATAGTTTCGTTCACGCAGACTTTGTCAGAAAGTACGCCTGTGATATGATTTCTGTCAGAAACAATCTGCTTGAAATTTCTCTGTCCATCCTTTCAAACACTGAGTGGCTTGTCTGTTTTCTAACCCTAGGTGATGGGGTCTGCTGCCTTGTCAGATTACATCTGAGCTCACTCACTACCTGCTTGTTGACTAGAGCACAGACTCACTGCAGTGGCAGCCCGAGCCTCGAGGCTACCCAGCATCTGTCTCTTCGTGTAATTAGCCGCAGTCGTGTGTGAGGAGAAACACAGAGATTTTGTGCTGAAAAAAACCCATAACTTACACCAGACAGACGTTACTAAGCAGCAAAACACGTTTTCTGATTTTGTTTTATTTTTATGGAAGCGGATCCTGTTCTTAATGCAAGGAAGGTAAAACCTTGTGCATCAAATGTTCTTGACAATAATGTTAGCCCGAGAACCAAATCGAAATGAAATGCCTGTTTGGTTTATAAGATTTAAGAAATTGCATATTTGCCCATTAATGCCTCTCAGGGTGAGGAAAAGCTCAGCGAAAGCTTTTTGATGCCAACGATTTAGTTTTGGGTTGTGATATTTTTTGTTGTATCCCATTAAAGAGACCGTAGGGAGGGGTTGATGTTTGGGGTATATGACTTTAGCACACTACAGCATAAAAGGTCTCCCGGGTTGGAAAAGGCTGTGATTAACCTTCACAAAAACATTTCCACAAATGTGTGGCCAGTAATGTTTTGAAAGCTCATTGGGCCAGTAAAACTTGTGAAAACCGGGTAGAACATGAATGCAGTTATACATGGGATTATGCATTCTCCTTCGAGGCACTTTTAGGGAAATGTATGGCAAATACTGGATTTCAAGGCCTTTTTTGCTGACAACCATTGGTAAACAACAAGTACACCTCTTTTGCCGTTGAGGCTGGACCTGGGATTGAGACCAATTAGTGAAGAGCTGGCACTCAAACCGCTGACTTTCTGGCGTCGATTGTGGGCTAGGCCAGAACTTGCAACATATAGGTCTGAACTACAAGAGTTTTTAACTCTGCCAAAAGCCGCTCTTATCCCATGGTTATCCTATGTGAAAAAGACATGTGAGAATCTGGGACGGCCGGAGCTTTGGCTAAACCCAGGGAGTGCGTGCTGTAGGATCCCTAGGAAACTCCTGGCAAAGGAATTTTATGAATTTAAATTATCAAAACTTATAGGGGCTACAAAGGAGGGGTCTCTTACTAACTTATTTGTTAAAATGAAAGATGTGTACCACCAAGAGAGTGTTCTTGACAATATCAGCCCGGTCTTCACCAGAAAATTGTTTCTTCAGTGGAGACATAGCTCACTCCCACTTGGGTCATTTACGAAGCAGTGGTCCAATCCCCCCTCATCAGAGCAATGCTCACTATGCACCCAAACCCGGGAGGATGACCTACATATGATCTTTTTCTGTAAAGCATACCGTAGACCCAGAAATTATTGGCTTGTTCCCCTTCTTAAGAACCTGGGTCTTAGGCATTATCTACATGTATACAGAGTGTTAAAAACAGATCTTTCGCCCCCGGTTGTGTTTGCGGTAGCTAAATTTTTAAGAGCAATGTGGCACATTCGAGCAAGACATATAAAGCAGGTTGAGGCTGGGGATAATAGAACTATTGAATAAATTGTATTTTGCACCATGTTGTTATTTATGCTCCTTCTCAAAATGTCATGTGCTTTTTATTCGAAAGTTAACTCTATTTTAAATGTTTTTATTGTTGTATATCTTTTATGATCTAAAACGGTCGAAATAAAGATTATAAAGATTGGGTTTTAATTGCAGTTCTAAACTCACTGACACTCAAAGGTACACAGAGATTATGCATACAAAGATATGGTCTCACTGTCAGTCAGCACTGTACTGGCTGTACCTGGCTCATACAAGAGAGACCTTAGTCGAACACGAACTAACCAGGCAGTCACCCAGCCATTATTTATTAACCTCAGACCCAGTGCTAAACTTGTGAAGACCATTTCAGGTGGTGGACACCGGCCACTTTTTGGGGACTCAGAATTAAGGCCTGATTTAGAATTTTGCAGATGGGCTGCCCCTTTACAAATTTGACTGATATTCTATCTGCCTTATAAGATGTGCATTATGGTAAACATCCTTTATGACGAATGTGTTACAACGCATGCAATTACCCAGCATTTTTTACTCCTCACAATCTTTTACAACGCAGGGCTTTACACTGCAAACCATTACCACACATTCGCCAAAGTAACGCCCCAGTGGAATTAGAATAGTAAATTGCATTGTAATGGAGAATGCGTTGTAATGGATTGCGTTGTAAAGCCCTGCGTTGTAAAAGATTTAGCGGAGTAAAACATATGGGGTAATGGCACGTGTTGTAAACACGTGCGGGGTAAAGTGTCACATTCATGCATTATATGTTGTTGTTTTTTTAACATTTCCATCTGTATTTATCCATGTTTACTTTTTAGCCTACTTATTCATATTTATCCATATTTATTTGTTGTTCTGAGAATAAATGGAAATGTGAAAATCCATTTATTCCCATTTATTTAATAAATAAACATACACTCATGCTTTGATGCCTGTCACATTTTAGCAAATTAGGCAGCCAAATATAACAAAACCCCACACCCACAGGTAAATATTAACAATTATGCACAAATATATGTTAACATATGCCTGGCTTCAGGCAAACCTCTTGTAGTCTTTATACTCCCCAGCTGTTGGCCTGGAATAAATGAAGGACAACACAGAGAGGCACTCACAATAAGCACATTTGTTTGTAGGTTTGCACTTTTAAAAATAAATAGAGACTGGAAACATTTTTTGCGTGGATTAATTAGTAAAGATAAGTTAAAATGGAAAACAGGAAGCGTTAATGATATCTTATGCTACTTTAACAAGGCAGACGGGCAATCAGTGATGTTTGTGACAGAGTACCCATCCACAAAATTCTAAATCAGTCCCTAATTTTTCATCATCATATTTCTACCAGGGCCAAAAGAGAGAGAGAAGTAGAAAATGGAGAAAGGGAAAGATAGGAAAACTGTCACAAAATGGAAAAGTACGAATGAAAAAGAAACTACAAGAGAAAGAAAAAGAGACAGAAAGTATAGGGTGATGGAAGAAAGATTCATTAAGTTTAATAAAAATTAAGCAGTTTTGAAATTTGTCAATCCTGGCAATTGGCAGTGCTGGCACCAGTCTTCTAAGAAGGTCACTGGGCACTTGGGCACTTGGGCAGTCGCCAGTAGGTAGTTATAGTTAGGACCATGTTTCCATAGGAACAGCATTTTTTTGACTTGACTATAACTTTGGCGCCGTTTGACAAATCTTCATAAAATTTTACAGAACAAGTGCCCAGGTGATTCTTGTGCGGCATTGAAAAGTTTCACGCCGATGCGTAAAGTGGGGGCTGAGAAAAAGTGAGGGTCAATAAAAGTGTGTTTCCCATATTAATTGTCATGATAGCTTCGAAAATAACTACAGCCCGAACCACTCAACAGAATAACACCGAATTTTGCAGAAAAGTAGATTTGGTTATGAAGGTCACGCTTTCACTTATTTGATGTAAATCCATCCAGTAGTCGTTGAGAAATTTAGGGAAAACCAAATAAAGATATCTGCAATCGCAGCAAATTTGTGAATAATAACGAGCTTGTGCAGGGAAATGCAGAGCTCTGATTGGCTGCCAACACTTCAACCAGGTGCCCACCCCCAGGACACAGCTGTTTGCCATCACTTGACAGGAGCTTTGACAGCTTCCGCCAAGTCAGAGCAAACACTCCGCTTTCTGGAAGCAGAGATTTTGCTTGCTTCCCTGCCCACTATCAAGCAGGAAGGGAAACACACAAAATGATTACTTTCACAGACAGGTAGCTGCATATGTAGCAGCTCCCTGTCTGTGAGAGCAATACAGGCTCCAGAAGGAGGCGGGAATCCGTCAGGGACCATGGGGACTTGAGGCTCCCCTGCGATCCTTGGGGAAAAGAGAAGAAAGAGGAAAAATAAAGGTGAGAAACGAGCAGAAAGAGGCAGAAAAAGGGTCAGAAATGAGCAGAAGGAGGCAGAATAAAGATCCGAAATGAGCAGAAAGAGGAAAAATGAAGGTCAGAAACAAGCAGAAAGAGGCAAAATAGAGCTCAGAAGCTAGAAGCAGGAGCTGAAAAAAGGAGAGGAACAAGCAGAAAAAGGCAGAATAAAGGTCAGAAACTAACAGAAAAATGCAAAATAAAGGTCTGAAATGAGCAGAAAGAGGGATATTAATTGATCAATGAGTAGAAAGAGGCAAACAAAATGTGAGAAACTAGCAGAAAGAGGCTGCATAAAGGTCAGGGATGAGCAGAAAGAAGCAAAATAAGGGTCAGGAGGGCGCAGAAAGAGGCAGAATAAAGGTCAGCAACGAGCAGAAAGAGGCAAACTAAAGGTCAACAATGAGCCAAAAGTCGAAAAATAGAGATCAGAAATGAGTAGAAAAAGGTGAAATAAAGGTTGGAAAATGAGCAGAATGAGACAAAATAGAGATCAGAAACAAGCAGGAAGAGGCAAAATGAAGGTCAGCAATGAGCAGAAAGAGGCAAAATAGAGATCGGAAACAAGAAGAAAGAGGCATTCACTCACAGACGCGCATGCGATCGTTCACAACCCTAGTCAGACACTCCTGTACCCACTCACAGACCAACTCAGACACTCATGCACCTACTCACAGACATACTCAGACACTCATGCACTCATGCACCCACTCAGAGACTCATGTAGCCAATTACACACCCACTCACAGACTCGTGCACCCACTCAGACACCCATTCAGACACTCACACACCGAGTCACAGACCCACTCAGACACTTATGCACCCACTGAGACACTCATGCACCCACTCACAGACCCACTGAGACACTCATGGATCCAGTCATAGACCCACTCAGACACCCATGCATTCACTGAAAGACCCACTCAGACACTCATGCACCCACTCACAGATCCACACCGGCACTCCTACTCTCAGTTGCACAGCTATGTACACACCCATACAGTCACTCACAAACCCACTCACAGACCCATACAGCCATTCACACTCCCACAAACCCACACACACACTCACTCAGAGACCCATACAGCCACTCACACACCCACTCACCTCCCTATACAGCCACTCACATACTCACTCTCAAAGGTTACAGGTTACAATTAGGAAATACAACTTTTAAAAAGTTGAATTTCACTTAAAAAAACAACCAAAGGTTACAGGAACATTATAGTGAATAAATAGAATTTATTTTAAATGTAGAACTTCATTGAAAGAATCAAAGGTTACAGGGACCTAACAGTTGAGAAATAGAATTTAAAAAACCATAGAAATTCACTGAAAAAGCCAAGGTTACAGGAACGTTATAGTTAGGTTCAGATTTCGCTCATACAAAAGCATTGAAATTCAGCAGTTATAGTTACTTAAGCTATAACTTACCCCCCACAATGTGCTGCTTAAGACCTCACATATTCCATCACTCATGACATGATCAGTGACATCACTAAAGTTATTCATAGGAAATTCTCTGCCCAATGGATGCCCTGGATGATCCTGAGGAAAACTGTTGTGTCCCTCACATATGCACTTAGGTCCCTAACAAAGGGGAGCAGAAAATATTTAATAAAAATAGACACCTTCTCCAAGAGACATCCTATGGACGACACAATGAAGTGCCCGGTGAGAGCCTCCCTACCCTTATGGATTTTTGGTATGTGCTAAAAAGTGGGTGAACGTGGAGATTCAACCCTCAAGAACTGATATTCCTCAAAATCTAGGACCCCTTTGCTCTCCGTATATATACAAATATAGACACACACACACATACATTATATATATATATATATATATATATATATATATATATATATATATATATATATTCACTGAAAAAACCATAGGTTTCACACAAGTTATAGTTAGCTGTACATTTCACTCGTAAAAAACCAATGAAATTCCACGTTATAGTTAGTGCAGGCAACTATAACTCACGCGACCGCAATCCTCTGCTGATGCTAATACTGTATTTAGACACTTATTTGCCCATGTCTTCTTCCATTAAATTTTAGCTATACATATATTACAAATATTTTTTTTTCATAAAGACACATATGTCATTAGCAGAGGATTGCGGTCGCGTGAGTTATAGTTGCCTGCACTAACTATAACGTGGAATTTCATTGGTTTTTTACGAGTGAAATGTACAGCTAACTATAACTTGTGTGAAACCTATGGTTTTTTCAGTGAATTTGCAAGGTTTTTTAAATGCTAATTCCTAACTATAACGTGTGTGAAACCTATGGTTTTTTCAGTGAATTTGTACGGTTTTTTAAATGCTAAGTTACTTTACGCCGTTCGTGCCATGCGCACCCACTTCACGCAGTTCGTTCGGTGCGCGCACGGTGCGCTTCGCGCACCGTGCGCGCACAGTGAGCACGCGGTGCGCTTCGCGCTCCGCGCGCCCACTTAACGCAGTTAGTGCCGTGCACGCACGGTGGGCACGCGGTGCGCTATGCACACCGCGTGCCCACGTTAGGCTGGATGGGCCATGTACGCACGATGCCCTTCGCGCACCGTCCGCACACGGAAGACATATTATGCTCTTCGTTCTGAAAGGTTTTCTATTAAATGTTCATTGAGGTGTTATATGCCATGCACAAAAGGTGCACTTCAGGCAATTTTTGCACACGGGGGGGGGGGAAAATATGGATTTTTTTATTTTTTTGAAAAAATTTTACCGTACGCGTATTCGGCGTTTTTTAAAAAAAAAATGTTTTTTATTTTTTGGCCTTGTATGGCCTTCTGGCACACCATAACCAAGGCTAGGTGGTTAGGAGCTGTCTAGCCTGCCCCCTTTTTATGATATCCAACTTTGTTTTTCCTCCACCCCTCCGAGTGCGAGAGAGAAAATGGCGGCCGACACTTCCTGGTTTCGACCGATTCGAATGTTTACTAAGATCTAACAGCCAATCAGAATCGCGCTCGCGCACGGCACCGTACGCGTACGGTAAGCTTACGGTGCGCGCTCGGAGCGCGCTTACAGATATATATATTGATTTAAATGCTATTTTCTCAGGAACTACTGAACAGATTTACACCAGACCTACAAAAGGCACTTCCTTGAAGTGAGAACTACCTCTCTGCCAAATTACAAGTAATTCTGTTCAGCCGTTCGGGCTGTAGCTGTGTCTAAAGGTCCTATGGAAAAATACATGGGAAAAACGCGTTTTGGGACCCCCCTTTTTTCTCAGCCCCCGCTTGACGAATCCCCCCGAGACTTTCAGGGTAGGAGCGGAGCGTAGCGCCCCATTAGTTTTGAAAATTTCGCGAGGATTCGTCAACCGGCGCCAAAGTTATTCCAAATAGAATGTTGCGGATTTCCCATGGAAACAGGGTCCTAACTATAACTACCTACTGGCGACCGCCAGTAGGTAATATATATATATATATATATATCCTACTGGCAGTTGCCAGTAGGTAGTTATAGTTAGGACCAAGTTTCCATAGGAAGAGCATTTTTTGTTTTGCTTATAACTTTGGCGTCGTCTGATGAATCCTCATGAGATTTTCCAAACTAATTCTTTGTGCATATCAGCTCCTATGTGGGAAGTTTGGGGCTGATTTGTCTGGGGGGGCCGAGAAAAAAGGGGGTCCCAAAACGTGTTTTCTCCATGTTAATTTCCATAGGAAACTTTAGATAAGGCTACAGGTCGAAAGGGGGAACGGAATTGCCCCAAATTTGGCAGGGGGAAGGGTCTTGGTCTAGAAAGCAAGCTTTTGTTTATTTGGTGTAAATCGGTTCAGTAGTTTTGGAGAAATATCGAAATTTACAGATATCGACATTTGGGAATTTTGCAATCTGATTGGCTGAGGCGTTACGATCACGAGCTTGCTGCTTATTGGTTGTGAGCGCTGCGAGCGGTTCCAACTAGGAAGTGTTGGCCGCCATTTTGTGATTCCGTTGAAACAAGTAAGGGGAAAAAAGGGCAAAAAGAGTAGGAAACAGGAGGATAGGAGCACTGTAACCTCTGTGGGGGAGTGCGAAGCGAAGTACTCACTCCTAGCGGTGTGAAAGTGCGGTGTTGCTCAGAGTGACATGGTGCTGAGATGAGATGTTGCTACAGTCGTGTATAAAACCTAGAGCCTAAACCGGGAGGTCATTGCTGTAAAGTGATGTGCTCTGGTGTTTGTAGGATACTTATGGAAGTAGTGTTAGTAGGTGTTTATACCATACAGGGAGTGGGAAGCGAACTACTGAGCTCTACTGTGCGTTTATACTATACAGGAAGTGGGAAGCAAAGTACTACGCCTACCGGTGTGAAGACTCAGGGATCAAACCGAGCTGATTGTTGTAAAGTGATGGGCTGTGGGCGCTGTAGCATACTGGGCGCTGTAGTATAACTGTAAGTAGTGTTAGTATGCGTTTATACTATACAGGGAGTGGGAAGTGAACTACTCACCCCTACTGGTCTGAAGACTCGGGGATTAAACCGTGAGCTCATTGCTGTAAAGCAGTGTTCTTCAATCTGTGGGGCGCGCCCCCCAGGGGGGGCGCGCCACCATTCCAGGGGGGGGCGCGAACTCCACACGAAAATCTGATGGCTGATATTCGGCCGTAACGGAGGTTTTGAAATCAGCGGGATGGCAACCCTCACACCTTCAGCCCTTGATGAGCTGTTAAGAGGTGCTTGAAGGTGACTGGGAGGGAGGGGCTGCAGCTTCAGGCGCAGGGGCATCTATTCAGATGCAAACAGCCCTGAATGCGTCTCTGCAATTTAGAGGGGCCTCACACATTCCCTTTCTGCCCAGGGCCCCAAACATCCTAGAACCGGCCCTGATTAACCAGAGGCAGCACGTGGTTCTCTTCACAGAGCTTAATTACTGTCACTAAATTGTAAGCAAACCTCGGTTCTGCAAACATGCAGTCTATAATTGGAATAAAATAAAGAAATGGCACAATCGCACCCACACTGATTAAACAAAGTATGGAGGACAATCAGTTAAATCAGTTATCTTGGAGTATCTCTTTTAAGTACTGTACATCACAGTGGGGGATGGCAAAACTAACATTTTGGAAAGAGAGCCTGTCTTCACGTTGTCTTGTCCAGGAGGGGTTGAGGAGCCCTACCCCTCCCTGGAATACTTGAAACGTGTATGCCCACCCCTGTGCCCACCCTGGTGGATCCTGTCCAAGTCCTGGAATGGCTCCTGCAGCGAGGGTGAAGTTCTTGATGGGCCTCTTCTCAAAAAGGCTCAGCTCAAAATTAATATGAAAAGGTGGGCGAGTGAGTAAGTGAAGGGATGGGTGGATGGCTGGATGAATTAGTGAAAGGGTGAATGGATGAATGAAAGATTGAATAGATGGAGAATGAGAGAGGATGGATGGATTGATGAGTGAGTGGAAGGATGGATGAGAGAAAAGGAAAATAGCTGAATGTATGGGTGGAAGGGTAGCTGGATGGGTAAAAGGGTGGATGGATGAGTGAAAGGATGGATGAGTGAAAGGATGGATGAGTGAAAGGATGGATGAGTGAAAGGATGGATGAGTGAAAGGATGGATGATGAGTGAGTGGGTGGATGGATGAGTGAAATGTTGGATGGATTGATGAATTGATAAGTGCAAGGGTGAATGGATGGAAGGATGAGTGAAAGGGTGGAAGTAAGGATGGATGAGTAAGTGAAAGGGAGGGTAGATGGACAAAAGGATGAATAGATGAGTGAAGGAGTGAAAGGATAGATGGATGAGAGAAAGGATGGATGAGTGATAGGGTCAATGGATGGATTAATGAGTGGATGAGTAGATGGATGGGTGGGTGGATGGATGGAAGGAAGGAAGGATGGCTAAGTGAAAGGGTCGATGGAGAGGGAAAGGGAGGATGGATGGATGACTGAAAGGGTGGATGGGTGGAAGGATGAGTGACTGGGTGGATGGATGAGTAAGTGAAAGGATGGCTGGATGGGTGAAAGGGTAAATGGCTGGATGGATGAGTGAATGGATGGGTAGAAGAGTGAATGGATGAGTGTACAGATGGATAGGGTGAAAGGGTGGATGGATGGATGAAGGAATGGTTGAGTGAAATGATAGATGGAAGGATACGTGATGGATAGGTTTGCAAATGGTTGAATATGTTTGGATTTGGCTGGGCTTACTTATATACTATGGCGTGACCTCCTCTGATGTGTCTGTAAAACGTACCTATTGTCCTGAAGTTTTGTCCTGAATTTTGACCTTCTGTCCTGAATTTGTGTCCTGAATTTTGACCCTTTGTCCTGAATTTTTACACTCACCGTTGGCAGTAGCAAAAATCCATCCACAGATTTACCGTATCTGTGGTGAAAAACAGGCACACCCGTCACATTAATGTTGATGGTGTTATTATCAATCTGTCATTTGTAAAACAAAGCATCCTAGCAAAAACAATTTGCACACATTTTATCTTGGAACATTTTGTTTGTTTTGAGCTGTGTAATAAGCCTGTCATTAACCACACCCACTCACAAATCTACAGTTCACTAAACTCCCATTGCGTTGAACATTATTTGCCGGATATGGCCCGGGATATGCGGGTGGCAGTCAATTATGTAGTGTACAAGATTCCAGAAATTTCTGTCAGGTGGTGGGGGGGCCCGACATTTCAAAAAATTCAGTTGGGGGGGGCTCAACCTACAAAAGTTTGAAGACCTCTGCTGTAAAGTGATGTGCTCTGTGTACTATTTCAATGTAAGTCATAGTACAATGTTAGTATGTATTGATACTATAATGTAAGTATGTAATGTTAGAATGTAGGGCTGTCATGAGGGGAATCTTGGGGAGTTTGTACACGGTGCTGGAGAAGACAGAAGCCTTGGTGTCTGGTCCTGTTGGTGGCTGTTTAAGCTGTTTTCTTTTCCTGCAATAAATCTACTTATTGGATTCACTGCTGTCTTCCTGTTCACTACATAAATTTGGCGACAAGCGGGAGAAGGTGAAAAGAAGGCAGCACTCACCAAGATTTTGCGCTTGCTTGCGTTGTGCTGAAGACCCGTTTTCTTTGTGAATCTGTTTCTACTCATCCCAGGGTCGTGTGCTGAAGACCCGTTTTCTTGGTGAATCTGTTTCTACTCATCCCAGGGTCGTCGGCTGATTGAACTATGTGATCCTACATCTGGTAGGATTTATATTTTTTGATTTTGGGCTTCCTCTGCCTCTTCACTACACTCTGGTTGCTGTACCACATGTGTGCAAGTAGTGTTAGTATGCGTTTATACTAATTCTTTAGTTATGCATTAAACAAAGCATCATGGTCCCATGGAGCGCCACCTCCCAGGCGCAGGTCATACAATGTCCCGGGGTGTGCAAGCGTGCGACATTTATGTTTGCTCTTACAGGGCGGGAGCATTGCTTGCACCCTGTGATAGTAAATTCTTGTTTGCCTCGTTTCAATAAAGCGGAAACGGATGGTAAAAATGGAGAAAAATAAAATGAAGCAGGGTCTCACCCGTTCATTTAAATGAGCCCACTGGTGGGTAATGTTCCGGGGCCAATCCTATTATTATATTGTGGGGTCTCTGCAGCACTGGGGATCTTAATCTCACATGTAAATTAGGCGCGGGAGGGCACAGAGACGTTTCGCAGCTTAGGGGATCGCCACCTCCCTGGGTATTGTTTACGAATTGTTCGGGGGGCTCCGAGGCCAACTCAAGACCGGTGATCGGCAACCTCCGGGGCTTTATTTAAATATGCAGGGTGGGCCTCGCCAGTCCTTGAAGCCTCGGTGGCCCTAGGCAGTGCCTTATTGGTTCTGAAATCACACGGGCAGTACTCATGGTGTTATAAAGTGATACACTCATTGAACTCTTGCCGTTGTACAATTACCCAGGCTTCATTTATGTAATAGTCTGTTGGTTTATATTTGGTAGGTGCACCGGAAAATTAAACAAAATTTCCCTTATAACCTACTATCAACCGCCAATTTTAACAATAAACTACAGACAAGTGTTGCCAGAAAAAGAAGACCCATACACTCAGTTACTTATTGGTTAAAAAAAAATACTTTTTATGAACACAACACAAATAAATGGAAATGTAACTTTATTCGAACAACAGTAAAACATGAAAGAAGTGGATGGGACTCCTCCGGAAGCAGCGTACAAAACCTGCAAGACAAAAAAGAAACATAAGTATGTGTGCCATGTCTAAGAGAAAAAGAAAGGTAGTGAGAATGAAAGGAGGAAAGTGAGAATGGGACAGAGAGCGAGTGGGTGGAAGGGAGAAGGGGATGGAGAGTGAAAAGAACAGAGGGAGGAGGAGACAGAGCGCCGGCCTACTACACCCAGCCCTCACTGTTCACCTCCTGTCACCCGTGTGTCTGGGACGGTGGGGTCCGAGAGAAAGAGTGCGGTCCAGCAAGTCCTTAAAATGAAACAGAGATATGAACGAGGCCAGAGATTACATTATTATCTATGGCAACATCGCTTGCCTGCACCTGTGCACCCAGGCTGCTGCACCCAAGCCCCTTTCTCCGCTCTGTGCTCAATTGCAGCTCCTGCGCGCCATGGCTTGACTGCTCACCTGCCACAACCGGTGTGTCCAAAGACATGCTGGTGCGAGCTCCAACTCCAGGGTGCCGCTATCAGGGTGGCCCAGCAGGTCTCCGGGGAGGGTGTCTTGATACCACGGTGGAAGGCGTCAGAATGCCCAGGGCATCTTCACGGGGTGAGCACCTGCTCTGCCCATTTTAGCTCCACTAACCCAGTGTCTGAAAAGGGAGAAAAAATATAATGTTGGAAACGTCTTGAGGTAAATGAAGGTTTCTTTAAACGTTAATAGAGAATACAGTTGAGTGCATCCTTCCTTCTTGAAGTACGATCTACCAACTGTTAGTGGTAATCGTGGTTCAAAGAGGAGTTGGAATGTACGAGAATACACATGGTTAAATAATAATATGTTATGCCAACGTTCACATTCAAAGGAACAGAGAGCATGCTAGAAGCATAATGTGCGCGTGAAATGCAGTGGCGGAAGCCTGTGTGCATGTACACTTAGTAATCAGCTCACTACAGTGCCCCAAAAGCCAACGCCATGTGTCTGTAGGGCAGCGCTGCCCGCTGGCTCAGGCCTACTGTACGGTCCAGCAGGTACTTAAAAGGAGACAGAGATGTGACTGAATGAGGTCAGAGATCACATCGGTACACAGGGTAACATCAAATGTTCGCACCTTTGCACACAGGCTGATGCACCCGCCCCTCCTGCAGCACTGCGCTCAACACGTGTCTGTGGGGCAGCGCTGCCCGCTGGCTCAGGCCTGCAGTACGGTCCAGCAGGTCCTTAAAATTAGACAGACATGTGACTGGATGACGTCAGAGAACACATTATTAAGCAGGGCAATATCGCTTGTTTGTACCTGCGCACCCAGGCTGATGCACCCCACCCCTCCCACAGCATCGCGCTCAATTGCAGCCCCTGTGCACCCAGGCCCCACTGCTCACCTGCTGTCATTGTTGTGTGTCCAAACACGACGGGCAGCAGTGTTCACAATTCAGGTTCAGTGTTGATTGCGACAATGGTGTACGCCTTATGGATCCCTTTTTTTATTGCGCATTGTGATATGCGAGGTGGATGCGGCCATATCACCTGAGGCAGTGTAGAAGAACTGGGATATGTGGCGACGCCGTTATCCTATTTATATGTATGCAAAGTGGGCTGGGCTTGCGTACGCCAGGTGAGTGTAGGGGTGTGAATAATAGTTCCGGGGACCTGGGCGTTATTCAGTTCCTGCCTGGCCAGGAAGTGTACTTATGTGTGTTTCTGTTGCAGTTTTGACGTCACAGAATGCACAATTTACATTAATGTAGCATGTACCGGGAGGGCAGCAACTATTGCTAATGAGATGCTGTTCGAAAACATTGAATGGCCAACATCACATGTCGTTGCCAAGGTTGTGGATATGCGCAGACACTCATGTCAATGGTGTGCAGTATTATTGAAAGTGTTGCTATCGCGAAGTGCACACATGTGAATGTGTTCAGATGGAGGGAGGATCAGCAGTGAGGCTACGTAATAAATAGTGATAACGTTCATTATAGTCAAGCAATGCATGCCAAACGTGAATCTGAAAGTCTCACATATGACACACTACTATACTGGTAAAGCCTGACGCCAGAGAATACAGCAATACAAATGTACACATTACTGTTTACTGTTTTTCACATGTGATCTAGGATGTGCACTCTGCCTGTGGCTGATGATACCCCTTCGGGCCAGCAATACCAAGGCCGAAAGGCAGCACAACCAGGGGCATCGTGTAACACACATTTGATTTTGATGTAACGTTTGAGATGCATGGCCATCACACATGGAAGGCTAATGTACAGACCATGAATATTGATCAAGATGATCGTTGCATGTTGTGTGTAGTAGAAGATATGTGTACACAGCGAAAAAACTTTTTAAAAAAGCTCTCTTAGCAGAAGGGGTGTGTCTCATCAAACGCTGTAGAGAGAATGACTAAAATGGGTGCGGTCCTCCAACTGTTACAATGGGAAATGTTATGAACTAATCAAATGCTATTGTTTAAGGTCACATGGCATTCGCGCATCGAGGGCGCAAGGAGGCCGCACCCGACAAGATTTTGAGAAAATATATTTAGCATAATATAAGTTTATTACAGTTAGAAATATATAAATGTTTAAAATATTTTAGATTATCTCTTGCTCTCATATACAGTTTACAGTTATTTAGATATAGTTTTGAGACATAAAAAAAAACCGAGGGAATGGCATACCCGGCACAACACCATGCGTCTATGACGTAACACAGGTCCTGGCAGCATGCACTCGTCGCATAATCAACGCTCAGCAGGCGCAACCCCATACGTACATGACTTAACGCGTGGCTTGGTACTGCGTACCCGTTGGATACCTATGTAGCAGCTGGCGCGAACTCATACGTATATGATGTTACGCAGGAAGCGGTGCCACGAATCCGTCGGATACGAAATGCGCATCCTTTACGAGTTTAGCAATATGGCGGATAGGATTCGCGTGGTGATGGAGCTTGGTACACTACTGGTGGTATGGGAGTGCAGTTTTCTAAAAAAAATAAAAAAATAAAATCTATTTTTGGGGGAGGATATAAAACATTACTTAATTTTTTAAGTAAAAAAAAAAGAAGTATAATAGAGTTCCCAATTTTTTTTTTTTTTTTAAATAGAAAAAATATAGGTGATATAAACATTAAAATATGAAATTAACATTTAAAAAACCTTCGAAATTCACGGAAAAAAACAGGTTTTACAGACTTTATAGTTAGGAATTAGCATTTAAAAAACCTTTGAAATTCACAAAAAAAAACATAGGTTTCAGGGACGTTATAATTAGTTGGACATTTGACTCATAAAAACCAGAGAAATTCACCTGTTATAGCTAGTTGAGCGAACTATAACTCGCGCGCCCGCAATGCACTGCTGATGATGTCACATATTACATCACTCATAACATGGTCAGTGACATCACTGATGACATCTCAAATGACACCGTCCGTGTCCGTATGTGCTGTGCTGCTGCTCGAATGCGGAGATCGTGATATATATATATATATATGTATATAAATATATATATACACAGTTTCCAGTAGGTGGTTATGGTTAGGACCAAAGTTTTTTCAAATAATTTGGCTCCGCTTTAGGGGGTCCCAAAACAACTTTTTCCCATGTTAAGTCCATGGGGATTTTTAATTTTTTGAACACGACTACAGCCTGAACAGCTGAATGGAATTACACCTAGCATGCTTTTTGCGATTTAGTGTAAATCCATTCAGTAGTTTTTGAGATATCTATCTTTAAAAAATATAGATATATGAGTATGCGAGCCCTTGCATTGGACTCGTGAATCCTATTAAAATTTGATTGGCTGTCAGCATTTCAACCAGGAAGTGTTGGCAGCTATCTTGGGACTCGGCTTGAAGCTGAGTCCCAGAAAGAGTTTTAAAAAAAGAAAAAGGGTCAAGGTAGGAATACCCTTTCCCCCCAGAATATGGTGGGGGTCCCTCAGGGACCCTGCTGGGGGGAAAAGCATTTATTTTTATTTGATCCATGACGAAATTCTAAAAAGAAAGGAATAACCCCAAGGTGGGCCAGGTCCCAGGAGCATTGTGGAAATGTAGGTGGGGGGGCACAGGGCCCCCTCTTACGTCTATACAAAGCCCCTTGGAGCACCACCTCCCCGAGGCATTATCATTAATACATGCGGGGGAATCTTGCAGCTCTCCCGCTACCCCGGAGACCGCCACCTCCCTGGGGCACAAATGTAATTTAAAGATAATGCGGGGGAGGTCCTATGGCCACAGCCTCAGGGACTGCCACCTCCCCAGAGAACTGTTGTATAAAAATATGGGGGGGTCCACTCAGCCCCCCCGCTGCCCCGGGGACCGCCAGCTCCCCAGGGTACATACACTAAATATTAATTTTTTTTAAAAATTCAGGGGAGGACCTATGCCTCCCTGCAGCCCCAGGCACCGCCCCTCCCCTAGGGCTAAAATAAATCATAATGTGCTGGAGGCTCCCACCCACCCGTGCAGCCCTGGGGAGCACCACCTAACTGGGCACTCATACAAGAATGAAGGGGGTCGGTTGCGGCCCCCCGGCCCAGTGACCACCACCTCCCCAGGGCAAATTGGAACAAAGGAGGGCGGCCATGTGGCCCCCCCCCAGGAGCCCTAGATGTCCCTGGGTACTGCTACCTCCCAGGGCCAACTCCACCAATGTCCTGGTGTTCCCATCCCCCGGACATTGCAGTGTGCTGAAGCTTGGTACCGCTCCCACCAAACCATAGCAAACAGCTGCTCTGCTTTCAGCAGGCGAGAGAACAAAATGCTGTCTCTTGCTGAAAGTAAAGAAGTGTCTGTTTCCCTGCTCGCTTTCCATGCTTGCTGTCCATGTACCAAGAGAGTGACACTGTGGCAGTAGCCCTTGGAAGTGTTGCAATGACCAATATCCATGCTAGTGTCCCAGTGTCAGAATCAATTCCAGTGTCCCTACGTCAGTGTCCTTGTGTCAAAATCCCTGTGTCAGTGGCCCCAATGCAAACCACAGGTCAGCACCACAGTGTTGTACCCCTGCCCCCAGTCACTTCTCATGTGTTAGAATGTTTATGTTATGTCATTGTTGCTGTTGTGTTGAAGCATCTGTACCCTAGTTGTTTCTGCTCCTGTGTCCTGGCATCTGTGCCCAACTGACAGTGTCCCACAATGAGTGCTCTTGTTTCAGTGTTGCCTTGTGATTTCTGGTGCTGCTCTGTCAGTGTGCTAGTGTTAGAGTTTGTGACCCGTGTAAACCTTTTACTCTCACTTTCTTCATATCAACATCCCTAGCTCACTGTTGGTGCCCCTTTGACAGTGTTTGTAGTGTCACGTTCGGTGCCAGTTTCTCCATGTCAGTGTTCCTGTGTCAGTACCCTCTACCTTATTTCCAGTATCCTTTTGTCCTAGAATCCCTGTGTCAGTCTCCCATTGAAACATCTCTGTGCACTGCCCCATCATTAGTGTCTGTGCTCCCCATCAAAGTTCCTTTGTTACTGTTTCCTTATCGCTGTTGGGGCTTCTGTTTTATTGTGCAGTGTCACTGCTGATTTACCTGTGTCAGTATTCTAGTGACAGAATCCATTTCCTTGGACCCCAGTAACAGTGTCCCCTTGTTGGAGTCATAATATCAATGACCCTATCTTGCTGTACCCTCATCAAAGTCCCTATATTCACATTGGTGCTCTTCTGCCAGAGTACCAGGACCGTTTTGGAGCCTCCCATGATGAATTTTGATTGAATGCTAAGTATACCATCTTATGCTCACATCAAAGCACTATGGGGATGGAGGAGCTCTGAGGGCTGAGGTAAAAGATGGCCTCAATATTTGGTGATCCAAAAATGGGTTAAAATTGATAAGTGTTTTAAGAAGGCTAACTTGGAAAAAAATGCGAATTAACATTTTTGTTAGAGCTAAACCCACGTCAAAAATGTTGATAAGTAAAATATGTGTTTCACTTTTGCATGAATTAAAGTGACTCAAGTAGCGTTGTGATTATCCACATAGCACGCTAATATTTGCAGCTGATCATGCAGAAGTAGTTGATAGTTTGATTTAGATTGAAGTTTGCTTCACAATTCAATTCAGGCCATTAATTGTAGCTTGAATGCTGAATGTCTTGAGAAATGAAGGAAGAATTGACATGAGCTAAGATTTTTTAAATTTAAGAGCAACTTATTGACCTGCCAGCCCTGCCTGCTGCCAATTGCAATTAGGAGGACTAAGCATTAATATGGATGTTCTTGGCCCTACCTGCACCCGCCCACACCCTAACATTAAATCGGAGCGCTAGACATTGCTTCAGATACTTCCAAACAACTACCTCTTCCCAATTAAGATTTGAACATAATCCGTATGGTGGGAAAAGTGTGGCAGGCTGACACAAGCCATCTCTGTTAAAGGCATAAAGGAAATTCATTGATGGCAATTAAGTAGTAAAATGAATAATGGGAAACTAGACCGTATGAAAGAACACCTATGAATGTAATAAACTAAGTATTTGCAAAAGTGAGAAGTGCATTGACAACCCCTACATATCAAATCATGATGATATAGGAATGAGCATACATTGTCTAATGAAATATGGCCCAAAGAGTATCTTGGGTGACAAACCTTGTTGACTTCACCTGAATGCATATATGGCTCAGCGAGAGCTTATGGCATTTTTAGGTCGAGCCTAAACAGCGCTGTAGACAAGCTGTTATCTTTACTTTGTGGAGTCTGACTCCTTCCAAGCTTTTGATTTGCTTGTGTGTGTGTCCTTTAAAAATCGTAGCCGGCGTGTCCAAGATGGCGGCGCGGTAGGACGCAGTTTCGTGTCCCTCCGGCATAGCCGTTTATCAGCTTCGGAATATCGCCTGCTCCCGGGGCTATCCGTCTATGATTTGAGACAATGAGCTTGCAGAGGGGCTCAGGGATCCTTAGTGGAGGAACGCGCCGCCGAATTGGTACCTTGCTGCTGCTTCCGAGCCTTCGTCACTTAGAGGCCTACTCGGATCTGCCTTCTGGTCGGGAGGCGGCGCGGCCCCCCCCGGGAGGGCGTGCATCGGTGCGGTGAGTGCCCCTCATCTGCCGCTGAGGACATCACAGCCTGCCTAGGGCGGGCTTTACTGTGTGGCCGATAAACAGCGGAGAGAGCGCCTGGTGGAGGCAGGAAACTCAGTGCCTGCGGAGGCCCGTACTCGACAGAGTGCGGTGTGCGGCCAGCCAGAGGTGCGGCCGGCCTGGTTTTGGCTCTGACACAGCCGTGGTAGCCTGATCGCCTTCTGTGGGGGGCAGAAATCCCCCGAGTGTAACGGGACCCAGGCGACGGCCAGTAGCGTGCGTTCCTGGCTGGCGGCCCTCGCGGGGTGCAGCTGAGGGGGTAGCGTGCGCGGGAGTCACCGGATCTGGGTCTGGCATAGTCGGTCTGCAGATCGGCGGACAGCACGCGCCTCGATAGCAGCCACGATGGACACTGACCTTCGGAACTCTGCATGGTGCATGGCCAAAGCTTGAGTGCTGTGAGTTGTGACGTCTAAACGCAGTGATAGCGATCCGGCCCCGGTGAGCTCACTAAAATGGTGCCAGCAGGTGAGAGGAATGGCTGACCCCCCGGGTGGAGGCCAGAGTGGGCGGTGGGCGTCCCGCGGCATCATGTGTCTTAGCGCGCCCAACGGTGAAGGGAATGGGCTTGAGGAGTGGCCTAGACGGTCCGTAAATCGGCGGACAGAGCTTGAGGTGAGGTGCGGGCGGCAGGCCTAGACCAGGGTGTGTCAGTCCGTGGATCGGTGGACAGGAGCTGTCTTGACTGGGTCCCTAGCGGTCAGCAACCCACAGGCCACAGCGTGGTTGAGGTGTGTGTTGGCGGAGCAATGGTGCCACCACCCTGTCCTTGGTAGATCTGCACCACCGACACCGGTGCAGCTACCTGCGGGGGAATAGAGGTGGGCAACACCGGTGCAGTGGCCTGCAAGGACGGGACATACTCCCGCATAACTTAATGGATTGGGCTCGTTGTGAGGCTTTAACGGTCCGCAAGTTGGCGGACGCCTTGTCTCCAAGAGAAACTGTACAGGCGGTCACGCAGGGCTTCATTGTTCTGGAAAGCGTGCAGGGCCAGTGCAGCTAAACCAGCATTGCTAACCAGAGTGACCGCTGGGACTTGTCGTGCCTGTGAGGGGGATCCACGCCATGGCTGCAGCGCGAGCCCGCAAAGAGAAATCGCTAAAAGAGCTCCTTCTGAAGCAGCCTGGCCAATCCATGGCCCAAAGTGAGAAAGGGGCCAGGAAAATGGAGGGCGACGACTCCCCCGCGACTAAGGCCTTTATGGTGGAGCTCTTTGCAGCCATAAAGGACGATATTCAAGAACTTAGGTCCCAACTGGCCTCGGATCTCAAAGACGTGTGACGCGAGGTGGATGAAATCAGAGAACGGGTGACAACCCTTGAAGAGCATGACGCTAACAGGGACGAAGAACTCCACCACTTGCAGCAAGACATGCTGCGCCTCAGAGAGCAGAACATCGATCTCCAGGCCCATAGGGAGGACCTGGAGAACTGCCCCAGGTGGAACAATATGAGAATGTCAGAGCTTACGTCAGTGCACTCTTCCAACGAATCCTTGGGGTTGAGGAGACCCTGAATATTCAAATGGACCAGGCCCATCGTGTGGGCCTCCCTCGAGGTAATAAAGCACCCCTCCAGATATCCTGGTGTGTGTTCACGATTTTCAATTAAAGGAGCGCATTATTCGGAAAGCACGTGAAGCCCACCCCATAAACTTTCGCGGACACCAACCAGCTATATTCCAGGACCTAGCGGCCTCTACTCTGGGTAAGAGGTGGGTGTTCAAACCTGTGACTATGCATCTGTGCGAGAACAACATTCCTTATTCATGGGGCCACCCGTTCTGCCTGATCTTCTAACACCAGGGCAAGCTGCTGCAGATCAGATCACTGGAGGAGGCTATGGAGCTCCTTGGTCTAGAGCAAGCCGCATCTACAGAGAGCGAGGAACGGCCCAACTCTCAGCATGCATGTCACACATCAGGATGGCAGCGAGTGGGCAAGTCGACACCGGTCATGAAACCCGATCAAGCTACGAGAGACAGAGAGAAGGAGGCTGTACTTTCCTCTCTATCACAAGCCACAGAATGCCCTGCTACCCCGTGAGGTTTACAATGGATGGCTCTGCGGCAGGCTCACAAAGGGGTGTTGGAGGGATGGAAGGCCCTCTCTGGTTCATCGTCTTGATAGTCCCTCAACATTGAGGTGAACGCTTGTCGAACTATCCACAGGCTGGCGTTAGCCGCAGCCACGATCCCCTAGACTTTCTTCATTGTGACAGACTTTGGTCATGACTTATTTGTTGAAGTAATTTTCTTGGTTCTTGTTGGGGCGGGTCTTTCCTTCAGGGTTCGGGAGGGTCGTCTCCCCAGTGAGCTTCTTTTTCTTTGGTGCTTGCTTTTATCCAATGGTGTACCTCCTTCCCCTGGTGATCTCTCCTCTGGTTCAGCCCTCAATTCTCACAGTTGGCTCCCCAGCCATTCTGCTATTTGACTTGTCCCCTCTAAATGGATCTTAAGATTGTTAGCTTCAATGACCGGGGACTCAACAATCCTGTCAAACAAAAAGCGGTTCTTTTCTTACTTGAACACTCCGGTGGGGATGTTTGTCTCCTTCAAGAAACACACCTACTCCATAACGACAAACAGCGCATGCGTCACAGCCACTTTCCCTTACAATTCTGGTCCTCTGGGAATAGTAAGCGGGCGGGGTGGCCGTCCTGCTCTCTAAACGTTTCAGGGGTTCGGTGGTAGGGTCCATTGCTGAGATCAAAGGACGCCTCCTTGCGCTGCACCTTATTGTGGGACACTCACACTTTACTGTAGCTTCTATTTATTCCCCTAATGTCCAGCCGGAGAAATTTCTACTAGATGCATATGCGGAAGTCTTGCACACACCCGACCCCATAGTTGTGGTGGGAGGTGACCTCAACTTAGTGATGGACACTGGGCTGGACCGGTCAGGCTCACGAACCGGGGATGCGGGAGCCCCTTCAGCGGGTGGCGGTGACTGGTTGCGCGATGCAGGGATTCGAGACGCCTGGCGCTGCCTTCATCCGGACAAGCCGGACTTTTCATATTACTCGGCCGCTCACAAGACCTATGCCCGTCTAGACCATGTCCATGTTACTCCTGCGGCATGGGTCTGCACCACAGCTGCCACTATTGAGGCCCGCTCCTTGTCTGACCATGCACATATTACCCTGACCATGCGTCTCCCCGCTGCGCGATCCCACCTCACCTCCCACTGGCACCTGCTATACTCAATGCTCCGCTCCCCAGCTGTAGTGACAGACATTAGGCGTTGTTTGACTGACTATCTCTCAACTAACGGCGTTGGCGCTACACCGCTATTGGCGGTATGGAAGGTGCTTAAACTAGTTGTGCGAGGAGCGCTGATTGCCAAATCAGCTTACGAAAATGAAGCCAGACAGTCCAAGTGTGCAGAAATGGAAGCTAAGGTCAGAGAGCTAGAAGCAATTCACAAGCTTATTGGAGCTCCCAGAATCTGGAGGCAGTTGGAAAAGGAACACCTTCAGCTTTGGCGGTTAGACCTCGATTAAGCCGAACACGCGGTAGTGCGACTGAATTATAAATACTATGTGGGCTCAAATAAAGGGAGACGCATGTTGGCTCACTGTTTGTGCAGTCAACAGGCAACGCAGGCCATTAAGGCACTGCGGGGAGAAGACGGGTCGGCAATCACGGCCGCCGCAGAAATGATGTCGGCATTCCGTTCTTTTTATAAGACTCTCTATACTGCGGATCATACCCTGTTGACTGATCCTACTAAGTTCCTTCGAGGAGCGGTGGTCACTCCCCTCCCCGCGCATGAGGCGGAGGCCCCCATACGATTGAGGAGGTGATCTCTGCCATTGCTCGACTGAAGACCATGAAAGCGCCGGGCCCAGATGGCTTTAGCGCTCTTTTTAATAAAAACCTTTTCTGTCGAATTGGCCCCATTGCTTACGCGCTTGTTCAACTCTTTCGTGGATACAGGGTCCCTCACAGCCTCAATGTTACAGGCCTCTATATCGGTCATCCCTAAACCGGGGAAGGATTTGGAACTCTGCAGTTCCTATCATCCGATTTCCCTATTTAATATCGATGCGGAGCTGTTTTCTAGCGTTTTGGCTGCTCGGTTGAACTCCCATATGCCTGGACTGGTCGACCCGGACCAATCGGGCTTCATCATGGGCTGGCAATGTGGGGACAACACCAAATGACTTTGCCACTTAATTGATAAAGTGCAACGGTCCAAAGAAGAAGCCTTACTATTAGCGGTTGACACCGAAAAGGATTTTGACCGTGTGCATTGACCGTATTTATTCGCAACCCTGGAGCGATTTGGACTGGGGCCTATATTTGGTCAAAGGATTGCAAGCATTCATAGCTCAACCTCACCGCTGCTCAACTGACGGTAGATGCCTTGCTAGCTAACTTCGCCTTCGATTGGGTATCGGATGGCATCACCTATCTCGGTCTGGTCCTTCACAAAAGCCTCGCGTCAACAGCTGCCGTGAACTATGAAGCCCTTCTCTCTCGTAATCGAGCTGACCTGGCCAACTGGCGGCATCTGCTTTTGACCTGGTTCGGTAGACTGTCCGCTGTCAAAATGAACGTTTTACCGCGGGCTTTATATTTATTTCAAACGCTCCCTCTAGAGCCCGCCTACATTCACTGCGCCATATACAGACTGCGATTGAGCACTTTATGTGGGGTCCGATCTCCCCCCGCTTACAAAAGACTCTGCTCCAACGCACTAAGAAGGAGGGCGACCTCGCCTTCCCTAATATCACCCGTTACTACCAAGCTTCTTTGCTACGGTACCTAGTGGAGTGGAACCGCCCTACGACTGAGAAACACTGGGTCTTCATGGACCAGACGGTGGCGGGCCACCACATCTGGCGCGACGCCTGGCTTCCACGCCCTGCGCGCCTGGAGACTTTACTCCTCACCTGTCACCTGCCCCACAATGCTCGCTTGGGATAGGGTTTCAATGCGAGCAAACCTGACCACGTTTCCATCGCCCATGACCCCAATTTTCTCCAATCCCGCCTTCCCACCTGGGATGGACAAAAAGCTAGCAGTGCATTGGCTGGAGGGAGGCTGCAAGCGCTTAGGGCATTTATTCGACATCCAGGGACTCATCCCCTTTAAGGACTTGCGGGAGGACTATGACCTCCGTAGCTCTGACCTCTTTCTCCATTCCCAGATGACTCATTGGATTTCAGATCAGGCGACTCGCCCCCTGGCACACCGACCAATGCAACCGTTCGAGAAATGACTCACTCGTAAAACGGATGATCGGGGGCTCATTTCTGAAATATACTCCTTTCTCACAATGGGCATTCCTAAAGCTCGCAGGGCAGAAATGCTGGGAGGAGGAACTGGGGCGTACACTGTCCGATAAGGAATGGGAAGATATTTTTTACCGAGCACACCACACTGCACGCACCATGGGCCACGCGGAAACTGCCTTTAAGATTGCGTCCTATTGGTACTATAGCCCAGCTCGACTCGCCAAGTGGCAATCTTATTGCAATGGAACTCTGTTGGCGGGGGTGTGGCAGCCCTGGCACCCTCATCCACTTGCTGTGGCATTGCCCAAAGCTTACGCGTTACTGGGAACAAATACTGGACGACATTGATAAGGTCTTCCATACCACCATCCCTGGGCTCCCAGCTTACACTCTTCTAGGCCTTTCCAACGCGCTGACCTACCCCCTGCGCTCTATTAGAGGGAGACAGATGGCACTTGCGCTGAATGCTGCACACGGAGTGATTCTAGCTGGGTGGAAATCAGATAGGGTCATGGACCATACCCAACGGCTGCACCAACTCTGGTATCTCCTAGGTATGGAGAGGCTCTCAATGGCCACCCAAGGGACTTACGCAGACTACGCCAAGATCTGCGCCCCATTCATAGCCATCCTCTCCACTGAATTCCGGGAACTAACTTGTCCTAGCTACCTCCGGCTTCTGATACTAATTCCTGAGAGCACTCCCTCCGCATAGCGCGATGGATCTTGGTGGGTTGCGCTGGCCCCTTAGCCCAATGGAGGTGCTGCACCTTAAAGTGCTCATGGATTAAACTCTTTCCTTTTGCCTCCTGCTCACTGGGGAGGATGCGTGGGGGTGGGAGGGGAATTGTTTTTGTCTGTTATAATTTTTTTGTCTTTTATCAAAACCAACACTGCTCTGAAACTATGATCAGACTCGGGCTGCCGGTTTCCGCAGCTTGTATGGCTGGCGGCATACTGTAACACTTGGTTACACATGCACCGGGGTGGCGGTCATCGCCTCCCTCCTCCCCCATTCTTTCCACGCGGCCGGCCCTCTTTGGGTTGTAGGCGACATGCTGTGTTAACTAATAGTCGGTATGTTCTCCTTCATTGTCTCGTTATCACGACCTGATCAGATCTCAGCCGGCCCATGGGGTTGTAAGCGCCTGTTAGCTTTGCTCTGTGCTTTTCTAATAAAATCGATTTAATATTAAAAATCGTAACCTACAAATGGCTACTTGTGGGTGCATGTCCCACATTTCTCGCACGCAAGTATACTCCCACGGAGTTTTGCCGCAGGAGTGAGCAGGTACGCACACTCTGCATGTGTGCCTTTATCTTCTTGTTTTTCCGTCTGGCTGTGGTGGCTGCTAACTAAGCAGTGGGCTTTCTGTCGCAATAACAACCTTCGCCATCTCTGAGCCTCCGTGCCTCTCACACCGCCAACGTAGGATAGCGAGGAAGGTGAGTGCGAGTGTTTACTGTGCGTCTTTCTTGCTGTCTGCTGGTGCCCGTAATCCATGCGCATCCAGCATCCGGTGCCTAGGGGCCAGGTTTAGATTGATGACTGGGCTCCTGCCTCCTCGAGGACAGCAGCGCACTTGAAAAGGGGGGGCTCTTGGCCGCCCCGCCCGCATGGCGGTGCGGCGACCGCCCTTACCTCCGGGACCTCTCGGGGGTGGGGCGTGTCCTTTGGGGCGCGCCCTGCCACCGATTGGTTGCCACCCTCCCTTGACCCGGATGTCGCTAATCGACATCCGGGTCGGGGGGGAGGGGGCGGGCTGCCGAGGGATAAAGAAGCGGGGAGCGCCCAGGTGACCCTCTTGGTCCTTTGGTCGCTCCCCCACACCGGACGTGCCCTGGGCTCAGGGCTTCTTGTTTTCCCACCCACCATCCCTGGAGTACGCGGTTGATGCATTACTAGTCCGATTTAGTGTGTACATTGCTAGGATGTTGTTAGCTTAATTTTCAGGCGTTGTAAACTGTAACTGAAATGTTTCTTTTCTGATGAGGTTTTCTGTAGGACTTTCTCTCCCATTGTAGTGACCGATACTGTATCTGGAATGTTATGTTGATGATGATGATTTCTCGTAGGCCTTTCTCTCCCATTGTAGTGAATGGTACTGTATTATGTGTTGCTGCTGCAATTGTGTTTAGGCCCCTTTTTTCCCTTTTTGTAGCTCTACGGTGTTATACATGATGTATGATTTAGTCAGTGTAGTTGTCCTTTAGAATTTTTTCCCATAGGTCGTCGTATTTATTAGGAATGGGGCGTGCGGTAAGGTCATGACCGGTGAGCAACTATTTTAAGGTCTGAGGGGGCGGGCATCATCCTATGGAGGTTCCCGCCCAGGGGGAGGGGTCATTGGCCCCTCCTAGAACTTCAGGGGCAAGGTAACTGGTGCTTCAAAGGGGCGCGGGTTGGAGAGTCACGCTTTCCTTAGGCTGGTAGCCACCCCGCGCGCGCATACTCATGACGTCACCGAATGGCGCAGAGTAAGGGCCCTCCTTTAGTGGGTAAATGAAGTTCACGGCGTGGACCGGGTTAATTACCGGGCCCGGCTGCGCATGCGCACATCTTTAGGGGAGGCGCAGCTAGTAGGACCTGACACCGGTTAGCGACCTTGCCATATGGCCCAGAAATGTTAGTATACAAAAATGCAGAGGAGGATGTTAGACTCGGTTAGGAAACAATCTGTATTAGAGTTTTTGTTAAGGATAGTCACTCACACCTGTTGACAATAATGTATCTAATGTCCTGCTGATTTTTGTACAACTGTTTATCGTGCAATTATAAAGTTTATTGTTTTAATACTTAATAAATACGGCCGGGGGGTCTTGCAACCTCCCGCCTTCCAAAGATACCATGTTTTTATGTTCCTGTGTCCGGGGGTTGGTGAGGTCATAGGGAGGGGGCGGTAGCCAGTCACTGACCATGCGCCCCCATGCTGCTGCTGGCCGCCTTGAACTTCTTCGCCACCACAAAGACCCCTGGGCTCAATATCCGGGCAGCGCGCTCGGTACTCACCGCTGCCCACTCCTCCTGAGCTCAAGTCTCTTCCACACCTGCAGCGAGCTCGCCTCACGCCGCTGCTGGCCGCCTAAACCGCACTCCTCGCTCCTGACCCCTTCACAACTCGGGGACTGCGGACAACGCCGTGATGCCCGCAGCTGACCGTTCTGCTCCAGGCTCCGATCCGCCTGCAGTTCTTGATCCCTTTGCACGATCCCGGATTGGCAAATCCAAAGGCGGCCTGACAGTGCCTTCGCTTTTTTTCTCTGTCTCCGAAGGACTTGAAAGTCAGCAATGGTGTTCTTTATGAGGCTGGACACCTATTTTGAGTGTTTGCCATCTTCCTTTCAGCGTGGAGTGGATCCCTGTTTTATCCCTGCGCAGCCAGGCCAGATACACATATTGAGACATCAGGTGATGCTCAGACGCTTGAAAGATGTGCGGGACCACTTGTTTAATGGCTGTAATCACCACTCCTTGAGAGCAATACCAGTCCATAATGTCCTTATAAAATAGAACGCCTTCTGCATTGCCAACGTCTTAAACTTAATCCCGGCCCAGGCATTTTTTAATGGCAGCTCACTGCCTTTTGGTGATTATTGCTGAATAGTCCTGTTAGTTTTCAGCATTGAAACGTGGCTCTGTGCAATCAGATCACATGGAGTGAGATAGCTGTCTAGCTCATTTCCTGCCCTACTGCGTCTATTTTGCTGGTAGTGCACTGTGACTTCACACACTATAATGGTATGGTGTTAGCATTTATAAAGTGTTTATTATACCTGGTGAATGGTTCTATTACCCTCACTCTGGGGCGTGCAGGGTGTCAATACGCGAGAGTACACTGCTCGGGTGTTTGCTTTTAGCTTCTAGTAAACTATGTATGGAACGTGGTTCTCTTCCCTGCACTTTAGGGCCTGACATCATCTGTACGAGATGGCACATGGCTCCTCAGATTTGGGGAGTAGATCGAGGATTAACCCTTTTGAATTAAGTCTGGACCAAGCAAAACAAAGTTACAGTCGAAAATCATTGTGTCTTTTATTTACTTTGTTGTTGTCAGCCTAAGACAGCCATCTCTCAAAGATGTTTAACAATCACAAACACCTTCCCCTTGCTTGGATGGTTTTCGTCAGCGAACAGTAAACAATTGTAAAATGCCAAAGGATTATGTTCTACACCAAATATGAAAACGTGAATAAATTAAAGCAAGACAAAAAGAGATAGTAGGCAGAAATTTGTATAAATACCTTACACATTTTAATTTTTTGCAGCTTTTTTAAATATAGAGCAAACTCGCCCCAAGGTTTTTGGAGCGCTATTTATGCACACCAGTTGCATTACACAAGCTCACCTTTATTTTGTTTTTGTAGCAGAGGGAGATTAAGTGAATCATCCAGAATCACAGGATGGGGAACCTGTGGTACTGCACCCTTTCCCTGCTTCATGCACGTTAGAACGGTAAATGTTACTATACCCACAGTAATGTGCTGCATAGGTAAATACATATAAGGCCCCAAATGCGAGACCGATTGCATTGCAAATGCTTGTTTATCTTTTGGTGCTGAGGCTTCAATGGAGCTGAGGGGGTGGAGGAGGTGCCTCTGCCAGTCCCACATTGTCTGACCAGCCCAGTCTAGACTTTCGTGCCTATTTTGCTGAAGTGCTTCCACTAACATAGTGGAAGTGTGTTTGGCAAAAAAATAAGATAGATGCGTGGCCCCCTTTGCATGGTGGTATGGTGGGCCAGTTGTCCTTTTCAAAGACAAACTCTAAAAGAGGAGCTTGGCTTAGAAACCCCCCTGCAAAAATGTTACTTCAACTCTGCAAGTTTTTTCACAGGAGCATATGAGCAGGTGGATAGATGTAGGAGAATGCCCCATTACAGCTGAACTCCAAATGAGGTCCTTACTATCTGTTAGTGTGAAACAGAGAGGCACTAAGGCATATTAGAGCTTAAATGCAGCGGTACGCTGTCACTTCTTTGCAGTTCCTTATCTGATTGAGAAACATCATGCGCTCTTCAGTTCTAGAGCTTATGAGCTTTACTAAGGGCCTGATTATGAAGGTGGGGGCGGGCGGCACTCCACTGCCGCACGCCCACTCTGCCAAGAGTCGCTGCCGCCTGCTTGACAGATTATAAGTAATTTTGTGGTCTCGCGAGCAGGTGGTGTGGCAGTCCTGCTGCGATGCTTCATTCAAAGGTGGTGGCGCCTTTGAAAGAGGCACTGTAATGGGAATGCCACATGGCGTTCCTGCACAGCATGGACTTGAAGGTTCATGCTGTGCAGGAACCTGGGGTGCTGCAGCATGGTGTGCCCCCCTACATTCATCCCCAGGCTGAGGGGCACAGGGGGCGATTTGCTTCAGCACCGCCAGCCTTTCCATGGAGGTAAGACCTCCATAAAACCGCTCGTGGTCCTGAAACTTGTAATATGCATGGCCATGTGGCAGCTGCACCACCTGCATATTACATAGCCCCTGACCGCCATGCCACCGCCAGGAAACGTCCGTTCCCTGGTGGAGCCGATGGTCCAATTACTGTCCAACCACTCAAGTTGTAATTGGGTGGTCGGAGCGCCAGTGCAGCAGTGGCTGTACCGCCACCGCCGCACTACCATGGGTATGGCAGTCTTCGGACTGCCAGACTCGTAATTTAGCCCTTAGAATCTGGTTTGATGGGCTAACTGCCAACACTTTGCACTGTTTCTGCCCTTCCAAACTAGGTTCCGAAGGAGGAGCTTCAGCCAGACCCCTCAGGATTTTGTGGCTGTGGACGGCAAATTTCACAGCCAAAAAAAAAAGCAAAATTTGCAGCCCTAAAAGCATAAAATGTGCAGTATTTTTGTGTTGCTCAAAAAATGTGCCCGCCACAAATATACCGAATGCTTGTGCTCTGTCACTGCTGGAGACTGTGCTATGTCACAGTCTGTAACTTTGCAGAGTCTCCAGCAGCACATATCCTGGAGTCGCATGGTGTCTGATGTCAAAGAGAGCAGAACATAACATGAAATCTGCTCTTTTCGGCATCAGACAATCTATGCGTGCAGGGCAGCAACGGTGGGGGGTTGGCAGCAGAGAAGGTTGAGGGTAAGTAAAAAAAAACAATTAGGAGACATGGGGGAGGTTAGGGGTTAACGGGAGACAAGGAGGAGCCAGGGGAGAGAAGTGCAGTGGAGGATGGGGGACAGGAGAGCCTTTCAAGGGTCCACAGAGGGAAGACAAATGTGTGAGGCGGCCTGCAGGATAATTGTTCAGGAGAGGGCTCGGTGCATTTCAAAGTCAGGTAGCACAGGAATTTAACACCTCTGCTGCCTGCTGGCCTGTTGCTCACCCTCTCTTTACTGGCTCAGAGGCAGCACAGAGCCAGTAAAGAGAGGGTGACCTGCAGTTTTTTCTTTTTTAAAAAAATATTTTGCCGGCATTTTGTAAAAATTGCAGCATTTTTACAAAAGTCCAATTTCGTGATTCAATCCTGGGGAGGTCTGTTCAGCTCACTCCAATGGCACTGCATCGCTGGTTCTCTCCTGGTCTTCCAATCAACATGATGGGTGACCATCATTAATTGTTCTTGCTTGAGGATTAAAAAACATTGACCCTGACATGCAGCATTATTTCTCCATATCAGAAAACCGAGGAGAAAATTTGCTGCATTCTGGTTTCTTTTATTTCTGTTTAAAAATAATTGAATAGCAAGTAGGGAAACAAACATGGTGATGACTTGCCATTCAGCTCAGCCTTACTAAATCTGCTCTATTGGTGAATGCACTAGAGGTGTAGAGATTACTAGGTGTCAGACTATTTGCAATCATTCTTCCCATCACCTTTTGTGTTCTTGGTGTAGAGATCCCAAACAAGTACCCCGGGAACTCTTAATATGGATTTTTGTCTTCTGTAGGTCAAGGAATGCAGAGTCTTCAATGATTAGGAGGCTGGCTGACCACCACCATGCTTTAAATGAGCCACCGTTAAACTAAATGTCCTTTAGGAAACGTGTCGATAGAGTTTGAATTCAGAAACAGAGCATGCATTTAATCTGGAACTAACTCATCAAAGCATCAGAAAAAGGAAATAAGTATGCCTTCAGGTCTCTCACAACCCAGGCATGGCTTTTATCGACTTCACTAGCTTGGTTCTGCCACAACCCTATGACCTGCTCTAAGAAGAAGTTCACATTTCTTAAGTATCATAATTTAGTTAGACGGGCACAGAAGTAGTTTATTATCTTTAAGGCTCTGCATAATTTCCCAATCATAGTCAATCTGTAGAAAGATATATCCTGTGTATGCTTCAAACTTCAAGGAATATTTTGGACACCCAGCTATTGTTTGCTAGGATTTCTGGGAAGGATATCATACAGTGAAAATACATCCCCTATAATTAAATCCATTACGTTTTTATGATTTTGAATATAAGTAACCAAGAGTTTTATCAAGACAGCAAATGGTAAAATGGTACAGAACTCTAACTATGTTAAAGGTACTTGTCAACTTGCAATCAACCATTATGTAAGCACTTGGGATAAACACACAGTGACTGTGGCACAAAAATACATTAAAGGGTGAATTAATTATTAAGAAGGTCTTCCGAAGAATATTCCTGCTGACCATCTCAAATTATTTTTGTGAAAATGCTAATGATCTTCAAAGAAAGGTTTTCTTGTTGTTCATTCATTACTATGACTAATGTATGTGTCTTTATAAGTGTCCCTCCCCATGATACACCCCTGCAGTTCTTTCTCAAATAAATCTGAAAAAACTTTCATAAACCATCTTCCATTGTTCACATACATCTGCAAACCCATATTCGACAATGAGAGAGAATTGTGTGATTTACAGTGTCTGGCATCCTTACCCTGTTCACTGAAAATGCCATTCAAAGATCTCTTCACTGATGAAAGGATCCTAAACAATCATTTTGGTAGCCTGTCAGGTACAGCAGATATTTCATTCTTAAGGCTTTTCACTATTCCACTACTTTCTTGTTTGATAATTTGGAAGTCCAACAACTGTTTCTGTCTATTGTAGACCTTTAGTAGATCTATCTTGCAGAAAAAAAAATGAAATTCCTCCCCTTAATGAAAACTAGTATTCAAAAGGCCATTGTATGAGCGCACATTTGTATGAGCAGATCCCATCTCTACTTCCCTTTCTATGATAGTTTTCTATTTACCACTAATAATCGAATCTTAATATAGGGCCTGATTACGAGTTTGGCGATCCGACAGCCCCAACACCGTGTCTGTGGCCGCCAGTAGACCACAGTGCCGGCGGTCTTCAGACTGCCGTAGTATGAATTTACCACAGTGCCGGAGGTGTGGCTGTGGAGATCTTGTGGCAGTGATGATTAGTTTTCCATATGTATCGATGCCTATGTGAACATATCGACTGCACATGTGTCGAATGCACACATATGCATGATACATGTGGAAAAATTCCACCTACCCATTGCTGGAGTCTGGCTCATTTGCGTACAGACCAGTAAATGGGTATATGCCACAAAAAGGACTCACTGTACATCACTTCAAACAGGGTCCTAATCCTCGGGGTGAGGATGCTGGTGTGGAGGGAGGACCTGAAGGAAGGTATCCATGTCAAACTGATGGGAAGAACAGGAAAGGGAAGAGTACGCACCCCAAATCCTTTGTTTCTGCCAACTTGAAGCTGGAAGTCCCACTGTTGCTGTCGGCTTGTTGGAAAGCCAACTCATAATACGGATGGCGGTGAAACTCCTCTGTACCACCCTATGGCAGCTGCTTTTACTCCACATTGACTCCGGTGGTTAGCGATGTGCTGGTGGTGTCGGCGGTTCAGACGCGGTCTTTGTAATAGCAATTTACCAAACTCGTAATACGTCGGTCGGACTGCCGAGCTTTCGGCCGTCGGACTTGACCGCAGGTAGGCAGCTCATGGACCATCAAAATTGTAATAAGGTCCTTAGAAAATAGAATTCTGTAATCCCTGAATAAACGTCAGTCTCTAATTTCTTTATAATCAACGACTTGTGACGCACCCAATTATTTCTACTTTATTGGTGTTGTTTAATCCTGACTACAACTTGATTAAGGACAATCTATGAATTGAGTCATCCTTGATTGCAAGATAGATAATGCCTCAGTATGCATTTCTTCCACCTAGAATGGCCTCTACGCCTGCCGGCCTAGTCTCTGTGACTGTCTGGTTGGCGTTTAGCGAACTTAAATGCAGAAGTACATGTTACAAACTTAGACCATAAACGTTGTGTAGAAGGCGGTTCACACACTGATTGATTCCAGTTGTGGTGAGTTACCATGTCCCCTCTTCTGACTTTCTTTTTGTTTGTTTCTCAATGCTAAGGGGGGCATTAGGATGGCGGGCGCATCGCCACCGCCTGTCTGGCGGTGGCGATCCGCCTGCCATATGTCACCGCCCGCCTACCAATTACCTCGTCATATTACGATGGTGGTGGGGACCCTGGCGGACGGAAAGACCGTCCGCCAGTTTACCACCGGTCGGAGAGGCGACCGTGTGGAAAAGGGCTTCAATATGGTGGCGGTGTCTGCAAGACACCGCCATCCATATTAGGATGCAGGCGGCAATTGGCCTTTCCATGGCGGCAATGCCACCATGGAAAGGCATCCGGTCTTTTGTGTTGGGGGCCTGTTGCGGGCCCCCAGGTTGTTGGAGGGGTGGGGGGCACTTGGGGGGTACCCATGGTACCCCCCTACATTTGCATGCACAAGGTGGCAGGCACCGGCGGGTGCTGCTTGCAGCACCGCCCGTCACGATGTAAAAAATGTGGGATGCGCCCGCCAGTGTGGCGGGGGCATCCTAATGCCACTTGCAGGTCCGCCACACCTTCGGCGGTCGGTCCCTGGTTCCCTTGCAAGGGCAGGCAGACATCATATTGGGCCCTCTAAGTTCTTGGATTTCCTTTCTTGACTTTAGGTGGAATTAGTTTTTTTCAGCCCCATTTCAAATGGCATTTATTCAATTCTAGGCCATTTCCTAAGCTACAACCTGATCAATGTCTAGGTATAGGTGAGTTTCCCAAACCTGTTTGGTCAAAATTATGTTTTTTGTATATTAACTCGTTTTCTGGTTAACTTACAGACGGCATCCTACATTTCATTTGTGCCAATTACCTTTTGTGACTGATTATTCAAAGTGAGTACATTCTGCCTTTGATTCATCTTGGGATCCATTTAACTTTTACTATTCTTTTTGTAAAGATACTTCTAAGATTTGCTTCCACTTCAACACATTTGCAGTTTTCAGTTTTCATCTCATATGTTTGAGTGTCACCATTGGTGCACAGGCATTTTGAGCTGGTATATAGGTTCAGAGGTGTATTTATTGCTTATTTTTAACTTTTTAACATTTTTAGTACAAGAGAATTCATCTCTGTAATTCCTCTTTACTATGATGGTCCTAAGCGACTAGTGACATTCAAGACCGAAATGTTGACGACAAGTCCTTCTCTTCCTGTGAGAATCTTCTGGCACTTCACCATTCTGTTTGTTGATCTTCATGGTGTTAACTACATGGCATTGAAAGTCAACAGGTGGCATGAGGGGTGCGACACACTCACTGATCATGGCACACAGTCATTGCATACTTTCATGTGCAGGCCCTAGGTGTGTCAGCCAGTGATATTCCACAGGTCATCTCATCTAGTTGCACAATTGATGTGTGATGACCTGTGTACACATGTCATGTGTGATGGGGCACTATGTGGCACACATCACCTTGACACTTGCCACATGTGTGTCTGTAGTCCAACTGTGTCATGCACAGCAGCAGTGGGATGGCACCGTCATCAACACCCGCACCTGTCTCCTGAGGCCAGGGACAGGGACACTCTATCAACTGACATGTCACGATCAGTGTGCCCACAGGTATGTGTCATGTGTTCCCATGAGCTTGCTGTTAGTGTTCCGTCAACTGCATCTGCTGTTGGTGCATCCAGCATGGGTCTGTGTGGAGATGGGCATGGCACACATCTACGCACACCATGCCACATGTGAATTCCCACGGCTGTAGGGTCTGTGTGCATCGGACATCATATTTTCCCAGGCATACATGTCTGCATCGTCTGAATGGCTGTGTTTAATTGTTGTCACGTGTACCCCTTCATCGCACTGTGTGTCATATGTACATTTGACATTCCATGTGACCTGTGCGTGTGCCTTGCAGTCAACTGTCTGGATGAGATGACATCCTTCCAATGCAGCTATGTGGATGTGTGTCACTCCGGTGATATCTCTGGCTGTTCACTCAGACTTGCCCCCAGCTCATTTCAGGGCATGTCATGTAGACTTGACAATCAACAGGTGTATCTGGCTTTTCGTAGGAGTGCCAGCATGCAGGTATATGTGTCCTGGATGTATTGCACACACCAGATTCCATAGTTACCTGATGTTTAGTAGCAGTTTAGCATGTCCTATGTTCATTGACATTGATGTTGGCAGACTCTCAATCTTCATGATTCCTAACAATGTCTTGCAGGGCACCGCCTGTCGCAAGAACAATGCCAGACTTGGCTGCCATGAGGGAACGTGCCTGCATCCGACGTTACAGATTCACTCAACAGTTGATTGAGGACTTGACCGACAGGCTGGCACCACACCTCCAACTGCGACACAGGTATCCTACTGCGCTGACCCCAAAGATGAAGATGATGGCAGCCCTACATTTTTTTGCCACAGGTACGTTTCAATTGACCATAGCTGATGTTGGTGGGATGTCACAGACAATGTTCAGCCGTGTCCTGCGTGATGTTTTGGCAGCCATGTTGGAGCACCTTGATGAATTCATCAAATTTCCTACTCCTGAGGAGTTGACAGATGTCAAGGGTGATTTCTATGCCCTGGGAGGGATGCCCCATGTCATTGGGTCCATTGATGGGACACATGTGGCTTTGGTACCACCACAGGCACAGGAGCAAGCCTATCGCAACCGTAAACATTACTACTCAATAAATGCCCTTGTGGTGTGTCTTGCTAAAATGCTGATTTCCTATGTCTGTGCACGTTTTTCAGGATCAGCACACGATGCCTACATCATGAGGCGTAGCAGGGTGCCACAAATGAAGCTGCGGCTGCACAACGAACAAGCATGTCTTGTTGGTGGGTATACTCTGTTGGTCCTGTGTGTTGCGGTATCTTTGGCTCTTACGGCATCTCCTGACCCACTTATTTACATGATGTTTCCATGTAGGGGACTCTGGATATCCCAACATGCCATGGCTAATGACATCTCTCCGCAACCCAAGAACAGCTGCAGATCACAGGTACAACAATGCACACGGGCAGACCAGGCGAGTGATTGAGAGGATGTTTGGCTTCCTGAAGAGCCGATTCCGGTGTCTTGACAAGACAGGTGGGTCCCTCCCATATGCACCGGAGAAGGTGTGCAAAATCTTCATTGTGTGCTGCATGCTGCACAACATGGCCGTTGAGAAGGCAGTGCCACTCATCCTTGATCCTGATGAGCAGCAACACCCACCCGTGGAGGATCCAGGGCTTGGTTACGAGGCAAGTGATGAGGAGGAGGAGGATGATATCCGTAGTCAGCTCATACGCAACTTCTTCTCATAATGGTGAGTCACTGGGTATGAGTGTACAAGCTTGTAGCATTGAGTGGCATGTGTTGCAATGTGTGTGTCCAGCTGACTGAATGCAAAGTGACTTTGATGTGTGTACTGATGTGTCACTCGAGTGATGATGTCATGCCACACAGTTTTGCGGAGAGACTTTTTTTGAAATTTGCATGTGTCCAACATTGTTCATGTTTCGTAACAGGCATGTGTGCGGCGAGATTTGTTTTAGGTGACTTCTTGTGTGTCTGTCATTCCCAGGTTTTTGCGCCTGTTGTCTGCTCATGTCATCTTTGTCCTCCTGCTATTCCTCATGAGGATTGTAACGTGTGCTGAATCAGCATTCCATGCACGGACATGTGGAACTGTCAGTTTGGGTAAGGATTGCAGCAAGGCTTTTTGGTGGTGGTACGGGTTGGGAAAGTGTGGGGACTGCTTCTGTGCATGTTGTGGTACCATGCATACATGTCTTCTCACCATGGAGCATATAACATGTAGCATCACTCCCATGACATGATAGTCACCCTTCTTGACAGTCATCTGTAGTGGAGTGTGGAGTCTGATGAGGGCATCAATGTGCGTAAACCTTGCCTCTGAAACATTGCTGATGCTACGGGTGGACATAGTGTGGGACATCACAACAACTGGCTCTATGGTGATTTGCAGCCTCTCCGTGTGCAGCAGGATGTGTTTGGCTCATCCCCTTGACTTGTGTGCCAGTTCATTGAGATTTACAACATCCGTGTTGTGAAGGGAGGGTCCAGCGTATATCCCACATGTTCTGTCAAGTGCCCTGTGAGTCTGTTTGTATGGACGCATTTCCCTTTGTGTGAGTTTGTGCAATAAAGGTGTTCAGCACAATCCAAAGTGCCTCATCTCTGTCACTGCAGATCTCTTGCCAGTTTGCATGCGTCATCTATGGCATAATTGTCAAAGATTGAGCATATGAGTGTATGTGTACTTCGGCAACATACATGCATTTCTTCATGGCTAATAATCTCTATTGTGCATGAAGTACCTGGTTGTGTATGTATTTGTGCAGGTTGCTCCCCACAACGGGATGTCAACGCCTGCTGACAGTGTGTCTCCTGTGCGCAGCTCTGCATGTTGTTGCCTGATCCTGTGGCCGTCATTTTTGTTGATTCTTCATACATTTTCTCGGAGTGACCCATGAGTAACCTGACACTCCTTCCTTTACATACACCTGTTGCACGACCCACGTCACACAACAGGCTCATGCTGCAGCCATCCCTCCAAGCAATGTCCACAAGACAAGCAACCGCCTGCTATCAGGCAACCCCTAAGCGCACACATGACACCTGTGCATGCTGAGTGTGCAACTCCAACTGCCTACACAGCGCTGCCCACCTACCAGACCCTGTCAGAACAACCAGGTCATGTCCCTCCTACTCCACACCCGCTCCGTCCACCAGCACGCCATTGGACTCTGTTACCTCCTCAACACAACAGCCCCACACATCACCTTCATGACAGTTACCTGGACAAAAGTATCCTCAGCACACAACTTCTTCATTGCCATCTCTGACAGATACAAGATCACCCGCAGGGACGGCACCAACAATCCCGGCGGATGACTTGCAATTTATTCACAAGTACACCCTCAGAGTCACAAATCCGGTTTCGAACCAACTCCCTGGCAACCCTCAGAGTAACTCTCACCTACAGATCTCCAGGCCTACATCCACAAATTCCCAAAGCCATCAACACGTACATCTGCACGCACGCCCTTACCTCCACAGGCTACATGTGGCTGGGGGCCAGTAAGTTCTTGCTGGAGGAGAACCACACCACCATCCATCATTGGTCCATCAAGATTTGCATCCACGTCTCCGACAAGGAACACACTGCCCCACACCCCGCTACCGATCTCCCAAAGATGCTTGATGTAAGTCGCCACAGACAAGCTGTGTGGGACACTCGAACCAACACCCCCGCCACACCCTGCAACCTCACACACTGGATCAGCAACTGATCCAACAATCTTGCCACATTGACGGACGTTCCTGTGAAGCACAACAACAGTTAAGCCACCTGGGACAATGCAGACCTACTGGACTCATACAGATCTAGCCGGACTCTTGTGCAAACCTTGCAACACAAAGAACCATCAGTTACCTTACAGCCCTGGAAAACGCCACACACAGCCATCGCCATATCATCAGCAAGGACAAGTGGAGATCCTTCAGATAGGGCCGAGGCACCACAACACACAACATAAAGGAGCTCATCAGCATTGTGAGTAGACTGACAGCAGCTCTCCATCCAAAAGACACCCCACCCTTGCAAGGCAGATCAAATCCCTTGCAACTGTTTACCACTGCATGTTCATGGCCATACACAACAGCCTTGGCACACAGAGGCAGACAGCACTATTATCCACGGGACAAACCCCCCTCAGGTTCTGGACTCCCGTCAGCAGCAAAAACACCACCTGGCTCATGTGCAGCATCCACTCTGGCTCTCCATCAGGCCCCTTCCCACACAACATCTCAACCACATCATTCCCCATCCTTGAAGCCCACTTCCAGCGCATCCTGAATGTCTCCTTTGAGTTTGCCACATTCCATGGGAGCTGGAGGCATGCAGAGACCCAGGCCCTTCTTCAACAACGGACGGCAGTACCGCAGGATCTCCTGGAACATCACCCTGATTCACTACCCAGCAAATGTCATAAGGAAGACCCTCAACGAGCAACTGACAAACTTCCTCTGCGCAAACAGCTCCAGGCAACCGGCACCAGAACATCTTCCACAGTAATCACACCACTGCAACCATCATCATTGCCACCACCAACGACAACTTTGCCCTGCTCAACAATGGTGAGACCACCCCCCTTGACCTCTCCACGGCATTCTACACCATATGCTACCACACTGTCAGCTCACACATCTCCAACACTGGTAACCAGAGGAGGGCCCAGGATTAAATCAACAAGTAGCTCACCAGCAAGGCCCAGGGAGTCGGCCTCCACCCTGCAGCATGTAGTACACTGGGGTCATGTGGCCCAGGGCTAATCTCTCAGCGTGACGAACTTCAATGTCTCCATGACCCCCCTCTCCACCATCACATGCACACACGACCTCATCATCATCTCGTATGCCATTGACACCCAGCTGCTCCTCAACCTCACCAAAGACCCAGCCATTGCCAGATCCAACCTTCAAGAAGGCATGAGATCCATTGACACCTGGCTGAACATCAGCCACCTGAGGCTTGACTTGGACAGGACAGAGGGCATCATCTGAGGATTGTCCCCTTACAGCTGGGTCAACTCCTTGTGTCCCACCGGCCTGGGCACCGCACCAGCGCCCAGTGGCCACGCACTCAAGCTGGTGTTCATCATGGACTCATCGCTCACAATTAACATGCAACTCAACACCATCTGTACCTCATGCTGCAACACCCTCCGCATGCTGCAAATGATCCACAGATAGATCCACTCCAAGGCAAGACAGACTGTCCCCCATGTCCACAACACCAGCCGGATCAACTACAGCACCGCCCTCTACGGAGGAACAACAGCAAAACTGCAGGAGAAGTTGTCCACATCCAGGGTGCATCCGCACACCTCATCTTCAACATCCCCCGCCCCAGCCACATCACCGTCCACCTGAGATAGCTAGAATGGCTCACTGTCTGCTGCAGGATCACCTTCAGACTCCTCAACCACACTCAGGAGGCAGTCCACAACCCCAGACCCAAAACCGTCCTTGGATGTCTGTCATCCAACACCCCGTTGGCCCAACTCCGTGCAGCCAACCTTGCCCTGGCCACCATTCATCACATCCACAGGAAAACTGCATGCAGGAGATAGTTCTCCCACCTCGCCAAACAGACCTGGGACTCCCTCCCCGGGCACCTCAACATGACCCATGACCTCTACACTTTCATGATACTCTGCCAAATTGGTCTGTCTGAGCAGTATTGCAATCCCCCCTCAGCAGCTTGAGGCCATCACGGGTGAGTATTGGGCTCCATGTCTGTATTTAGTGATACATTGTGACCCACGTGTGTCCTCAACCGGACTCAGATCCAAGTGTATGGATGGCTGAAGTTAGTTCCACACTTGTGTATACTTTGACATATTCCCACACGTATGTTGTGGACTCATGCTAAATGAGTGCAACATAAAATTACAATTATAAATTTATTTATTATAGGTCTGGGGCGTGATTTGTGCACAGAAAAAGGTGCAATACAGGAGTTCACAGGGGGAGATGGGATCCTTGGCATTTGAAGTCATCAGAGTCCAGGCCACAGTGTTTGGCATCATTGGTCAGACTGTGACCAGCAAGTCCATGTGGCAAATGATGTCAGTCAATGAGGTGATGCTGTCACACATGGAGGCCAGGTGCCAGGCCAGGTGACCTGGGAGATGTGGATGGTCCGCTGCCTCTCACGGTCTTTTCCGTGGATGCTACACCTTCCTCTGGGTACCCTCAGATGCAGGCCTTGATGATGCTTGGGACGCTCCGTCAGACGAATCCTCCTCCTCCTCCCTCCCTGTGGCTGGTGGTGGTCTTCGCCTGGTGGCACAGGGAGGGTTGCCCATGTTGTCGGCGATCCAACGGAGTGAATGGCTTATGTCCCTTTGCACCGCCAGGAGCTCAATCAGTCTTGCCTCCATCCGTCCTTGGTGTTCTTGTTGACTGGCGTGTTGCTCGGCCTGCTGGTTCTTCATCTCTGTGAGGGTCACCACTACCTGGCTGAACTCCCTGGTGTCACGCCGGTATGCGTCTATGATGTTGTCTATGTGTGACATACCGGTCCCTTCAGCTGGCTGGTCAGGTTCTCGCCTCCGCCTGCCTCCACTCCCACCACCCCTGCCCACACGAGCCTGGCCTGCCGTTGTGGGCACATCGGGTCTACGGGACCCCTGAGGGATAGCAGTGGCGGTGTTGTTTGCCTCCTCCTGGTTGCATGGACCACCTTGTCCCTCCTGGTCAGACTGGCTCAGTTGTTCACTGCAGGCAGGGCTCCTCGGTGTCTCCTGGGATGTGGCAGGAATGGGGGTGGTGGTTGACACAGATGTTCCTGAACCAGGTGCTGCTGGGGCTTGGACACCAGAGGGTCCAGGTCGGTCGGGGTCATTCGCGGAGTGTTGAGAGCCATCACTGCCGGTGGGATCAGGTTCCTCCCGTGCCTGGGACTGTGATTCTTCACCCCCATTGTTGGGGGGAGATTCATCACGTTGCCCAGTGTGTGAGAGACAGACAATATTAATGCTGTTTCATGCAACATCCATGTTTCATACACATTCAAGTTGGCACTGTTCCTCCAGGTAGTTGTATGTGCCTAGCATTCTCCTCAATGTTCACTTGTGGATGGGTATGTTGCGGGGGACAGATTGATATGTTCTCCTCAGACTTTGACATGCAGATTTTTGGCTTGGATGCTTCTTCGGCTATGTATTGGTGTTGTTGTGTTACATGTCCATTGTGACAGTGGGTAAATCCATTGCCTGTCTGCTTGTGTAAGGGGTGTGTGTGACAGGGCCTGCTGGTGGGTGTAGTGTGATTTTGCACTGGGGCTCCCAGGTGATGTAGCTGTCCCCCCATGGAGCATGCTGCCATGACAGTGAGTGTGAGTTCCTGTCCTAGATATCTGACCTTGTTGTCTTGGTGTTTGTGTTTGCACTGGTCTCAGGAGGGACTTGTGCTGCCTACACCCGGGCCAAGTCTCAGCTATCTTGTCAGTACTTTCCCAATCCCTGTGCATTGCGCATGGTGCATGGGTATGTACTTGGGCCATATGGAATGAGGGCAAATGTGTCTGATTTGGAGTTCAAAAATGCGTTTTGTGACACCCACCCTCCCAGCATACCGGACATCCATTCTTGGGTTGGTGCTTCATGTAGCATGGGACATAGCATGGCCTTGCTTTGTCAATGGGGCATACACATGTTAGTGGCATTAGCGTTGTTTTTGACTGTGGTTCTGGCCGGTGAGGGCTTGGGGGTAGTTGCGTGCATTTTGTGTAGTTGGGGTGTGGATGCCATTACCCCCATGTTACGTACGTTGTTTGTGTACTCACCAGGCTCTGGAGGTCCTTGAAGTCCATGTACTCCCACCGGCGGAAGCAGGACCATCACCTTCTCCTCCCAGGGATGGAAATGTACTGGTCTGCGGGGCCCACCCCCTCCAGTAAAGTTGCTCTGGGCGTAGTCGTCATTCATTTTTCGCTTGACCGCCCTCCGCAGATCGTACCACCTGGCTTGGCATTCAGTCCTGGTCCTTATGATGGGTGCAACAGCATTCACTCTATCAACGATCCTCTGCCACAGGCGTGATTTTTCGGCTATGCTGGTCTGTCTGACCAATGTTCCAAACAGCTGTGGCTCGACTCTGATGACTTCATTGACAAGGATCTCCAGCTCCTCCCTTGTGAACTTTGGATTCTTGTCTGTGGGCATGGTGTGGGGTGAGGGTGTGGATGGTTGTGGGTGTGTGGGTCTGAATGTGAAGGTGTGGGTCTGAATGTGAAGAGGGGGTATGTGTGAAGGAGGTTGTGTGAAGGTGTATATGTTAAGGTGGATGGGTGCAGCTGTTGGTGTGTGCTCTCTAGCTGCTGTGAGCCTGTTGCAAAGGCTCATGGTTTGTGTGTGTGGGCCCTTTTTATTGGTCCATTTGTGGGTGGGCCTCAGTTTGAATTTTTGGTGGGTGTGTTATAAGGGGTGGTTGTGAGTTTGCCCCTCTGTTTGCCTGTTTGGATGTGGCCAGGTCAGTCATTTCCATGTTTTGTGCACTGTAGACGTGTTTTGTGGTGTTGTGCGAGTCGAATAGACCCTCCTTGTGCTGTTTTACATTGCCTATGTACGGTGTGTACATACGCGATGTTGTTGTGAGGTGCCTACATACGCGATGTTGGGGTACGCACCGTACATACGCGATGATGTTGTTGTTCGGTGTGTACATACGCGATGATGTTGTTGTGAGGTGCGTACATACGCGCTGTTGGGGTACGCACCATACATACGCGATGATGTTGTTGTTCGGTGTGTACATACACGATGATGTTGTTGTGAGGTGCGTACATATGCGATGTTGGTGGACGCATCGTACATAAGCGATGATGTTGTTGTGAGGTGCGTACATACATGATGATGTTGTTGTGGGGTGCGAACATACGCGATGTTGGGGTATGTACCGTACATATGCGATGATGTTGTTGTGGGGCGCGTACATACGCGATGTTGGGGTAGGCACCGTGCATACGTGATGATATTGTTGTGAGGTGCGTACATACGTGATGATGTTGTTGTGGGGTGCGTACATACGCGATGTTGGGGTACGCACCGTACATACACGATGATGTTGTTGTGGGGTGCGTACATACGTGATGTTGGGGTACGCACTGTACATACGCGATTATGTTGTTGTGGGGTGCGTACATATGCGATGTTGGGGTATGCACCGTACATACGCGGTGATGTTGTTGTGAGGTGCCTAAATACGCGATGTTGGTGTACGCACCGTACATACGCGATGATGATGTTGTGGGGTGCGTACATACGCGATGTTGGGGTACGCACCGTACATATGCGATGATGTTGTTGTGAGGTGCCTACATACGCGATGTTGGTGTACGCACGTACATACGCGATGATGTTGTGGGGTGCGTACATACGCGATGTTGGGGTACGCACCGTACATACGCGATGATGTTGTTGTAAGGTGTGTACATATGCGATGTTGTTGTGAGGTGCGTACATACACGATGTTGTTGTGAGGTGCGTACATATGCATGGGGGGCCCTGTACGACTCGCACCCCCGGAACTACTTTTTCTGGGATACGAGTCGTACAAAGTTTGCTTTGTAGCGGGTAAAGTCTTTCCCCGTGTACGGGACATTTTCCGTACGAATCGGAAATCGGAAAGCCGGTCCGGATCGTACTTGTACGCTCGGACTGTATTTTTTTATTCGTACGGAAAAGTGTCCGGGTCCGTCTCGTACAACTTTTCCCGATCGAATTCGTACGGATGGGGCCGATCCGTATGTATTTTCCCATACGAATCGTACTTCACGGGTGGGACGGGACTTGTATGATTCGTACGGGAAAAATTACGGATACGAGTCGTACGGGAAAAAAAAATACAGGATCGGAATCGGCACCTTAATGTTGTGGGTTGTCTTTTACACGGAAGTATGATTTCACTTCAGGAGGCACAAGATTCGCTTCTTTTATGCATGTTTTATGTTGCAGGCCTTTGTGGTGCAGGCCTTTGATGCCGAGCAGTAGACCCTCTGAGGCACAAGGGCAAATTTGGTGTGAAAACCAACAGTGATGTATGAACCACGAGACGTTGTTGGGAGCATGTGAATAGTTGTCCTTTCCTAGGTTTAAGGTAGGCAGGTTGACTAACTTTAAAACATTGTAAATAGTACACAATAAAAATCCAACGTTTCCTTAGATTCTGTCATGTAGAATTATCCATCTGCAGATTTCAAGTCTATAGTATTTTACCAACAGAAGTTAGGAATTTTGTGTTTGATTCAGGTGACACTCTTTAAAAGGTGGCCTTTCTGGCAGCTGAAGACACAGAAGATTTTAGGGATAAGTAACCTTTTTCAATACCGGTGAATAACGTTCTTGCATCAGTCCTCTTTCCGATAATAGACCTTTTGGTAACTGAGACAAATGTTTTCACAAAAAATAACGATGAGTTAACGAAGTGTAAATATTGCCAATTTTAGATTGAAAAGTTTTCATTCTCAGGGCTTAGCACATTATTTTCAAATCAGGAGGCTTCATCTACTGCAGTGGCAAACACCAGAGATCAAGAGTACAAAAATGAAAACAAATTGGGGGCATGTAGCAAAAATAAGGAGTTTCTCACACTAATAGATACTAATTGCTTGTAAAGAGAAGTCTATGTGTATAGCAGTATCCCCAGTGTGACTTCGAGCCATCCAGTTACCCTGTGCTTCAGTTCATTGTGTAGTGCATCCTGTTGTTGAACGTCTATCTGCACTAGAAAGGTGCCTTTCCTCCATGAACTTGTCTTTTCAAGGCAACTTTGGGGCAGCAGGTGCTAAGCCCCTGGCTCCAACCGCTCCATCGATCTCAGCGACTTGCAATGCACAGGTGTTTGACATTAGAAACCCACCGGCCCAGCCCCAACTCCCCCTGGAATCAGCATTGGACAGCACCTCCATCCACCCACATTTATCCTTACCTCCTATTTACCCACCAACCTTGTTCATAACATCGAAAGAGATGCTCCCTTCTTACCCCAAGCGTAATCCTGGAGAAACTGTGATGCCCAGGGAAGAGGCAAATAACCTTGGTCACGGGGCAGCTAACACTGTCACTCGATACACGAGTACTCTCCATCTACCACCATAATCTACCCCCTTTGTAGTAGTTCTTGCAAACATCCCAGCTCTCCCAATAGGAGCAAAGGAAGAATTTGAGCAACTAAAGAACAAGGTGGTGCATTCGCTGAACTCCAATGCTGTTCCAGGACCGAGAGTGAAAAAACAAATCATCATGTTGAGGAGAAAAAGCTGGGTGGAAGGGTTAGGAGGGTGTGGAGTGGTGATTGCATTGTCATTAATTTCAACAATCGCCACGTTGCGGACAGAATACTCTCATTGATCTCTCAGCCTACCGGTGCTGGACCAACTTCCGCCATCAGGGACTTCCCCTTGGGTTACTTTTACAGGCCCTCGATCTACCCGCTCCTTCCTGGAGCAAGGAGCTTGTGTGGACCAAACGCCTGTGACTGGGGGTCACGGCAGGTGTTCGCCGCTGGCATTGATACATACAATAGGTATGCACCATTGGGATGGCTTGACTGTTGTGATTGACTGCCTGCCAGAGCCTCATCTGAACCTAGACTTTTCCTATCCAGCAGACAACAGGGCCCTTGGGGCAGGTTTCTTCCAAATGCAGATTCATCTCTTGGAATATCGCTGGGCTGGCAAGCAAGTTTCAAGATCCAAGTTGGATACTTTTTATGAAACGTAATATACCTGCAGGAAATGTGGGCTATTGCCAACAACTTCTTCTTGGATGGTTTTAAAACTTTATTTGTACCAGCTACAACCTCAAGTGTGGGAAGAGACATGGGCGGGTCTGGTCAGTTTTGTCCCCCTGGTTGTCAGTAGTAGCTTTGTAACAGTGCCCACGGATTTTTCCACCATGGAGGCTTTGATGTTTTCAAGGGGGCCAAATAAGTTGTTGGTTATAAACGTTTATAACGCTGTATCCCCTCTTATTGAAGGCTGGAACATCTCCTGGTTGGGCTCCTTCTTGAGAAACTTGTGTTTAAAAAAACAGAGCAACACTAATCTTATGATTGCAGGAGATTTTAATATTCACTTATGTGAGGATTTGATGCAAGAAGGTATCAACCACATGGGATGTGCAAGGCTGTCAGGGTTGCATATGGAGCACACGTTACAGGGCATTTTACTTAAGGCCCATGTAAACTAGTTCCATTTAATGCTATCCATGAACAAGTTGCCCCTGGAGACTAATGATATCAACCTCACATTCACTTGCACAGGGTGTGAGTAGTTTATAGATTTTATTTTTGTCTCTACTCCTTTTTTTGCACATATTTTGGACTTTTACATTCAGGAGAGTGAGCACAGTGATCATAATCCAGTGTGTATGTCTACTTGTTGGCCTTGGGCTGCCCAAACCAACAGAGTAGAACCAAGGGGGTTGCTGTCAACAAGGGACGGAGGGAGGAGATTGAAGTGGGTACAGATTTCTCAAGATAGGTTTTATGAGTCCTTGCTCTCTCAATGTCATAAAGAGTTTGTAACCTGTATAGATTGTCAGGCTAAGCCATCAGACACTTATGGGCTTTCAATGCGATCTCAGGCATATTTGCCAGCTTACTAAAGGCCCCGGCAGCTCAGTGTCCTTCTGGAGCCTCAAGATGGTTTGATTCAGAATGTACACAAGCCTCTTGTAATTTTAGAGTAGCCCTTGGCACGAAACCAAGAGACCCCTCCACTGTTAAGGCCGGTCTTAGACTATATAAAGCCGCTCTGGCTAACCGTAAATCTGCCTTGAAGGACGAAGCCTGGGCAAACCTAATTGAAACCAGTACCCTGATGAACAGTTCTAAGTTCTGGAGTATCGTCAATAATCCCTTCCTGGCAGGTGATGACACCAATCTCCTAGACTCGCACATTACCGAAGATGAATGGGTAAGGCACTTTGAGGACATGTTCTTGTCCCCTTATGCTGCAAAGGTAGATCTGTGCCGAGGTGAGGGGACCCCCTATCTGTTTTTACATCTGAGGAAGTTAGAGAGGGTATAGCAGGGCTAACAAAAAGGAAGGCCCCAGGCCTTGACGGGATACCCCAGACCTGTACATTTCAAACATGGACACCTGGGTACCGACCTTCACCGCGATTATTAATGCCACAGCTGAGTCCGGCTGTCCGACCTCTTGGGCACTATCTACAAATGTACCGGTCTTCAAAAAGGGAGACCGGGATAGTACCCATTGTTATAGGCCTATCTTTCTACCGAATTCAGTGGTATCATTCTTAATAGGCTCTCTGCTTGTGCAGAGGACAATAACATTCTGTCTGATGCCCAATATGGTTTTTGCCAAGGTCGCTCCACAGTGGACGATGGTACTTAACAAGTGCACTGTAGCACGCCCCGGCCCAGTATATTTAGCCTTCATGGACCTGTCCTCAGCTTTCGACCTTGTTAATAGATCGAAGCTTTGGCAGATCATGTTGTCTCTAGGAGTTAGCCCAGACATTGTATATTTTTTAAGGGACTTACACAGAGATACCAAGGTGGTGGTACGATATACTAAGGACCTGAGAGTCACCTGCCAGCTCTCTATTGAGAGGGGGGTTCGACAGGGGTGTATTCTGGCCCCCTTTCTTTTTAATCTGTACATCAACAACTTGGAGCAAACCCCTGTGAAGCTGAAAACTGACTGTCACAGATGGGTTGGTGGAGCCTTCCTGTACTACTGTATGCGGACGTCGCCATTCTCATGGCTAGGACAGCTAGGGGTCTGCAAACGTTATTGAATTAATTTTCCCATTTTATGGAGGACCTGGACTTGCTGGTGAATAACAAAAAATCATTTACAATGCAAGTAGGTTCACGCACCAATAAACCTTATACTTTTGCTGTGGGATCAACACCGGTCCCTAAGACTGATGTCTTCTCATATTTGGGAGTAGTGTTTGACGCTGCCATGACCTGGCATCCCCTCATCAGGAGGAAAAAAGGGGACTTTGTCAGGGCCAGTGCAGAGACAAAATATGGATGTAAAAATATTGATTTGCACAAATATCAAGGTAAAAATATCGTGGGTCAGAAATATTGACAGAAGAAATATTGTGGTCAAGAATATCGATTTTAGCTAAGTAATATTGATTTAAAAAATATTGAAGTGTTAAATATTGTTTGTAAAAATATAGGGGTCTATTCGGATGGCGGACGGATGGCCGCCGGTGGTGGCGACCGCCGGGGCCTGCAGCGGACATCCGTCTGTGATCACAACCCGGAAAACAGCCGGTCCCATTAGCATGGCAGTGATGACCGCGGCGGTGAGAAATTCTGCCCGCCACTTTTCCGCCGGTAGCAGTCCGTACGCCTGCATGGCGGGCGGAACCGGAACACTACAATAGGGCCGGTGCAGGGCCAGGCTCCGTCGGCATGATTATGATGCTGGCGGTAGCCAGCCTTTCCGCTGTGGTGGAACCGCCATGGAAAGGCATGCGTAGAACGTCTCCGGGGGCACATTGCGGGCCCCCAATGTGTTGAGGGGTGTGGGTGCACTGGGGGGGTATGGTGGTACCTCCCTACATGTCCCTGTACCAGGTGGCAGGCACTGTGCAGTGCCTGCCACGCAGTTCAGGGACATGCAAGACATGCTCCTTTTGACATCGCGGTGGTGCTGCTGGCAGCAGCAACCGCCGCAATGTTAATGCCCGCGATCGTACCGCCACGGTCGGATTTCGACTGTGGAGCATACCTATTGGACCGGCGGTTATTCCGCGGTCCTTGCGGACGGTCTTTTCCAGCTACCATGGTGGTCAGGGTGATTTTCCGACCGCCGTCCTAATAGACCCCATAGTTGTTAAAAATATCGATTTTGTAATAATGTTGTGTATATTAGGATATATTTTATATGTGTGTGATGTTTGTTTTTTTGTATAAGAATTGTTTGTATTTTTATTATACGTGTTAAAATTTTAGTAGTTGATAACTTTTTTCATTGAATTTTAATTATGCACATTTTATTGATTATTTATAGTAGTCATTACTTTTTTTAAATCGATTTTTGCATTATTCGTTCTGTAGCTGGTTGCGGGTTTATAGGGGAATAGGGTGGGAAGTAATTTAATTAAATAAAATGTATTGAAGGATTTTTATTTATTGATATTTGTATATTTGTGATGTTATAGTGTTAAATGTGTAAATGAATGTACTAATAATTGTTTGATGATTAGTTAATTAATTTTAATTAATTAATTAGTAATTATGGTAATTGTGTAATTACTTTTAGGTGTGTTGTGGTGTTTATAGGTGTAAATGGTGGGAAGGGTGGGAAGTAATTTAAATGTTATTGATGCATTATTAATAAGTTAATTAATTTAAATTAGTTATTTAGTAATTAATGATGGTAATTGTGTAATTAATTTTAGGTGTGTGTTGTGGTTTTTATAGGTATAAATTGTGGGAGGGGTGGAAATTAATTCATTTTTTATTGATGAATTATTAATTATTTGTTAATTGATTTAAATTAATTAATTAGTAATTATTCATCATAATTGTGTACTTCAATTTAGGTGTGTGTTGTGGATATTATAGTGTTAAAGATTGTGTAACATTTATTATTAATTATGTTAATTATGGAAATGCATTTTAATAAAAATGTTGCTGTCTTTTTTTATTGGTGTGGTGTTATAGGGTAGGAAATAAAATAAATACATTTATGTTTTAAATAATTTGTTTGTGAATATTTGTTTCTTTTAAATAAATATTGTTTATAAATGTATTTATTATTTTTTAATATCATATTTGTATTTTTATTATATCTAATTAACATTATAATATGTGTTAATTTTATATATTTAATGGTATATTTTTTAAATATTTTATTTTTATTTTTAAGAATATATATATATATATATATATATATATATATATATATATATATATATATATATATATATATATATATATATATATATATATATATATATATAATCTACTGGCGGTCGCTAGTAGATAGTTATAGTTAGGACCGTGTTTCCATAGGAAATCCGCAACATTCTATTTGGAATAACTTTGGCACCGGTTGACGAATCCTCGCAAAATTTTCAAAATAGGTGGGGCGCTCCGCTCCGCTCCTACCCTGAAAGTCTCGGGGGATTCGTCAAGCGGGGGCTGAGAAAAAAGGGTGGTCCCAAAACGCGTTTTCCCCATGCAATTTTCCATAGGGACCTTTAGTCCAAGGTACAGCCCGAACGGCTGAACAGAATTACTTGAAATTTGGCAGAGAGGTAGTCCTCAGCTCAGGGATGTGCCTTTTGCATATATGGAGTCAATCTGTTCAGTAGTTCCTGAGAAAATTGCAGTTAAAAGCACATACATATCTATAGCCGCGCACCGTGCGCGCACCGAGTGAGCACCCTAACGTGCGCGAGCGTAATTCTGATTGGTGGTTACATGTTAGTCAACGTTCTAATCGGTCGAAATCAGGAAGTGTCGGCCGCCATTTTGTTTGTTTTCAGTGCGAGAGTGAAAAAGGAAGGTGGCGAACGTGAAAAGGGGGCAGGGTAGAGAGTTCCTGACCCCCTAGCCTTTGTCAGGGGGTCCCTGAAGGACCCCGAAGGCAGAAAAAAACATTTTAATTTTTTTTTTTTTAAATCACGGTGAAAAACCCCCAAAAAAATTAAATTAAATTAATTTTTTTTTTTAATACGTAGTTTATTGTAAAACAAATATATTAAAAAAATAATAATACATACATAACTTAGCATTTAAAAAAACGTACAAATTCACTGAACAAAACCATAGGTTTCACACACGGTATAGTTAGGAATTAGCATTTAAAAAACCTTGCAAATTCACTTAAAAAACCATAGGTTTCACAAATGTTATAGTTAGGTGGATATTTCACTCGTAAAAAACCAATGAAATTCTCCCGTTATATTTAGTTGAGATAACTATAACTCGCGCGGCCGCCACTCTATCACAAGGATGATGTCATCAGTGATGTCATGAGTGATGCCACTGACCATGTCATGAGTGATGTAATATGTGACGTCATCAGCAGTGGATTGCAGGTGCGCGAGTTATAGTTATCTCAACTAACTATAACGGGGGAATTTCATTGGTTTTTTACGAGTGAACTATCCACCTAACTATAACATTTGTGAAACCTATGGTTTTTTAAGTGAATTTGTATATATATCCCGTTATTTGACTACATAATACTCCGAAAAGATAGGCATTCTTGTGGGTATTTTACCAATCAGTGTATACCTTTATATATGGCAAGATTACAATGTATACAACGCAAACTTTTGTTTAGTATATATTTGCACATCAAGCACAAGTCTGTTTTCCCTTTCCATGTTTTAACCACATCACGTGCTAGGTAAGGTTCTTCCTATTTAAGGAAGTGATGTATTTTCACTTGTTGTCATGTGATCAAGGCTCAGGGAGAGCCGAAACGTTATGACGACATCGATGCAGTTGAGCGAATAAAACTCTTTGCACTAAAGAAGGTGGTCCGTGTTTGTGTTGTTGAGCGGAGGCTACGAGGAGGCAGCCCTGCCAGGGATACAACTGAACTGATATATTTGGCCGAGTGGTGACGTACGGCCAGCGCACGGGACCCTCTCCATTACGGACAACGCCATTTACGGAGCCGTTTTCCCGGTTTTTCTGGGCATTTGTTGGATACCTCGGAAGAGGAAAGGCGTTTGTCCCCCCAGAGTTAACGGAGCAGCCAGCGGTGGGCGGAGGCTACGCAGGAGTAACCCTCGGGCGGAGCTGAGTCGGAGGACAGGCTACACCGGAGGTAATCACTCTCAGTAACCGCGCTTTGCCCGCAGCGTTATGAATTACGGGGGAGGAGAGTACGAGTGCAGTCAGGGAACAACGGTTTGGGAAAATAGACACGCCAACTATATATTCCCCTGAGAAACCTTTTAAGCTACAACACGCAATTGCACATTAGCATGATGTCGGCCGACAACATGATGCAACGCGAGGAAGCGGCATTGAAAATGTTCGCGGATAGTCCCCAAGCACTAGCGAGTTCACGGGACATGATGAGCAGCGAACCTGCAACTCAGACTAGTACTATCAAAGAGAAAATAAAGACACTTGAGAAAAAGTTACGCAATGAACAAAGCAAGTGGTGGGAGGCCAAATCGTTACAGAGTTACCTTGACGTAAACCGGATCCCCAGAGGATTACGTATTTTAATGGCGCCAAACTACGAGAGCCCTAACCCTGAGATGATGAAGGAATGGGCGGATAGCAATCTAGAGGCATCACGTCGCCTGGTTCAAATTCTAGTCAAGTACGCAGAAATTGATAGGGCACAGCTATTAAAAGATATTGCGGTAATCCAAGATGAATTACAATCTATGGAGAACGACGAGGATAAGAAAATATTAATGGATGAAATGAAGGAGAGATTGAAAAAGGAACAGACAAAAATAATGGATAGGAAAGCATATAAATTTCAAAGGGATCGTAACGACTATGAGTTGGGCCAAATCTTTACTTTCTCCAGGAAATATGATGCATATAGAGGCCCGAAAGCCAGAGCCCCCAATATACCAAAAGTCATGGCTAATAACAGAGAACAATGTGAGTCAACGAGATCTGATATCAGTACCTTCACTAGTAGTGAATCTGAAACGGAACAACGATCCAAAGTTGTGGGTACTACAACCAAGCCACATTTTTTATGCCAAGAGAGGATGCAGTCTCTACGTCCCCGCACTCTAAAGCAGCAAGAAGGAAACTTGCCAACTACAAGCGCAGGCAGAGGTACAGGGCGCGGAGGCGGCACCCATTACAAAAAGAGAGGCAGAGGCCAGTGGAGGGCGAAGAATCAGTTATAGCAGATGACACTACCATTATAAATTTAATAAAGGTCGACCTTACTCAGGAAGAAGAACAGATCTTGAAACTTGGCCTTTCCTATGCTGCACATTCTAATTTCAATTACATCAACACTAGATTTGATACCCACAAAGCTATACGTATATTAAAACTTCGCAAATTTCATGGTCTGAGGAACACAAATACAGTAACACCTCAAACCGGTGTCACATTGGATACAGGACATGTCTCAGAATCGCAGATACCCAAAGAAATTTTCGATTTATGGTACAACAATGAAGCAGGCTCACAGGATGTCTTGCAGACGCAAGGAGGCAATACAAATGACCAGGAGACAGCCAGGAAAAAGATTTCTCCTTTAACACCATACAAACCAATCTCCACGTTTGTCCAAATACTTTTACGAGACTCTATAGATATATACAATGGGATTGTTACAACCCAGATCAAATACTTGCACAAACAAATCAGCAATAAGAAAAATCCCTTTGATATAAAGCAAGCGAGATACTATGCTCTTATCCAAAAATTGAAAAATGATAAAAATATGGTCATAAGGGGCAGCGACAAGGGAGGAAACATTGTGCTCATGCCCAGAGCATTATATGACAAAGAAGCATATTCACAGCTGAACAACTGTCAACATTATGAACGTTGTAATATGTTCAATTTGAAGACTTTGCAATTGGAATACCATAAGAAACTGTTGAAATGGAAGAACAAACTTTTGTTATCAAATGATGAATATGCATACTTAAAAACTGATTTCCCTAGAGTTCCGTTCATCTATTTCATTCCAAAAGTTCATAAGGACATGACTAATCCCCCTGGCAGGCCACTTATATCAGCCAGAGGAGGCCTTTTGGAAAAAACCTCTGTATATATTGATTATTTTTTACAAGGTTATGTAAAATCACTTGATTCATATATTCAAGACACTGGTGATTTTTTACTAAAACTTCAAAGGATTGAATGGAAGATGGGTTATTGGATGCTAGCGCTTGATGTATCGTCCCTATATACCAGCATAGTACATAAGGATGGCTTGGCAGCGGTGAATTATTACTTATCAAAAAGGGACGAACATATTTCTGATCATACCAATATGCTTTTGGAAATGCTGAAAATTTGTCTTAACAACAACATATTCATGTTTAATAATTTGATATATCGACAGCTCCAAGGAGTAGCTATGGGGGCCAGCTTCTCTCCAAGCTATGCATGCCTGCACATGGGGGCCTGGGAGGAGCTGGTCCTCAGAACAGAGTACAAAGATACAATGGACTCCAATGTCATAGCATGGTATCGATATATAGATGATTTGTTTGTGGTATGGAGCGGTACTAGAGAAGCAGCTGTTGATTTTGTGGGTTTGATAAATACAAATGATTACAATCTCAATTTTACAGTTAATTCAAGTCAGACTAATGTCACGTTTTTGGACACTGAAGTTTATATCTTTAATGGGGCTATTGAAACCAAACTGTATAGAAAGGAAACAGCAGGCAATACTATTCTGCACGCTGCTAGTGCACACCCCCAACACCTCATCACGAGCATACCCTATGGTGAGATGCTTCGGATTCGCAGGGTCTGTAGTAACCAAATTGAATTGGAAGCGGCCCAAGCATCTAGCAAACTCAGATTCCTACAACGTGGCTACTCCATTAAAACTATTGAGGGGGCCATCAGTAGATCCCTAAACAAATCTAGACAGGAGCTACTCAATAAGTATGACACCACGATGGATAATCAGTCTACTAGTCAATCCAAATCTGAACCTCAAAATGATTTCAGGATTATAACGGGGTACAGTAAACAACACTCTGACCTTTATCGCATATTCAATCGAAATTGGTCCATTCTTTTAAGTGACCCCATTTTAGGTCCAACTTTACCTCGTAGAGCGACTATAACTTTTAGTCGGGCATCCTCTTTGAAAGACCACATTGTCGACACTAATCCTGAGGTGATGGAAAAAACCAGTTGGCTCCAATCTAATGGGGGTTTCTTTAGATGCAAAACGTGCAAAGCTTGCACACATGGGGTCAACACTAAATTTTTTAAAGATGGTTTTAGTGACAGAAAATACAATATTGAGAAGGTTTTAACTTGTAAAACTGAATACGCTATATATGTGCTCCAATGTACGTGTGCACTCAGGTATGTAGGGAGCACCAAGCTGGAGGTACATAAACGTATCCTTCAGCACCTGAGGGCCATTACGAACCAGGACAACACCTACCCGGTGGCTCGACACTTCAAAGATGTACATCGTAGTAATAACAAAGATTTAACTTTTTTTGTTATTGACTCAGTGCCACCAAGTAGACGTGGGGGAAATCGAGAAGCTAAGCTAAGACAGATGGAAACTAGATACATACTTCAGCTAAACTCTAAATCCCCGATTGGTCTTAATGTTACAGAGGATTTGCACACCATTTTACATTAAAACCTTCCTATGTATCTATATATTCATATATTCACATATCTATATGAGCTAAAAGAGGGCAATAAATAGTATCAATGCAATTCAAGTCTGGCTACATGATTGGTATCTAATGTACCCATTAGTGGTTATTACTAAGAGGTTTTTTAATGTGGGATATTATTTTTCCCTTTTTGTAATCTATTTATTGTTTTAATGTAGTAAATAGTCACCAATCTTGAAGATTTTTTTAGCCAGTGCTTAAAATGTTCCAACATATTGTATACCGCACTATTATCACATATATTTGTGCGGTTGGTATGGGTAACTATACCGAACTACTATTTCCAACACACTCTACTCTCTTTTTAAATTACTGTAGCCCCAACAAATGAGTTTCATCAAGCACCCTTACCTTTTGGAGGTCTATTATTCTTTGAACTTGGGTGAACACCGATTTGGGTATACCGATTTTCAAAACCCCAGGATGACAGATTATTCCATCATTGTTTGTTTAACCTGATATTGTTCCAATATATTTTATTCTATGTTATAGACTGGAAAGTTGGGTCTAAGGTCGCAAAATAAGGTATCTGCAGCTGGGATCAGCTGTGGTTATCCTTCCCTACTTGCACTTTCATTGCACTGAGTTTTTAACCATATCGTCAATGTTTATAAATGTATTTTTTATATATTTTATAGGTTGTCATGTATAACAGTTTTTAATGCATTATGATTGAGTGTTAAATTATTGAATATAATGTTAATTTATTGGCATTTGTTTGCACTCAGCATACTTCCTCATACTAGCACACTATTGCAGGGATCTGCAATTTGATGGGTTCTAGGATCAAGATACATGGAGGTTTTTTGGAGTACTATTGGGGATTTATCCCGTTATTTGACTACATAATACTCCGAAAAGATAGGCATTCTTGTGGGTATTTTACCAATCAGTGTATACCTTTATATATGGCAAGATTACAATGTATACAACGCAAACTTTTGTTTAGTATATATTTGCACATCAAGCACAAGTCTGTTTTCCCTTTCCATGTTTTAACCACATCACGTGCTAAGTAAGGTTCTTCCTATTTAAGGAAGTGATGTATTTTCACTTGTTGTCATTTGATCAAGGCTCAGGGAGAGCCGAAACGTTATGACGACATCGATGCAGTTGAGCGAATAAAACTCTTTGCACTAAAGAAGGTGGTCCGTGTTTGTGTTGTTGAGCGGAGGCTACGAGGAGGCAGCCCTGCCAGGGATACAACTGAACTGATATATATATATATATATATATATATATATATATATATATATATATATATATATATATATATATATATATATATATATATATAATTGTTGAAATGTTATTAGTAATTTTTGTTTTTCTGCTATCCAATATTTTCCCTACTGTTGAATATTATTGTGATGTGAAATGTACGTTTTATTTTTATTTTAATAGTTTAATGTTTTAATTAATTATAGAAAGTTGTTTTAAAATATTGATATATGTAGATTTTGTTTTTATAAAAGTTTAAAATGTAAATACAGTTACTAGATAATAAATTATTTTAAAGAAAATATATGTATATGTATAAATTATGTTTGTGTTTTTTCATATTTTTTAAAATTACGTTTATTTTTATATTTAGTGAAAATGTATATTACATTTAATTAATTTTGTTAAAGATAATATTAATCTTGTATATTTTCATTATATATTATTTTATTTATATTTTTTAATCAATATTTTTACATCTATATTTTTTACTTCAATATTTTTGATTCAATATTTTAGTATTTACCTGTTTAAGTATAGGGAATCGATATTTTTACTATCTACATTTTTACTATCTATATTTTTACTGTGGATATTCTATCTGTGAACCGTCAGGGCCAACACTGCCATTTTCAATTTTTCATCTAGGTTGGGCAGTAGACCTATCAAGCCCTATTGAAGATTTATAAGGTCAAGTGCATCACTAAGGTGGCTTACGGTAGCAAGATCTGGGGTTATACGGAGCATGAGGCACTCCAAGTTGTTGAAAATACTTTTTTTAAACGTCTTTTGTGTTTACCGCAGTGCATCCTCTCTATCGCAGTCCAAGAAGAACTGGGGTCGGCTTTTCTCGCGGACTTGCTGTTTTATATGCCCCTATCATTGTGGATGAACTTGTGGCTAAGCAAGTGTATTGCCCTAAGTAAGGACATTTCAATTGATTGCCTCTCCCTGGATTACTATTACCGTATTCCCTGTCTCAAGTATGTAAGAGACTGTCTTGCTGACCTGGGAAGGGTTGATTTATTTATCAATCAATCATTAGAGTATGTGCAGAAGAGACCAGGGCTGGGTGAAGGCGAATTTTTTTTAACGGCAGATGGACAGGGAAGAAGGGAAACTGAAGTAGCCTAGTGTGCTTGGGTATTTCCCACTGAAAACCGTGCCATCAACCGAGCCCTATCTCTTATGGATTAAAAGTTGCCATGATCATTTTCTACGGACTAGGTTCTGTTTAGACCTTTTTCATTATCTCCTGGCCCACCCTGGCGGGGCACATAGGGGACAGAGCTTCCCTGCCTAAGGTTGCGACGGCATTTTTTTATGTTTTGCAGTTTCTACAAGGTACCTAGAAAATCTTATCTTCTTCCCATTTTAAAGAAGGGCAATTTTAGACAGCTCAGACCAGCGTTTATCTTTTTAGAAATACTTACCAGCAAATCTGTGTTACATGTCATTAGCTTCTTGAGGTCTGCAGTCAAGCTTAGATCTAGCTGTGAATAATTGACATGGCTGTGTCCTTAAAGAAAATTTTGTGACCGTGATTTACAGAATTGTTCCGGTCCATGTTCCAGCCTGTTTTTATCTCTGTAACCTAGCAGGCAGGTGTTCTTGAATTGAACTGTTAAAGGTAAATTCTATGCTTTTTAACTATATATACTTTTGTCTTATTTATAATCGTAATCACTGTATATAGTTTTAAATGAAGCTTGATCATTTTAAGAAAAACTTTGGTAGACTGAAATGTATGGTGGATCGCCAATTGAGGTTAGTACCTTTCTCCCCTTCTCTTCGATTTTAACTGTAATTGTCAATGAATAAATCTTTTTATATCGTACTGGTAACCACTTCATCTTCTTGCATGGTACTGTAACTTCTTTTATTTTTCATGTACTTTTATGGTCTATCTCGATAGATCGAAGAAAGTTTTGCGATGATGATGATGACAGTGCTGGCATGGTAATGGGTGGTGTAGGTTGCAGTGGTCTCCTGAGAAGGGCCCTATCATTTACCTTTTTTTTTTGTTTACGAATTATGCACTGCCAATGCCTTTATATTTTCAGAGGGTGTAGGTGAAGACTTACCTTGACATGTAAAAAATGCTTCCAATTGGGAGAGAAAACAAAGCATAAAAGTTTATTGGACAAAGCCATCTTTTCTGCACCGTGGACAGTCCATAGTAGTAGGTACAGGGCGTAGAAAGACGCCTGTAAATACATGATTTGCATACATAACCGTGGCATACTGATTGGGATTCGTTCAATCTCAGACAAAGATAAGATCTATGCAAATCATAGTTAGAAATGTAGGAAATGTCGGTTTCCTCATTTTACTAACATTAAGCACCTTCGTCAATTGCCTTTCTTCAGCTGAACCTGCAGTAGTTAAATGAGAGAATGTGCCTGCATTGTAGACCAGCAGAACCGCAATATTTGCTTTTATAGTGCCTTTTCTGCAAAGACATCTTTAGAGGTTTGACTTTTCCTTTATTTACATGGTGTAGGTCATTAGAACGGCTTTCAAAGTGAAAACGATTGAATTGTATGAATTATTTTTATTTTTGGAGCTTTACAACAACGTGTGCAGTGATAATTCCATTAGGATACAAAGGCACTTCAAAGGAATGTGTTAAGTAGCGCATTGTGGAACAAAAGACAAAAATGTAGGTAATATCTTATTCGTTCTTTTTTTACATTAGAAAAGTTCACGGCCTGCTCTTAGCATTTTCCAACACAGCTGTAAAGTAGCTTAAAGCCTCCAAAAAAATAAAAAAAAATAAGCGATGCTCAATTTGTCTTTGATGATCCGCATGATTCAGGTGAGATGGGAGCACGGTCGGGTCCTAATTTGCATAAAAATTAATCACAGAAAAATGTAAATTGATAAAATTTTGCCTGCCTTTCCCCCCTCTTTGAGAGCCCGTGGATGGCTCCCAGGAGCAATCATCGCAGTGTGGTGCCGCATTCAACGCCGTACAAATGATCACGTTTGTGTTGCACAGTCACTCATTTAAATGTCAGCGCTGATGGGGCGGCGCATCACAGGCAAAGATGAAAAATAAATACACAGCAGCTGAAGACGATCAAACCCGTGGGCACTCTTTAGCGATATATGATCTAATGTGAAAAGATTACAGTTTAATTATCATTTTTTTCAATTGGTAATTGTTTTTATATCACACCAGAAAAGCCTTTCAGTTTATTTGGAATCAAACACAAAAACAGCAATGTTAAGTACGTCATTAGATCATTGCCTGTGGAAGAAGGCTGCAATTAGCTCTTGCGGCCATTTTGGACGTGGGCGATGAACAGGCGAGGTGCACCGAGGCACCATCTCCCAGCTCCCTCAAGTCTTCATCACTATCCTTCTCTGATTTAGTTGAGTATGCTATAGATTATTATATTTAGCTCACCAAATAGTCTTTATTTGTTATCTGACTCTTTATTGTGTGTTACTCCCAAAAATCTCAAATGGACATACAGTTTTTGTCCTCATCCCGAGCTGTGTCCAGAGTTGAATTCCAATGGTTTTTGTGCCAGAATTTTAGGATACGCGGAGATGCGCTCACTCATGAGCTTAGCACGTCCCCTTAATCTCCTCCAGTTAGAATCCCATTGCATGAGTAAAACCATGCGAGAGTTTGGTTGGAAAAACGTTTACATGTTATTCCCTCATCTTGCTGAATAAAAGTCATAACTGGGATCAAAGACAGATGCTCTATATAAACGGCACCTCCACCATGTTTTTGTGCCCGTTATACCAGTGTTCATTGACCTGAGGCAGTTATTTGAATTTAAGTATATCAGATCACAGCAGTTCAAAGAAGTGCATTAAAAGAGGAGAAGAAAATTACTAATATCGTACTGTCTAAGTTTGAAAAAGATATTCTAAATAAATACGTTAGCATTCTACTATAAAATGAGTTTCTCAACATGTTTGTAATTCTTGACCCTGATTTATCTGTTTGCAAAATTTCGTTGATAAAGAAAACATTTGCTAATGTGACTAAAATCAGGCCAATATTTCACACCAAAAGATCATATATATCATTAGCATTGCTTCTCAGTGATGGTGTGTTTCTACAAGCTTCGCAATCTTCACCAGAACTTTATTCGGTAAAGCACTTTTCCTTCTGAAAGCTTTATTCACTAAAAGAGATGAAAATCCCTAGAGCTACATTTATTTTTGTATCTGTATGTCGGTGTGTGTGTGTGAGAGAGAGAGCGCTTGCATGCACAGGTGCATGTGTGTGCACGTTTGTGTGTGTTGGTGGGTGTGTGTGCGAATATTCCAGCTACCCAAATTCCACTGTCAACAATTCTGCCAGTGACATTTATACCACATCCACCTGGAATCAGCAGATTTTACATAACTGCCCACCACACCTAAATCAGCCACCGTAACACAAACCCTGCCCTGGGTCATGCAAAATGTTCAAGGGGTGGGATGGATAGAAATATATGGTGTCCTGGGGCCATATCGGTCCGGGGAGGAGGGCTGCGTGCCTCCCTCCCCCATAATTTAAATGTAGGGCCCTGGGCATTGGGGTCCACCGGACCAATAACGGCCTGGGGATGGGGGCCACTTACCCACTCCCGTAAAAAAAGGTGGTGGGCCCTGGGGTATGGTGTTCCTGGGGCCGAAATTGGGCCAGGGAGGGGAGACTGCATGACCCGGCCCGGATTGGCTATCTTTGGGGGTTGGGCCCAGGGCCTGGCAGAGACCAGGCCCTGTGGCCAACCCCACCCCCATTGGTTTTTTAGAGAAAAAAAAAATATATATATATGTATCAAACCACAAGGTTCCCACAAACGGAAGGGTCCACACAGGCAGGTATAGCTTTTCAATTTTATTCTGGAAACTGCCGCTCGAGTCAACAAAAGGAAAGTCACACCAAGATTCAAAAGTTCGCCCGACGCGTTTCTTGCTTGCTGCACTTAGTCATAGGCTTGATAACTGCGGGCATGCGTAGACTGTTTTAAAAGCACCTGTTTTACATCACTGATACCTGCCCCAGTGGCCGTGGCCTCTCGCAAGGCCTCTTGGTATCTGGAGTGCTTCAGTGTTTCTCTTGTGAGTCGCCGTGCTTCCAGTAGTGAAATTGTCAATATGATGTCCACAGTGGGTTTGTGTACAACATCCCTGTGCTCAGCAGACATTCATGATGCTTCCAAAATGACAGCGCCTGTCCCGCTAATGGTTCGGCCTGTTAGCAAAACCACGGGTCTGCTCCAATGCAGTGGGACCCCTCCACAGCTAGGGTAGCCGTTAAACATCAAACCGCAAAGTTCCCACAAACGGAAGGGTCCACACAGGCAGGTATGGCTTTTCAATTTTATTCTGGTAACTGCCGCTCGAGTCAACAAAAGGAAAGTCACACCAAGATTCAAAAGTTCGCCCGGCGCGTTTCGTGCTTGCTGCACTTAGTCATGGGGGGACCCAAAACGTGTTTTCCCCATGCAATTTCCCATAGGACCTTTAGCCGCAGCTACAGCCCGAACTGCTGAACGGAATTACACCAAATCTGGCAGAAAGGTAGACCTTGTTTTAGAGTCGTGCCTTTTGCTTAAATGGTGTAAATCCATTCAGTAGTTCCTGAGAAAATCAAAATCACATATATATCTAGACGGAGCCTAACCACACATCTCATCGTGAGATCTGATTGGCTGTCAGTACTTCATCCAAGAAGTGTTGGCAGCCATCTTGGGACCAATATACATGATAGCACCTCATTAAAAATCAATGCAGTTAATAGAAGGTTTTAAGACTTTAGTTACATTATAAATCATTTGTTGATGGTACCATACTCATTTTAGGAATTGTGGTGTGTTCTAAGGTGATTTTACCATGTGAAAAAGCCTTCTGCTGTGATATAATGAATCATGTTTGAGAGAAAACTATTTTCTCATGCTTTTCCCACAGAGGTTTGGAAGGTGATCTATAAGCTAAACTGAGAGCATATTTTCTGTAAATTCACATTATCTTTCTCAGTCATGTGAGAATGAAGTCTGACATTCTCAGTAAAACATGTACATCCAACAAGGGCAGAGACTATCAGTTGATTCCTTTGTGTTCTACTGCAGCTTCCCAGAGTGTTCTAAAGAACAACTAGAGCGCTAACAGTCCTACTTATGACAAACGTATTGCACACCTGAAGTCATCTTAATTGGAATAAAGTGGTAACTCTTAAAACATTTATTTTAAAAAGGAACAAAATGAGGGGGTTCATTTTGCCACAGAAAGTATGATTAGTGCTGCAGAAAGAAAAATTAGGGCACATTTTGAGTGACTTCTCAAATCCTCTTCTATTTCATTAAAAAATTCTGATATGCAGACTGAAACATGCCCTTTCAATACCAGCAGCAGACTTCTGTGGTGAGCAGTAGCTTTACTACAGTGATCTAATGAGCAACTAGAGTGCTAACATTCAGAATTTATGGCAAATGTGTGACATATCTGAATACTTTCTTGATGGAATCAAAGTAAAAAACTGAAAGCATTTCCTACTGAGGAGACTGCAGTAAATGAGGAAATTAGGAAACTTCATACCAAATAAATCTCCCAAGATGGCCACCAGAGACAAAAGAGCCCAAATGCAGTACAAATATCACCCAGATGTAGCCCACATGTAGCCCAATGACAGAAGTGTGCAAAACACTTATTTTTTGTGTATGTGCAGTTTTATATAGTGCAGACTTGTCAGGTATTGGAGTGCTTTACATGAGCAGTGGTTACATCACACAAGATCAAATTCATTTTGGTTGTAGACATGGGGAGATTAAGTGATTTGACCAGAATCACAGAATGTTGAGCTGAAGCAGAAACTCCAACCTGTTTCCCCAGTTGCAAAGTCTGCAGCTCTGGAAGTAACACCACATCCTCTCCCCTAGGTGCAACATTTAATCAAGTGGTCAACTGGATAAAAAAAACATAAAGATAACAAATAATTTAAAAGTGCTTTGTCGCTATTTGAAAACTCAGAAAATATGTCCTCATTTTAGTTTTTTAGAGCACTAACCATAATTTTGATGCAAATGAGACCCTCTCATATATGTAACTTCTAAAGGAAATGCTCTAGGGATTACAGTTTTGATTACATCAAGATGACGTCAGGCGTTCCACACTTTAATAAATATAGAATGTTAGCAATCTAGTTGTTCATTAGGATACTGTTGAGAGGCAGAGGCCAAGGGCACGGACTCTGAAAATTGAAGGCAGGTAGGAGGGTGCAGAGGCAACAATTTGACCACACTGGGCAGGCAGGAAGGGCAGTGGCAGCACAACAGACTATGGAGGGCAGTGGAAAGGGGGCAGGGGCAACAAACCAACAATACAGGACTGGCAAGAGAGTCTGTGGCAATATAATAGACCATTGTGGGCAGAAGGAAGAGGCAGTGGTAGTACAACCATACATGCCAACAGACCGATTCAGCCAGGACACGTCCAATGTATTTAAGCTCAAATGGGCTTTATTTGATCTGTCTCCTGTCTACAGTCTCCTCTTTTTCAATGTAACTCAAAGGGGAAAATCAATACCCCAGTTCTTTATCAAAATCTCCCTCTTACCAAGTTCAAAATGTGTGCAAGTATGGTACATTGGATCATGGAAGGCAGGAGGAATTGGGGTAGGGACATGGACTCGGATAACAGAGGACAGGAGGGACAAGAAGAGGTGCACCAAACTGACCCTAAGGGCAGGCATCAGGGTTTGCAGCACAATACACAACACAGGGCATGCGGGACAGGAGTGCAGCACAACAATCCATAGAAAGCAACAGGGAGGGGACAGGACCATGCAAATGGACAACAGAGAACAGAGGGATAAGAGGCAATGGTAGCTAGCTGACCATAATGGACAGACAGGAGAGAAAGCTGCAGCATAACAGACCATAAAGGGCAGGAGGGACGGATCAGGGGCATTACAATGGAACAGACAAGCCAGGAGGGACGGAATAGGGGTCTGCACATGGAAACAGAGGGCTGGGGGCAAGGGGTAGGGCAGGAGCAGCAAGATGACCATGGAGGTCCGCAGGATGGGCACTAGAAACAAGACACACCATGGAGAGCAACAGTGAGACTATGATGGCATACACACAGACCATGGAGGGAAGGTGGGAGGGGGTCAGCTAGCTGACCACACAGGGAAGGTGGGACGGGCCGTGGCAGCACAGAAGACCATGCATGGCAAGCGGGAGGGTTAGTGGCAGCACAATGGCTATGATGGGCAAGAAGGAGGTTGCAGGGGCATGCACAAAGGACCATGGAGGATAGAAGGGAGGGTCAGGACCTGGGCACAGACAAGAGAGTTCAGGGGAAGGGGCCTCACAACAGACTGCGTGGGGCAGGCAGGAGGAGCAGTTGCAGCACAACAGACCAGGGAGGGCAGAAGAGTGTGGCAGTAAAATGGAACATGGAGGACAGGAGGAAGGGGATAGGGGCATGGCATGTGGACAGGCAGGGTGGAGGTGGCAGCGACAGGTTACAGTCATCTGACAATGCTAGGCAGGTGGGAGGGTAGTGGCAGCTCAACAGAACACTCATAGTAGATAGGAGTGGCAGGTCCATGGAACATGGAGGGCAAAAAGGATGGAGAAGGGGCATGCACAAAGACATCGGAGGGCAGGGGGAAGGAGAATCGGGGCAGCAGGCTAAGCACAGAGGCTAAGCAGGAGGTCAATGATGGGGCATAGAATTGGGAAATGGAGGGCAGGAGGAGTGGACTGGTAAATCATGCTAAATGGAGGGCAGTGGCAGCACATCAGACCATGCATAGCAGGAGGAAGGAGGCTTGTCCATGGATTCAGACAACAGAGGATAGGGAGGAGGTGGATGTGGCAGCAAGCCAACTGTTCAGAGAAGGTGGGTATTAGGAACTTTATTGTTTTTAAAATGTGTGTCTGTGCAAACTACTTAAAATATGAACACGTATGCAGCATAATCTCACTTTTATTCAGGAAGAAGAGGACGTTTGTGACTGTGACTCCGGGCTCACTTTGCAGAAACACCCCCAGACCCTCCACCCCCATCGCAAAATGTAATGCCCGTGAAAAGGGTAGGTGAACGCAGTGTTATATAGAACTTAGTCCTGAGAGCACGATTGAAAATGAAAACTATGCACCAAAAAGTGTGATATAAGATGAACCGGGGCGTGAAATATAATATACAATACATTGTGCGCAATGACAGATTCATTGGAGAGTGCGAGATAGCACAGGCACTAGCGCGTGCTATGCGATATGCGCCTTGGAGTGTAATATGCACAGGGCAGTGTTGTGTATCCTAACTAGTCTCTAAAGTTGTAATATAAAATATGTGCTGGGAAGTGTAACGTTGCATATGCACTGTGACAAAGATATAGATCCCAGATTGTAATATGTATGGCATAGCACTGTGCGTTATAACATAGGCATCGAGGAAGGCACGTTAGATGGGGCAATAAAACCCATGCGAAGGCAAGTGTGGCGTGAGATATTCACGGGGTGGTGTTACAGTGCACATGGGCTAGAGAGTGTCATAGCATATGCACTAGCTGGTGAAATACAACACAGAGGTGTGTGGCACTCGGCGGGCACTGGTGGCTGTACCACAGCATTGGGCTCAGCCAGGAGCGTGCTGTGACTCTCAAGTGAGGTTTGTCTCCTTTGCAGAGAGTAAAATAAAAAGTATTACACATCTGGCGGTGGCTGTGTGTTTTATTAACTGTGAGCGGGGTTTCTTGCATAGTTGTGGTCGAATTCTTGTCGAATCCCCTTTGAATGGCTTGGTGTGCGTGTGTATTAAATGTGCCCGTCAATAGCTACCCATGGTTGTATAAATAAACGACAAGGGTGTCTACTTGGAGAGTACCCACCGGCGGGGGCGCCGGGATTAGGCACGGTAGGGCATCAGACACGTCAGAGCTTCACTAGCGGTGTAAATACATTCCATGTGGATTCATTGTATGCATGGTCGCCTTTTAATGAATATCACGCAAATCGTCATGGTGATAGGTACATGCAGTTTGTCCAGCATGTGCTAGGTGTTTCTATAAATATATATTTTAAAAAAATAATAAAAACAAAGGCCGGCCCCGGGGGATGGGTCCCCGGGGCCATAAGTGGCCTGAGGAGGGGGGCAACGCAGACCCCTCCTAAAGAATAAAAAAAAAAAGGCCATGCCCCGGGGGTTGGGGTCCCCGGGGCCGATTAAGGCCTTGGGAGGGGGGCCACACGGCCCCCTTCCAAATATTTTTTTTCAAAAAAAATAATTAGGGGGCAGGCCCTGGAGCCGATAAATTAGAAAAAGAACAGGGGCCACACAGCCCCGCTTCTTAAAAAAATAAAATAAATAAAAGACCTGCATCGTGCCGGAGGCCACACACCCTCCTTGCAGCACTCTGCAAATGCACCCCCTGGCCAGTTGTAAGTTGTGGAATTAATTCCCCTTCAATACTGAGGGTCCCTGAGGGCCAACTAGCCCAACAGGTATCTCCAATATGTGCCAGGGAGCTGCGTTGCAGACAGGTGTTCTGAGGCCATGCCCCTTTTTAAACCTCTCTGCAACGCAGCTCTGTGGCGCTTACTGGAGGTACCTAGTGGGCTAGTTTGACCCTAGGGACCCTTAGAATTCAAGGGGACTTAATCTCTCAACTTAGAACGGCCACAGGGCGCATTTACACAGTGGTGAAGGGAGGGTGACGTGTGCAAACACACCCTGTGTCGCATTTTAAGTTGGGGAAATAATTCCCTTTCAATCCTGAGGGACCCTGGGGGCCAACTAGCCCACCAGGTGCTTCCAGTAAGCGCCACTGCTCTGCGTTGCAGAGAGGTGATGCAGGCCGTGCCCCTTTTTACACCTCTCTGCAATGGCGCTTACTGGACATACCTAGTGGGCTATTTTGCCCCTAGAGACCCTCAGGATTCAAGGGGACTTAATCTCCCAACTTAAAACGGCCACAGGGCGTGTTTACACAGTGGGGAAGAGAGGGGACGGGGCCTGAGGTGACGTGTGCAAACACGCCCTATGGCGCTTTTTAAGTTGGGGAAATAATTCCCCTTCAATCGTGAGGGCCCCTGGAGTCTAACTAGCCCACCAGGTGCTTCCAGTAAGCGCCACTGAGCTGCATTGCAGAGAGGTGGTCCAGCCCGTGCCACTTTTTACACCTCTCTGCAACGCAGCTCTGTGGCGCTTACTGGAGGTACCTAGTGGGCTAGTTGGACCCTAGGGACCCTCAGGATTCAAATGAACTTAATCTCCCAACTAAAAACGGCCACAGGGTGTGTTTACACAGTGGTGAAGGGAGGGGACGGGGCCTGAGTTAACGTGTGCAAACACATCCTGTGGCGCGTTTTAAGTTGGGGAAATAATTCACCTTCAACCCTGAGGGACCCTGGGGGCCAACTAGCCCACCAGGTGCTTCCAGTAAGCGCCACTGCGCTGCGTTACAGAGAGGTGGTCTAGGCCGTGCCCCTTTTTACACCTCTCTGCAACGCAGCTCTGTGGTGCTTACTGGAGGTACCTAGTGGTCTAGTTGGACCCTAGGAACCCTCAGGATTCAAGGGGACTTAATCTCCCAACTTAAAACGGCCACAGGGCGTGTTTACACAGTGGGGAAGGGAGGGACGGGGCCTGAGGTGACGTGTGCAAACACGCCCTGTGGCGCGTTTTAAGAGGTAGTTTTAATCCCCTGCCCTATTATATACTAGGGGCTTACAGAGGAGGTCATGCTAATCACAGGGGGACCCCAACGCATAGTGTTCCCTAGTGTATGTAGGTGTTTTCACTGTATTCTGAGTGTCTTTTAACATAGCACTGGCTCTAGGACTGGTTAGTCAGACTCAGTTACCACCAGTATCCGTCTGAAAAAGTTGAGGGAACAGGATGATTTTGCAACAAGGCTTCTTTCTGCTCTTCATCCTTCTTCCTGCACTTTTCTTCGTCTTTGAGGACTTCTGTTGCTTCTTTCTGCATTTCTTTTTTTTTCTTTCTGTGCGTTTTTTCTTCTTTCTTCACATGTCCTATCTCTGTTGGCATATAGTTAGAAATTAGCATTTAAAAAACCTTTGAAATTCACTGAAAAAAAATAATAATACATAAATAAATTAGCATTTAAAAAACTGTACAAATTAACTGAAAAAACCATAGGTTTCACACACGTTATAGTTATGAATTAGCATTTAAAAAACCTTGCAAATTCACTTAAAAAACCATAGGTTTCACACGTTATAGTTAGGTGGATATTTCACTCGTAAAAAACCAATGAAATTCCCCCGTTATAGTTAGTTCAGATAACTATAACTCGCGCGACCACCACTCTATCACAAGGATGATGTCATCAGTGATGTCATGAGTGATGCCACTGACCATGTCATGAGTGATGTAATATGTGACGTCATGAGCAGTGGATTGCGGGCGCGCGAGTTATAGTTATCTGAACTAACTATAACGGGGGAATTTCATTGGTTTTTTACGAGTGAAATATCCACCTAACTATAACATGTGTGAAACCTATGGTTTTTTAAGTGAATATATATATATATATATATATATATATATATATATATATATATATATATATATATATATATATATACATATATATTTTTCACTAAATCAGCAAATGTTACAGGGGCATTATAATTAGGTTCACATTTTACACACTCAAAGCCATAGAAATTCAGCAGTTATAGTTATCTCAATAACCATAACCCATCCACTATGGTAACTATAACTCGTGGCCCCCCCACCATGCACAGTTTTCTCATCAACAATTTTACAGCTAATTTTTCTGACATATAATCAAATATGTCATAGAAGATGTTATGAGTGTAGTAATATGTGGGGTAATTAGCAGTGCGTGGTGAGGGTGCAAGTTATGTTTAGCTTAGGGCATGAGTCATAGTTACTTGAGATAATTCTAACTATAACTACATCATTTTAATGGTTTTGTGTGTGTAAAATGTGAACCTAACAGCCCTGTAACCTTTCTTTTTTTTGTGAATTTCTAAAGTTTTTTAAAGTCTGTTTCCTAGTTATAACGTCCCTGTAACCTTAGTTTTTTTTCAATGAATTTCTTTGGCTATTTAACCCTAAAGTAATATTTAATTACCATACTTTATTCCAATCTCCTGCATGCACCCAACCCTTTGCCAGTTCGTGGGTCGGGGTTGGCCGCAGGGCCTGGCCAGTGTACCCCTCACATGCAGTCAACCCTACGCTGTGCATGGCCAAAGGCAATGCTCGGCGGCGGGGTTGGCAACATGCCCTGTGCCCAACCCCCAATAGCAGCAAACCCGGGAGGGAATCACACAGCCCCCATCCCTCTGCCGATTTTGGCCTCGGGACACCACCCCTCAGGGCCCACCACATTTTTAATGGGAGGGGGCATGTGGCCCCTTCTCACCAAGCAGTATTTGGCACCGGTGACTCCATCCCCTGGGGCCCATCATTTTAATTATGGGGGAGTGAGGCCTGCAGCCCTCCTTCCCGGGCCGATATTGGCCCCCAGGACACTATCTCTCGGGGCCTTGCCACATTGTAAATTGGGATGGGGGCATGCAACCTCCCTCCCGGGCCGATTTTTTGCGCCAACGACCCCACCTCCTGGGGCCTGGCCTTATCAACAAGGAGGAGGGGGCTGAGGCATTTAATAATTGGGGAGGGTCCATGTGACCCCCCTCCTCAGGCCAATGTCAGCTTTGGGGACCCCATCTTCCGGGGCCCGACCACATTATGAATGGAGAAGGGGGCACGCAGCTCCCCTCGATGGGCTAACATGACCCCAGCACTTGACTAATTAATAATGGGTGAGGGGTTCCCCTCTTTAAGCTGATTTTGGTCCCAGGGACTCCATCCCCCAGGGCCAGGCCAATAAAGAGTGAATGTCCTGGACAGCGTGGCTGCTGCAGGTAAGAGAGGTGGGGCCGGCTGGGGGGATTTCAAAAGACAACCATAAGGGAAAATGAATTATTTATTTAATTTTCCCTTGTGGTTGTCTTTTGAAATCCCCCCAGCCGTCCCCACCGCCCCACCGCTCTTACCTGCAGCGGCCGCAGCTTGTCCTGGAACCCACCCCAGGACACCCACTTCACCATTGTTGAGGTTTGCGGGAGGCCCCAAAGCTCCTGTGGCCCAAGCCGGCTCCCCACCACCAATGGGAGCCAGAATTGCCCCCACCTGAAGGGAGCAGCTAAAAATGATGCTCCCTGCGGGCGGGAGCAATTTTTTCATCAGTTTCCGAGCCTGCTTCACGGCGGGCAGGGAAATAGATTAAAAGCATTTTTGATGCCTCCGCCCACTGGAAGTAGACTAAGGGGTCCATTAGGAGGGAGGGCGGATATCCACCGCCGGGCGGGCGGTAGCAACCGCTGGACCGGCAGTGGACATCCACCCGCCATCGAAGCCCTGAACACCACCGGTCTGATTAGCATTGCGGTCGTGACCGCAGCGGTGTGATTTTCCACCCGCCACTTTTCCACCGGTTGCAGCCGCCCGCTTGCCTGGCGTGCGGAGCTGGGCTGCTACAATTGTGGCAGATCAGGACCAAGCACCACCGGCACGGTTATGATGCCAGCGGTAGCCAGCTTTCCGTGGCGGTGGAACCGCCATGGAAAGGCATGCGGAAAATGTATCTGGGGGTCCACCGCCTGCCACAATGTTAACCGCCGCTATCCGACTGCCGCGGTCGGATTTCCACTGCGGAGCATAATAATTGGACCGGCGGTTTTCCCGCGGTTCTGGCGGGCGGTGTTTTCCCGCTACCATGGCGGTCGGAGTGATTTTCCGACCGCCATGCTAATAGACCCCTTAATGTTTGCTCTTGTTCGGTGGGAGCTGTAAATTGTTCCATCCAAGCAAGAGCAAACATGCTATGTTCCGGGGTAGGCACCCCTGGACATAGCAGGAAACCGGTCCTGGGGGATAGGGTCCCTAGGGCCATTAAGTGGCCCCTCCCCTTTTCAGTGTACAGATGGGCCCGGGGATTTGGTGTCCCTGGGCCAAAAACGGCCTGGGGAGGGGGGGCACGTGTGTCCCCTCCCTTCAAGTATAAAAGTATATTCCGTCCTGGCCCATCTGGGAGGTGAAATGAAAGAAAGCACCAGTAACTGCGCTCACTTTTTAAAAAAACATTTCCTGTGGAATTGGGGCTCCATCACGAAATTGTGGGAAAATTGACAAAACAAAGGTTTTTGAGCCAGGGTCCCTGTTGGATGCCACCACCAGGCGTTTTCACTGGTTTTGTGAAATCTGTGCCAAACTATAATGTCCCAGTAACCTTTGTGTTTTTTCAGTGGATTTCTAAAGTTTTTTAAATTCTATTTCCTAACTATAACGTCCTTGTAACCTTTGTTTTTATCAGTGAATATCAACGTTTTTTAAAATTCTATTTTCTTACTATAACATCCCTGTAATCTTTGGGTTTTTTAGGTGACTTTGTAAGGTATTTTAAATTGTATTTCCTAATTGTACACTAACCTTTGGCACTAAGTGTGTGAGTGAGTGTATGAGTCTCTCAGTGGGTGTATG